>NC_133653.1:31054407-31415856 GCF_009905375.1 Apium graveolens
TTGCAACTGGAATAATTGGTTTTATTGGGGATAGGATGACAGAGGATCGAGATGTTGTTTATTTTGCTAGATTCTGTCAACTTATTTATACGTATTGTACTGCTGAACCTCAGTTAGTCAGCACTCAAACCCCACCTTTTAAGGTTGCAAAAAGGTACTTTAACGACCTGATAAATGCTGACACAAAGAAATCAATGGTGAGACAATTACAGATTCCTCAGTCTGTGAAACAGATTCTGATAAATGCTGATCCAGCTACTTACAAATCTGTTTACTCAAATGTTCAACCAACTCACCATAACCAAAATCCATCAACCTCAGTCCCTACCTCTCATTCTACTCAACCTACCCTCAGAACTTATCTCAAATCCTATCTCTCCACTTCACAGAATGCTAAACCTTCTTCTTCAGCACCTACTGTGAAGCCTACATCCTCTAAGCCAAAGAGAACAAAGACTGTTCCTCAAACATCTCAGAAGAAGCGGAGGATTACTTTGAGAGATGAATCAGATTCTGAGGATCAGATTCCATCTTCAGAACCTATGATAAATGAAGCTGAGAAGGCAACTTCTCAGAAGGATTCTGCAATTGGGGGTTCTAGGCTTCTCAAGAGGCTTAGACGTATGACGGTTCCTGCAACTCCCAAGGAATCCAAATCAACAAGGAAGTACAAGAAACAGAGGGCACAGCGGCCAGTTTCAGATGATGAGGAGGAAGCAGCTAAGGAAGGGGATCAGGAATCTCTGATCTCACAAGACAAGGAATTTGCTCCAGTCACTTCTTCTCCATCAACTCCATCTCAGGAACCTGTATCTGACAAGGCTAATTCACCTTCTATATCTCTTGTTGATCCAGGCACAAGTGCTGAAATTGATATTCAGAACTTGGTTGTGCCTGAAATACTTTTGTTAGAAGCTCCAACAACAAATAATCCTTCCACAACACCTGTTACTGATGCTGTTCAAACTCCTGAGTTATCACTATCACCTTCTCTGCATCAAGATGATGATCAGATTTTAGGTGAGCATCAGGATATGGCTGTTGATCAGAACTTAGTATCAGATCAGCAATTAGAGGATGTTGAAGCCTCCATTGCTACTCACACAGTTGTCTTATCAGAAGATACTGATTCTTTAAGTTCTGATGCTGCAAATGTTGGAGATACTGGTGAAGCTGCTACAACTGTAGATGCTGATGCAGCAGGTCCTTCAGGACATACTCCTCCACTGACTCTTCCTAAGTCTGAACTGTTAAAGGAGTTTGTTATCAGGGATGCACCAGTACCTTGGAGTGAAACTCCTGCAGGTCAGGAGTGGACTAAGGAATGGAACTCAGTTTCATGTGTTCCAAATGCTTTACATCTTGCTGAGCACTTGACTAAAGCTGATGAAATGTTAAATTCTGATGATTCTAAAACCCAGCTTAGAGTCACTGCATTGAGTACTAAACATCTACAAGGTCTTCATTCCAATACTCATGCAGAGCTACACAAGATTCAGGAGAACTTTATTAAACAGGAACAAGTTTGGAAACTTGATAAGAAAAAGTTCTTCCAACCTACCATTGACAGGGTTGCTTATATTGAGAAAACTCAAGAGAAGCAACAAGCTCAGATTGATCAAATTCTGACAAATCAAGCTTCTCAGCAATCGCAACTTACTGAAATCCAGACCTCAGTGGAATTACTTATCTCTCTTTTATTACCTGCTGATGCCAAAAAGGGGGAGAAGGTAATTAAGTCCAAATGCAAGACCAACAAGTCACTGCAAGGAAAGGATGATGGAAAAGATGACCAAGGAAATTCTGGAATGGGTAGTGGTCATAGTCAAGGTAGAAGGTTTACATCAAGACAAGCTAGTCACAGAACAAGTTCTAATACTGGGAAAAGAATAAGTTCTGCTGCTGGTAAAAGGATAAGTTCCGATGAACTTCTAGATCTTGATGAGGAAATGTCAAGACAGTTATTTCTTCAAGAAAATCCAGGGATGGACTTGGAAAGTTTAAAGGAAGAAGAAGCCAGACTTAAATCAGAGAAAGTCACATCTAAGTCTGAAGCTTCTGGTAAAAAGTTACTTCCAAAACCTAAAGGCATTGTAATCAAAGAAAGGATACATACTGAAGAAACTTTGGCTAGATCACAACCACAGATAGATCCAAGATCCAAGGGTAAAGAAAAGGTTGGTGAACCTATCAAGCCTTATGTACCTCCTGAGGAAGAAGAAATTACTGTTGGAAAAGATAATCTTGCTCTGACTTCAAGAAAAGTTCTTAAAACAACCTCTGACATGGCTCAAGTTGTTCAGAGTCAAGAAATTGTAAGTTCTGATATTCAGAAGAAGCAAGTAACCTCTGACACAGCTCAAGTTAACTTGATATCAGAAGGAAGATCAAATACACTCCTACCAGGATTCACTAAAGCAAAACAGACTCAACCTTTGAAGACTACTGCAAGTGGTTTTGAAGCAAGAGTAGTTACTGGAAAGGAAGCTAGAGATAAAACTGGATTGGGAAGTGCTGATGAAAGAAGAGTACACAACACTACTGATGATCCAACTTCCTTGTGTGAACCAGGTATTGGAGCAACTCCTGAAAGATTGAATCAACTAGAATCTGTACAGATGGTTTACCATACCTACTTGAAAGAATACATCATGTTGTATTTCATGACAGATGGTAGGGTTTATCATATAAGACAAAATGCCATTCCGTTGAAGTATTTTGAAGAATTGGAGCATGTATTGTTCTTACTTCAAGTGGATGACAGAATAACAGAGACTGCTGCAAACTACTTAAAGGAACAGATTCAGAGACAGAAAAGACTTTATTCTGTTAAGTCTGACAGCAGATATGTTCCAAAGTACAGAAATCACAATGGTGATATTGTTGATATGAAGCCTAATACTGCACAGATCAGAACATATCTTGGTATTAAGGGGCTTGAATTCAATCTAGAGTCTAATAAAGCTTATGTCATAAGACTAGATCGGGAGTTGAGAAAAGTAAAGATTAATGATCTCAGAGCTGCAATATTTCAAACTGGTGAAGACACTGCAGAGCTTAAAGATGTTAAACGGAGAATGATTGATGAACTCAGATATGCTGAGAAATGTTTGTTGAAGAATTATCTCAGAACAACTCCTGACATCAGAGAGATCAGAAAATGATGAAGCCAAGTCGAAGATCTACAACTGCTTAAATTCTGATATTTATACAGATTGAAGTTGTTATCAGAAGTTGAATTGGTAAAAACTTTAAGGACTGTAAGTTGTAGTTATCTTGTCTATTTCTCATGCATTTGTACTTAATGTTTTTGACATCATCAAATATCTGTTAAACTTGTATATTTTGTTAATTTACAAGTTGGGGGAGATTGTTAGATATATTTGATAATGTCATGGCTAATATGTTTTATGTTTAGATTTCAGATCTTATTTGAACAGAACAAATCAGTACTTAACTGATCAGTACTTATACTGGAAGTCAGAACTTAAGGGATATCAGTACTTATGTTATCAGGAGATAGATATCAGAACTTAAGTGCTGAAGGACGATCAGATAAGGACAGTAGCTGATTAAAGTTAAGAAGATCAAGATAAACATAAGAAGAGATATGCATGAAGAAGGAATTCCGTGAAGAATGGAATACTTGGAATAGAAGATATCTGATTGATATATTTTAGGAAGCAGAATTATATTCCATATCAATTAGCGAATATCTTGTAACTGTGTAGTATATAAACACAGGAATAGAGTTTACACTATAAGTGTTATAATTATCGAGAATATTATTCAATATAACTCTAGAAGCTCTCGTGATATTTTGTTCATCACTGAGAGATAACAGTTCCAGATTGTAACAGAGTTTATTGTTTAAATAAAGTTTGTTTTCTGTTACATAAGTTCTTGAAGTTTGATTTGATTGTAATAAACACTGTATTCACCCCCTCTACAGGAAAGTGTGACCTAACATACTCGTTCGATGTTCCGATTATTACAGGGTATGTCCCGAATTTCCGAATTTAATTTCAAAAATTTGAGCAGAACCTCCTCGGTTTATCGGCCTACCCGTCGAACAACTCGACGTCAAATCACAACCAATCAATTCAGTCCATACCAATCACGCAATCTACATTTTACAATTTCTCAACCACCGATTTAAATTAACTTATTATTATTATTATTCATATTTTATTTTTATTTATTTAAAAATATTTGGACTCAGAATAATTCATTACGGTCCACCGTCCGCTCGTCCAAATTCATCGCGGACGGTAGCAAAATTGCACGGGTACCCGATAAATTCCCGAGTCTCCAACGCGAAATTTCGCCGATTATTAAAATCATTTTCCCGCACGAATAATTTATTTCACGAATTGCAATCAAATAATTTATGTAGAAAATTAAAATAAAATATATGTAAT
This sequence comes from Apium graveolens, assembly GCF_009905375.1. Lineage (NCBI taxonomy): Eukaryota > Viridiplantae > Streptophyta > Magnoliopsida > Apiales > Apiaceae > Apium > Apium graveolens. The sequence continues at coordinate 31,058,829 of NC_133653.1, forward strand.
AACAGTTCAATTCAGCACAAAAGCACGCGCGCAACACGCGCTAGTACAACCGGAAAATAAAAAGAGCACAGCCGGAGACAAGCCGGAAAAGAAAACACAGGCGTCACTAGCATCACCAGAAATGCACACATTCAACACACACAACACAGTACACACACACTGAGCACACATATATATTAATATATACATATAATTGAACATAATTACGCCGGAGTAATCACCGGAAAACAGCCGGAATAAGAGCACGGCGGAGACCAGAATCAAGGGAAATAAGGGGGAAACACGGCATTCACAGTAGGGAAAGCGAAAGTGATCGAAAGAGGTAAAAGAAGTAAGGCATAGAGAACAGCGAGAAAGATGAGCGGGTGAGGATAGAGTGAGAAAAAGATGGACAGATAGAAATGAGAGTAGAGAGAGACAAAATCTGCTGCAGACATGTATCTCAAATTACAGATACGTGTTAATTCTTTATAAACTGGAATAACACGCATACAACCAATTAATCAAGCTTTTCTGGTTCGATTTCCCTTGATTTAACGAATCAACTACGCGAGAGAATATACCAAAAATTTACCAAACTATGCATTTGTACTTAATGTTTTTGACATCATCAAATATCTGTTAAACTTGTATATTATGCTAATTTACAAGTTGGGGGAGATGTGTTAGATATATTTGATAATGTCATGTCTAATATGATTTATGTTTAGTTTTCAGATCTTACTTAAACAGGACAAATCAGTACTTAACTGGAAATCAGTACTTATACTGAAGTCAGAACTTAAGTGGTCAAAACTTAAGTTATCAGGAGATATTTATCAGAAGATAATATCAGGACTTAAGGAGACTTTCAGATAAGGAAGGCGACTGATTGAAAGGAAAGAAGATCAAGACAAACACAAGAAGAGATATGCATGAAGAAGGAATTCTATGAATAATAGAATACTTGGAAGAAAAGATATCTGATTGATATATTTTAGGAAGCAGAATTATATTCCATATCAATTAGCGATTATCTTGTAACTGTGTAGTATATAAACACAGACATAGGGTTTACACGATAAGTGTTATCATTATCGAGAATAATATTCATTGTAACCCTAACAGCTCTCGTGATATTTGTTCATCACTGAGAGAGGACAGTTCCATATTGTAACAGAGTTTATTATATTGAATAAAGTCTGTTTTCTGTTACTTGAGTTCTTTAATTCGATTAGATTGTGATAAATATTGTATTCAACCCCCTTCTACAGTGTGTATGACCTAACAAGTGGTATCAGAGCCTATCTGTTAATACACAAACAGTTTAAGATCCAAAACAATCATGTCTGAAGCAAAAACTCCAACCAAGTCCACCAAAACTGAAGAACCTCCAAAGACTTAAATCCATAGTCGATATGAGACTATTAGAGTTCCCATACTGAAACCATCTGAATATCCCATATGGAAGGTGAGGATGTCTATGTTTCTGGAAGCTACAGATCCAGAATATCTTGACAGAATCAATGAAGGACCACACAAGCCAACCAAACTCGCAGTTGCAGTTGCAGGTGAAGCAGCAAAGTCTGTACCAAAGGAGAAGAGTGATTACACTGCTGAAGATATCACATCAATTGCTAAGGATGCTAAGGTACGACACTTGCGGCATAGTGTCATTGATAATGTAATGTCAAATAGGGTAATTAACTGCAAGACTGTAAAGGAGATATGGGATGTCTTGGAGACAAGATGCCAGGGAACTGACTCAATTAAGAAGAACAGGAAGACTATACTCACTCAAGAGTATGAACACTTTGACTCAAAGCCTAATGAGTCATTGACTGATTTATATGACAGATTTGTCAAACTCTTGAATGATTTGTCACTAGTTAATAAGGAATATGATCTTGAAGATTCAAACCTTAAATTCATGTTACCTCTTCCTGAAAGTTGGGATTTGAAGGCCACAATTATGAGAGACAACTACAATCTTGAAGAAACAACTCTTGATGAAATTTATGGGATGCTCAAGACTCATGAACTTGAGATGGAACAAAGAAGCAAGAGGAAAGGTGGAAAGTCAAGGATAGTTGCTCTTAAGGCTGAGGAGGAATCCCCCAAAGAAGCTACCTCAAGATAAGGGAAAGGAAAAGCTCTCATCACAAAGTTTGATATTGAGTCATCGAGTTCTGATAATGATGATGACTCAGAAACTGAAAGCTTACCTGAGATGGATGCTGATGAAGATATGATGAAGCTGTGTGCTCTTATGGTGAAAGGAATCACAAGGATTGCATACAGAAAATTCAGGAAGGGAAAGAAGTTTTCCAGGAAAGGTACAAGTTCTGATAAGAAGAGTTTCAGAAAATCTGAAGGCAAATGAGGGAAGTCTGACAGAGGAGATTACACAAATGTCAAATGTTACAACTGTGGTGAGAAAGGCCACATATCTCCTGATTGCAAGAAAGTGAAGAGTGACAAAGGCAAGGCTCTTGTCACAAAGAAGAAAAGCTGGACAGACACTTCAGATTCTGAAAGTGAGGAGAACTATAACTTGATGGCAAATACTGGTAGTAGTTCTGATGCTGCTGAGTTAAAGGTACCTTAAACTACTTATGCCTTTCATACTGATGATATTAATGAGTTGTGAAGATATCTTAAAACCATGTTCATTAGTTATAGAGATCAAACTTTAACATGTAAAAGATTAACTTCTGAAAATCTTGCTTGTAAAATGAGGAATGATTATTTAGAAAAAGAGTTAGTCATGTTCCATCAAACTCAGAAAGATAGAGATGATGCTTTCTATATTAGGGATGAAGTACTTAAGATGAATGAATCTCTAAAAACTGAGTTAGAAAAGGAAAGAGAGATTATCAGAACTTGGACTAACTCTGGCAGAACAACTCAGAATTTGTTAAGTAGTGAAAATTGGAAAGAGGGATTAGGTTATGGAGATGATAAGAATGATAAAGGAACTATAGAAATTGAGCCTATAGTTGTTAAACAAAAGCCAAAGTTGAAACCTGTTAAGTTTGTAGCTGTAAAGTCTGATACTGATAAATCAGAAGTTAAAGAGAAACTAACTTCTGACAAACCAAAACAGGGTAAGACGGCTGAAGTAAACATAGGCTTAATGACAAAGAAGCAGCTTAAGCATAAGCTGAAAGATGTTAAGAATGTAAACAAGGTAAAGTTACCTAGGAAAAATAGGAATGGAAAGGAAGGTGTGAATAAAAGTAATGATTATAAGCCTGTTCCCAATGCTCCTAGAAAAACATGTCATAACTGTGGAAATTCTAACCATCTGGCTTCTTTTTGCAGGAAAAATAAGAACATAAACTCCTTACCTTCAAAGTCATAAGTTAAAAGTCAGTCTGTTAGATATAAGCCACAAAATCCTTGTTTTCATTGTGGTAGTTTGTACTATGATTATTATCAAATAAAACCTTCTTTAAAGAAAGTTAGCATTGTTCCTTCTAGTGTAAGTTCTGATATAAAGTCTGATAGTGTAAATGCTAATGAGAAAAATGTTAACATAAACTCTGATTCTAAATCCGCTGCAAATGTTAACAAACTTAATAAGTTCAAAGGATCCAAGCAAGTCTGGGTCCTTTAAACTAATCATTAATGGTCTTTGTGATTGCAGGGCAACAGGAAAAACATCCTAGTTCTGGACAGGGGATGTTCAGGACATATGACTGGAAATAAAGCCCTGCTATCAGACTTTGCGGAGAAAGCTCGCCCAAGTGTTTCTTATGGAGATGGCAACATTGGAAAAACCTTGGGATATGGCAATATCAATCTGTGGAATGTCATCATTGAAAAAGTAGCTCTGGTCTCAGGACTTAAACACAATCTGCTAAGTGTTAGTCAAATCTGTGATAGAGGTTATCATGTGGATTTCTTTGAAGAACACTGTGAAGTTGTAAGCAAATCTACAGGCAAAGTTGTTCTAAAGGGATACAGGCATGGTAACATTTATGAAGCCAAGATTTCAACAAGTTCTGATGGTTCTGCAATCTGTCTGTTAAGTAGAGCATCAATTAAAGAAAGCTGGGATTGGCACAAAAAGCTCTCTCATTTAAATTTCAACAATATAAATGAAATAGTCAAGAAAGATCTTGTGAGAGGACTGCCAAAATCAATATTTGCTCCTGATGGCCTTTGTGATTTATGTTAGAAGGCTAAACAAAGAAAATCTTCATTCAAGAGCAAGACTGAATCATGAATTCTTGAGCCTTATCACCTACTACATGTTGATCTATCTGGTCCAGTGAATGTCATGTCTATTGCAAAGAAGAAATATGCTATGGTCATAGTGAATGAGTTCACCAGATACACATGGGTGTATTTCTTGCACACAAAAAGTGAAATTGCATCTATTTTGATTGATCATGTCAAGCAACTGGATAAATTGGTCAAAGATTCTGTGAAGATTTTAAGAAGTGATAATGGCACTAAGTTCAAGAATTTGATCATGGAAGAGTTCTGCAAAGACCATGGAATAAAACAGGAATTTTTTGCTCCTGGAACTCCACAACAAAATGGAGTTGTTTAAAGAAAGAATAGAACTCTTATTGAAGCTGCACAGACTATGCTTGATGAAGCAAAGCTACCAACCTATTTCTGGGCTGAAGCTGTGCAGACTGCTTATTTTACTCAGAATGCAACACTTATTAACAAGCATGGAAATACACCATATGAGATGATGATGAAAAAGAAGCCAAACATGAAGTATTTTCATGTATTTGGATGCAAGTGTTTTGTTCTTAAGACTCATCCTGAACAGCTATCCAAATTTGATTTAAAAGCTGATGAAGGAATTTTTGTTGGATATTAACTGTCCACAAAAGCCTTCAGAGTCTACAATTTAAGAACAAGGGTTGTCATGGAATCTATCAATGTCTCCTTTGATGATAAGAAGATTACTGGACTTGAAGATTTCAATAATCATGATCAGCTGAGATTTGAAAATGAAGATTTAAATTATGATACTGTAAATCCTAACAGTCTAAATCCTGATACTGCAAACTCTGATGGATTAAACTCTGATGTTATTGAAACTGTGGTGACTACGCCAAAGGAAGATGCACCTGTGCAGGGGGAGCATACAAAAGATACAACCACATCTCAAGAAGCATCAGAACCTACAACTGGCTCTTCAAGTTTTGATTCATCAAGTTCTGATGAGCCAAGTTCTGATAAGTCTGGAAACTCAAATTCTGAAGGATCCAACTTAGAGAGCAAAATTTCAGGGGGAACATCAGAAAATGTTGATGAAGAAAGCATGGATCATGGGGGAGCATCCAGTTCTAGAGAAAACCTTCCATCTGTAAGGAAGTGGACTAAATCACAAACACCTGACTTAATTATTGGAAATCCTGATGCAGGTGTCAGAACTAGAACAGCTACATCAAATGAATGTCTTTATAATTCTTTTCTTTCTCAGACTGAACCAAAGAAAGTGGAAGAAGCTCTTCAAGATGCTGATTGGTTGCAAGCAATGCAGGAAGAGTTAAATGAATTTGAAAGAAACAAAGTCTGGACCCTAGTGCCAAGACCAAAGAACAGATCTGTTGTTGGTACAAAGTGGGTGTTCAGAAACAAAACTGATAGTGATGGCATAATTAAAAGGAATAAAGCAAGGCTGGATGCAAAAGGATATTCTCAACATGAGGGAATTGATTATGATGAAACATTTGCACCAGTTACTAAATTGGAAGCCATAAGGATATTTTTGGCTTATGCTGCTCACAAAAAGTTTACCGTCTTTCAAATGGATATGAAAAGTGCTTTTCTCAATCGAGAATTAGAAGAAGAAGTATATGTTGAACAAGCTCCAGGATTTGTAGATTCCAAACTTCCAAATCATGTCTACAGGCTTGATAAAGCACTTTATGGCCTTAAGCAAGCTCCAAGAGCATGGTATGAGACTTTAGCTCAGTTTCTTCTAGAAAGTGGATTCAACAGAGGAACTATTGACAAAACACTGTTCTACCTCAACCATGGAAAGGAATTACTTTTGGTGTAAATATATGTTGATGATATCATTTTTGGTTTTACAAATGACAGACTTTGCAAGAAGTTTGCCAAACTGATGCAGTCAAAATATCAAATGAGTATGATGGGGGAACTTAGCTATTTTCTGGGCCTTCAAGTCAAGCAGAATGAAGAAGGCACTTTTATTTGTCAATCCAAGTACACCATAAATTTGTTGAAGAAATTTGGAATGCAAGATTGTTCAAGTGCATCCACTCCCATGGCCACTACAACAAAATTGGATAAGGATACTGGTACATCAGTAGATATTACTGATTACAGAGGTATGATTGGCTCCTTACTCTATCTAACTGCAAGTAGACCTGACATCATGTATGCTACCTGTCTTTGTGCAAGATTTCAAGTAGATCCAAGAGAACCTCACTTAACAGCTGTGAAAAGAATTTTCAAGTACCTTAAGGGTACAGCTGATCTGGGACTGTGGTATCCTAGAGAATCAGACTTTAAGCTAATAGATTACTCATATGCAGATTTTGCAGGATGCAAAATTGACAAGAAAAGCACAAGTGGAAGCTGCCAATTTCTTGGAGGCAGATTAGTTTCTTGGTTTAGCAAGAAATAAAAGTCAATTTCCACATCAACTGCAGAAGCAGAGTACATTGCTGCAGGAAGCTGTTGTGCACAGATTCTTTGGATGAAGAATCAGTTACTGGATTATGGGTTAACATACTTTAAAATCCCTATTTACTGTGATAATCAAAGTGCTATTGCTCTGACAGGTAATCCAGTTCAACACTCAATGACAAAGCACATCAGCATTAAGTACCATTTCATTAGGGAACATGTGGATGAAGGTACAGTGGAATTGCACTTTGTTCCAATAGATCAACAACTAGCAAATATCTTCACAAAACCACTGTGTGAAGCTACTTTTACAAGATTGGTAAATGAACTTGGAATGGATTTAGGCAACCTAATTTCTCAATTATTTCTCATGGCACCTAAGAAATTTGATTGTCGATGGAGCCAAGTTTGTACCTAACAACTATACTGTAATCTTGAACAAGGCTGAAGCTCCATCTGAATTGCACTTTGTACAAGATTTTCTAGCAAATAGTGAGATTGGGTATGCTTTGACCCAACCTCAAGCCATTTCAAGCCAACAAGTTCTGACGTTCTGGCGGACTGGGCATTTTGATAATGGTGGTGCTACTGGTACTCCAAGCATCATTTTCGAAGTGAATGATGTTGAGCACGTGGTTACTCCTGGAGCAGTTCGTAAAGCTCTCCAATTACCAGAAGGTTGTACTTTTTCAACAGGGGAGGACCCTGTTCTACAACAGCTCATGGCCAATTTGGGTTATGAGAAGAGTTTGGGCAAGCTTGGACAGTTGAAAAGGGCAAATATCAGGAAGGAATGGAGCTTTTTCTTCGATTGTATCACTAAGGCATTCGCCCATAAGTGCTCAAACTTTGATTCCATTCCAATTATGAGTCAGCAAATAGGGTATGCTCTTATTCATCAAACTCACTTTGATTTTACAAGTGTTGTGCTAGGTTTCATAGGGGATAGGATGACAGAGGATAGGAATGTAGTATACTTTGCTAGATTCTGTCAGCTTATATATAATTTATGTTGTGCTGATGAACCCCAACCTACTACTGATTTAATTCCACCCTTTAAGCTTGCAAAAAGGGCTTTTAATGACTTGTTAAATGCTGACCTTAAGAAGAAAGTGGTTAGACCCTTACAGATACCTCAGTTTGTAAAATAGATCCTGGTAAATGCTGATCCTCACACCTACAGATCTGTTTACCCTGATGTTCAACCCACCAGCACATCCCAGCCACCACAACAACCATCAGAACATACCACACTTACACCTCAAACTTCTCAACCTCAACCTACTCAACCCTCAATCAGAATATATTTCAAACCTTCACAGACATCTCAACCTTCATCATCAGCACATCCTGTGAGGCCTTTATCTTCAAAGCCCAAGAGGACAAAGACTGTACCTCAGACACAATAGACGAGAAGGAAGATTGTTTTAAGAGATGAGTCAGACAATGAGGAACATGTTCGAGTATCAGAACCTGTTGTTGAAGAAGCTGAGAAGGTCTCTTCTCAGAAGGAGACTGGAATTGGGGGTTCTAAGCTTCTGTTGTGCATATGTTGTGTACTTGATGATTTCATAAACAAAACATCTAAGTAGATTTTGCTTAGTGAAATAATGTAGCACTCGACGGATAAGAATTATAGTCCCGACAGATAACTCATTATAGTCCCGACGGATGTTGACTTATTATCCATCGAGTGAGTAGCTTATGTAATAATGAGTCTGTAGCACAGTTCTGTATACATCTTTGTATAGATTCTGTAGTAGCCTATAAGTCATGTTGACTTTAACTAGATATGCAGAATAGGTTGATTAATTGTATATAAATGATGTCTTGTAATTCTGCATAAGTGAAATGAAGTCAAGTCAAAATAGCTACCGACGGATGATTAACAAAGCCATCGACGGATGATCAAATGACTATCAACGGATGTTTAATATAGCAGCTGACGGATGATCAATGAAGCCATCAACAGATGTTCAGAAAGTCAACGGATGATCATATATCCAACGGATGTTCATAAAGTCCAACGGATAATCATATAAAGAATTCAAACAACAGTTGAACAGTGAAAGCTGAGCATAGCCGTCGAGATGTGTACAAATCTACTGTGGAAGCCCATTAACTGGGTAATAGAGGACGAAAAGTAGCAAAGCTTAAGACTGATAGTTTTTATATTTATTCAGTCTTTTTTGACTTTGTAATCTTGGTAATATATAAACCAAGAACGTAGCAAATAGAAATAAGAGAGCTGAGATTCAAAAACAGAGAAATCTTTGTAAGCAGAATCTTTAGCATTTCCCTGTATTCTCAGTAGTTCAATTTGTAAGCAGCTGTGAGCATTCTTGCACACACAGTTCTCTCGATATATAATATATATCTCTGGTGGAATTTTTTAAATCCACCAGAAAGTTTTTAAAGAATCTTGTTTTTAATTACTTATGTTTTGATTCAATTAAGTTTCTATTCCGCATTGTGCTAATCAAAACACTTATATCTATATTCGAGTTGAACATTTTTATTTCGAGAAAAAGGTTCAAGAATTCCATTCAACCCCCCTTCTGTAATTCTTGCTATATTCTTAAGGGACTAACAATTGGTATCAGACCAAGCTCTTAATCTACAAAAAGTTTAAAGATCAAAACAATTCAGCAAGATGAACAAGAAAAACGTTGGAGTCAAGATTCCATTTCTAGATAAATATAATTACCATCATTGGAAGGTAAAGATGCATCTTCATATGCTTTCTCAAGATGAGGCCTATGTGGACTGCATAGAAAGAGGCCCTCATGTTCCAATGAGAGCTACAACAGGAAACGAGCCATCAGTTCCCAAGCCAAGGCACGAATGGTCTGATCCTGACATTGAACAAGTCAGGAAGGATAAAAAGGCCATGAACATTCTGTTCAATGGAGTTGATGCAGACATGTTTGAAAACATTATCAACTGTAAAACTGCCAAGGAAGTCTAGGATACTATACAGATAATCTGTGATGGCACTGAGCAAGTTAGAGAAAACAAGATGCAGCTCTTGATTCAGCAATATGAGAATTTTTACAATGAGGAAAGTGAGTCACTCACTGACATTTTTAGTAGATTTCAAAAACTACTAAATGCTCTTAAGTTGCATGGAAGAGTCTATCAGACTAAAGACTCTAATCTAAAATTCCTTAGATCTCTTCCAAAGGAATGGAAACCAATGACAGTCTCATTAAGAAACTCATAAGATTATAAAGAGTTTACTTTGGAGAGACTGTATGGCATCCTGAAGACCTATGAGCTTGAGATAGAGCAGGATGAAAGGATGGAGAGAGGAAAGAAGAAAGGAGGATCCATTGCACTAGTTGCTGATTTGGAAAAGGAGAAGGAAGTGAAGATGGAAGCTGTTGAGTCAACTTCTAAGGTCTGTGAGAACAAGGGCAAGGGGCTTGCAGTAGAAAGTGAAGATTCATTGAGCCAAGATGACATGGAGGACATTGATGAGCACCTAGCATTTCTTTCCAGGAGATTTGCCAAGCTCAAGTTCAAGAAGAACTTTGGAGCAGCCAAGCCAAATAGAAATATGGTGGATAAGTCAAAATTCAAATGTTTCAAATGTGGCTTGGCAGGCCATTTTGCAAATGAGTGTAGAAAGTCAGATTCCAGTAAGAAAAGGTTTGAAAATCTGTGGATTATAAGCAAAAATACTTTGATCTACTCAAACAAAAGGAAAGGGCTTTTACTACACAAGAGAATAACTGGGCAGCAGATGGTTTGGATGAAGATGAAGATGTCAGCTATGTCAATCTAGCCCTAATGGCCAAGTCTGATGAAACAGATACAAGTTCCTCAAGCAATCAGGTAATTACTAAAAACCTTGCACATTTATCTAAAGATGAGTGTAATGATGCCATAAATGACATGTCTACAGAATTATATCATTTGCGTGTTAAACTTAAGTCTCTTACTAAAGAAAATGCTAAAATCAAAGAAAACAACTTGTTTTTAAGTGAGAGGAATAATGTGCTTGAGTCTCAGTTTGTTGATTTTGAGAAACTAAGAATTGAGTGTAAGATTGCCAAGGAGGAATTAACTGAGTCCTTGAAAAAGGAAGAGATTTTAAAGAAGCAGCTCGAGCGTGAACAAGAGGTGATTAAAGCATGGAAAACATCCAGGGATGTCCATGCTCAAATCACCAAAGTTCAAGGAATTGAGTCTTTTTGTGATGAAGCATGGAAAAAGAGCAAAGAGAAACTAGAACCTAATTTGGTAGATGGTTTGCAAACAGATGTAGACTCGATGGATGATGAGGACTATCCGTCGGATAACAAAAAGTGTTATTCGTCGAAAGATGAAAATCCTCATCCGTCGGCTGTGAGCAAGCCCATTAGCAAAGCCAAACTAATCAAGCTGAATGCGAAGTATGGGTCTGTTTCCAAGAACTTTGTTTCAGGAGAGTCAAGTCAAGTTAAGAAAGGGAAAAAGGCTAATGTTGGTCACATGACTGTCAAACAGTTAAGTGACAGACTTGAGAAATTGAGGTAAAAACAGAGACTAAAAGGAAAAACAATAGGAATGGTAAAGTAGGGATTAACAAACACAATAACTACACACCTGATAAATATGCTCCTAGAAAAATATGTGTCAAGTGTGGTAGTGTAAATCATTTGTCTGTTAATTGCAAATCTGCCATGCCTACTCCCATGTCTGTTCAGTCTCAATTTCCTAACATGAATGACATGCCTCCCATGTCTGTTAATGCTATGCCTACACAGAACATGAATGCACAGTTTACTAATATGCCATTTGCACCTAATCCATATTATGCCGCATACAGAATGCCTCAAATGCCATTTAGCATGCCTTACTGGAATAACATGTTTACACCAAGCATGCCATTTCCTATTAGCCATAATGTGCATGATAATTCTGTTGCATTGAATGGTTTCAAAGGTCCAACCCAAATGACTAAGGAAGAATCTGAAATTTCTAAGTCAAATGAGATAAGACCTAAGAAACAGAAGAAGAAAACTAACAAGGCAGGACCCAAGGAAACTTGGGTACCAAAATCAACTTGATTTGATTTTGATGTGTGCAGGGAAACAGAAGGAATATTTGGTACTTGGATAGTGGTTGTTCAAGACACATGACTGGTGATTCTACCCTTCTCACAGAGCTTAAGGAAAGAGCTGGCCCAAGTATTACTTTTGGAGATGACAGCAAGGGTTATACTGTGGGATATGGCTTGATTTCAAAGGACAATGTCATCATTGAGGAGGTTTCCTTAGTGGATGGTCTCAAACACAATCTGTTGAGTATCAGCCAGCTTTGTGACAAAGGCGATTCAGTAACCTTCAACAAAGAAGCCTGTGTTGTGACTAATAATCAAAGCAACAAAGTGGTTCTCACTGGTGTGAGAAGAGGAAATGTGTATCTAGCTTATTTCAACTCATCCAAGGATGAAAGTTGGCTATGGCACAAGAAGTTATCCCATTTAAACTTCAAGACCATGAATGATCTAGTAAAGAAAGAATTAGTAAGAGGCATTCCTCTAGTGGAGTTTATAAAGGATGGACTGTGTGATGCCTGCCAAAAAGGGAAGCAGATTAAAGCATCATTCAGGAAGAAACTTGATTCCGCAATTGAAGAGCCTTTGCAACTGCTTCACATGGATTTGTTTGGACCAGTCAATGTATTGTCAATCTCAAGGAAAAGATTTTGCCTAGTAATTGTAGATGATTTTTCAAAGTTCTCTTGGACATATTTTCTAAAGTCTAAAGATGAGGCTAGTGAAATCATCATCAATCACATATGGCAAGTCAACAATCATCCTGATTTCAAAGTTAGAAGAATCAGGAGTGACAATGGAACTGAGTTCAAGAATTCTGTCATGAGAGCATTTTGTGAAGAAAATGGGATTCTGCATGAGTTTTCAGCAGCCAGGACTCCACAACAGAATGGAGTAGTGGAAAGGAAGAACAGCGGGGCGTAGAAAAACACTTTTACACACACAAAATCCAAATAAAAGCATATAAATCGTGAATAAAAATTCGAGGGATCGAATCTAACCTTTTAAAATAATTCGGAGACAACGATCAGAGATCCTTAGCAGTTGCTCCTCAAGTGTGAAGCACTCCACCGGTATCCACCAAGAAAACGACTTTTAGGAGGAGGAGGAGGTGGAGAGAATTTAGTTTTCTGAAACTTTTGGGTTTCTCGGGTTCGAATAAAAATAGGGTCTATAATAGTGTATTTATAGGCAAAATTTTCAGCTGAAATTTTCCCATAAATATTATTATTATTATCCCATTTATTATTCTCATTAATAATTAAAACACCTTTTAATTATTAATCCTTTTTCTAAACACTTTAGAAATAATTCTCTCTCTTGATTTAATTTCTAAAAATTAAATCCTTAATTAATAATATTAAGAACTTTTCTTAATTAATTTATAATCAATTAACTCTTATTTAATTAATTATTAAATTTGTTAATTAATTATTTATTTCACAAATAAATAATTATTAGCCATTATTAATTAATTCCTCCACCAATAAATCATTCTCTTTTTATGGTGTGACCCTGTAGGTTCAATATTAAGCCGACAGTAGAAATAAATAATAATAAAACTATTTTATCATTATTTATATAAATTCTCTAATTTATTAAATATGATTAATTAATTAATCACATTTATTCTACATCGTGAGTGATGCTTCTCAACATATCGCGACTATCCGGATAATATGAATTCACTGCTTAGAATACCAAGAACCTGTCAGTGAATAGTTACCGTACAATAAACTCCTTCTACCCTACAATGTCCCGATTAAATACAAGGCATGGATCTCGTGTCAAGCCTATCTAATTCAATCACTTGCTTACCATTTACTATGCGTAGTTCTATGCAAATTAGAAACTCCTTTCTAATTTCATTTACTCTGGCCAGAGATTCCTGAACTAGCATAAGTGGATCAGCCTTGAACATTCGCTTCCTTCACTGGAAGGGGTAGATCCTTTATTGATCATACACTATCTTCGTGTACAAATTCCTATACCCAGAAGAGCCCTAATAATTGTCCCTGGAGACTAAGAACTAAACCAAAGCATAGTTCAGTGTACACAAGATGACTATGATGACCTCAAGTCTAAGGATACTTGTACAACTATCACTAAGCGAACAACTGTTGACACGTGAGTGAACTCCATCAGTTGTTCAGCTGGGCGAGTCATGTTCAGTGAACTTATTCCATAATAAGCACCTACATACTAGCTATAGTGTCACCACACAAATGTCTATGAGAACAGACATCCTTCATAATGAAGCAAGCATAGTATGTACCGATCTTTGCGGATTATTAATTACCAGTTAGTAATCCTATGACCAGGAACTATTTGAGTTTAGAGTTATCATCTTTTTAGGTCTCACTATTATGATCTCATCATAATCCATAAAAAGCTTTACTCTAAACTATGGTATATCTTATTTAAACACTTAAATAGATAAAGCCCGTAATAAACACAAAACAAGTCTTTATTAATATCAATGAAATCAAAACAGATTACATAAAAGTTATTCCTAAATCCTAATACATGATTGGACTTAGGACATATTCCTTTCAATCTCCCACTTGTACTAAAGCCAATCACTCTGGTATCTAATACACATCTTGACGATCAAAGTGACTTTCATAAAGTAGCTTTGTGAGTGGGTCTGCTATGTTGTTATGTGTGTCATCTCTAATTCAATACAATACAAGAAATGTTATCGCGCTCCCACTAACCCTTTTGTAGACGCATGGTTCATCCATGTTTTTGATAAAATCAAACTCTTTGATTGTCTCATCAAAACGGATGTTCCATCTACGAGAAGCTTGCTTTAAACCACATTAATCGCAAGCAAAATCCGAACTGATTTTAACAGGGCTACATGTAAAAAGTTTCATCAAAGTTAATCCATTGCCTTTGTTTGAATCCTTTTCCCACAAGCCTGGCCTTATAGGTCTCCACCTGGCCATCTGCTATAATCTATCTTTTGTATACCGTATACATAGATTCCATTCTGGATTTCATGGCACTATGCCATTTCTCTGAGTCAACACTACTCATAGCCTCATTATAGGTCACAGGGTCGTCAACATCAATGATCGACAACTCATTGTCATTCTTAATGACAAGGCCATAATTCCTCTCAGGTTGGCGAGACACTCTCCCTGATCTATGAATGGGCTGTTCCACAAAAGGTTGTTCAGTCAGAACAGGTGTTTCCACTTGATCCGTAGTAGTTTGTGCTTCTTGAACTTCATCAAGTTCAATTTTGCTCCCACTGTTTCCTTCAAGGATAAACTCCTTTTCCAAGAAGGTAGCATGTCTGGAGACAAACACCCGATGATCGGTGTAAAAGTGATACCCTAAAATCTCTTTAGGATATCCCACAAAACTACATTTTACGGATCGAGATTCCAGCTTATCTGGGTCAACTTACTTGACATAAGCTGGACATCCCCAAATCTTAACGTATTTAAGACTCGGTTTTCTTTCTTTCCATATCTCATACGAAGTTTGAGGAACAGATTTGGAAGGCACCTTATTCAGTAAATATGCTGAGGTTTCCAATGCGTAACCCCATAGGAATACTGGAAGATTTGCATAGCTCATCATGGATCGAACTATGTCTAACAGAGTTCGATTTCTCTTTTCAGATACCAATCTGTAGGAGTCCACTGGGAGACTATACCATTTACTTTGAGATAATCTAGAAACACTCCATCAAAGTATTCACCACCTCGATCTGATCGAAGAGTTATGATACTATGTTTGGTTGTTTCTCCACTTCATACTTATATTCTTTGAACTTTTCAAAGGCCTCAGACTTGTGTTTCATCAAACACATATCCGAATCTAGATCTATTATCTATGAGAGTAATGAAGTATGAAAATCCACCTATGGCTTGCTTAGACATTGGTGCACATACATCTGTGTGTACCATTCCTAGCAAATTTGCAGTCCTCTCTCCATGTCTACTAAATGGAGACTGCAATGCCACTATAAAGTGAGATTTTCATCATCCCTTTTCTTTTACTAGTTTGTTCAATCTGAAATAAATTATGTCACATACATACAGACCATTATTTAAAGCACCACGTCCATAAAGAATATTATCTCTAAGAATAAATCATTCATTATTCTCAATAATAAATGAAAATCCAGCCAAGTCTAACTTGGGAATAATATTCCTCACAATCGAGGGAACAAAATAACAATTATTTCAAACAATAGTCTTGCCCGTAGGCCTATGTAAATGAAATGATTCTACATCTTTAGCAGCAACTCTTGCTCTATTTCCCATCAGTAGAATCACCTCCTCTTTCTCAAGAGTCCTACTTCTCCTTGGTCCCTGCAACAATTGCAGATATGAGAACCACAGGCGGTATCTAATACCCAAGTAGAAATGACATATTCACTTCTATCATGAACATACCTGAATCAGAAGCGGTAGTCTCACTACCCTTCTTCTTCAATTCTGCAAGGTAAACCTTGCAGTTCCTCTTCCAGTGCCCCACCTTGTTACAGTGAAAGCAAACAACTTTGCTCTTGGGGTCTTCAGCTTTTGGTGGAACCGGCATTTTCTCACCTACTTTCTTCTTCTTGGAAGAGTTCCTCTTCCTTTTCTTAGGATTTGAACCTTCACCAATTTGAAGAACAGAACTCTTCTTAGGGGGAAAATTCGATTCCGCAGTCTTCAACATGTTGTGGAGTTCAGGCAGGCTGACATCCAACTTATTCATGTGAAAGTTCACAACAAACTGCGAGAACGAACTCGGAAGCGATTGCAAGACCAAGTCTTGGCTCAGCTCCCCATCCATGGCAAAACCAAGTTGTCCAAGACGTTCAATCAAATTGATCATCTTAAGTACATGGTCATTCACAGATGATCCCTCAGACATCCTACACCCGAACAGCTCCTTCGATATCTCATATCGAGCTGTCCTCCCTGCCACATCATACAACTCTTGTAGATGCATGAGGATAGTGTGAGCATCCATATGTTCATGTTGCTTCTGTAGCTCAATGTTCATGGAAGCTAGCATGATGCATTGAGCAACATTTGCATCATCTATCCACTTACGATACACAACATGTTCATCATTATGCGCATCGCTAGCAGGTTCAGTAGGCTTAGGTGAGTCAATCACGTATTCCAGTTTCTCAATCCTGAGAACAATTCTCAAGTTTCGAAGCCAGTCAGCATAATTAGGACCAGTCAATTTATGAGCATCTAGTATGCTCCTGAGTGATAGTGCAGAAGACATAATGTATATTGTAAATCTGTAAATGATAAACACATAACAACACTTAGCAAATATTCAATTTCATTTTAAAACACTATATGAATCGGGTCTTTATTCATAAGTGGCTCCCACTAGTTTTCCTAATTTATTCAACCCCCTACGTGAAAAATTAAGCATTCATAATGCTAGTGAGAATAGGGATCCTACATTCCATTACACGACCCCGGCTGTAGCATGAACCACCATGTAATGTTCAATAGGCAGACAACTCTTGTCAATTACATCTCATGTTATTCCCTAATCAAACTTTAGCCTCTTGAATAATTGAGTCTCGGCTGTAGCACGACAAACTCAATATTCTAAGTCAAGTCTAACCCAATATTCCGTACAGTTGAATCAGTCCCCAAAGGCCCACGGCTGTAGCACGTACCGACCTTTAGATTCTTATTCAATGTACACATCTCTATGTAATAGACAAGTATTTCTTATTTCGAAATCAAAGCCCTCGCCTGTAGCACGAACCGACAATGATTCAAAAATAAGAACTACTTTTCTATCATGTTGGAAGGCTATGACCGACACAAGCCTGTTGTATCATTGGCCAATTACTACTTGATATTATTTAATTTTAGAGGGATTATATTACGTTACAATCATAATCATATTATAAAGAAATTCTTCCTTTTAAATTAAATATTTCAAATCAATAATCAATAATCAGACGATTCCCAGATCGGGTGGAGCATTGTCAAGAGGCGTCACTTAATAACCCTTTCTTACAGATAGAAATCTGTTGTTGACAGAATCATCCTTTCTCTCATATCGAAAATTCATATTCAATTACGTATTTCACAAACACAAGAATCTCATGATTGTATTCATAATATTGTTCTTAAGGTTATGAAACAATTTCACTGTACTAGGTTGTCTAGCAAACGCCTTATGTTCATTTAAGTTCAAGTAAATCTATCATCGCATGATAAACTAAGCATATATCACATATATTAACATGAATAAACATCAAGATAGGCATGTTATATCATCTAGCACATTAGTCTAAGCATTATACATCTCTATGTATCACATGAAGCATTTAAAAGCAATTAAAACAGTCAAAAAACAGCTTTAAAACACTTCATGGAAATATAAACAGTTTAAAACTTTTATATAAACTAAAATTGATCACTCCATTAGATCCGTCTCAGAAAAACGAATCCAAGGTATATTGCACGCCCAAAACGGAGTTACGAAACTCCCAGAAAATCAATTTTAAAATCAACAGAGGGCTGTAACGCATTACAGGAACGCGTTACAAGCCCTGTAACGCATTCTGGTGATGCGTTACACCCCTTTTAAGCCATTAAAGGGTGTAACGCATATCACGAATGCGCAACAGGTCATTCCCGCGCGCGTGCGCCACACGCGCCCGACAGCAACCGCTAATTCTGTTCCCTGCTTTGCTCTTTCACGTGTCAGACTGTACCTGTACCTTGTCTTCTTACTCCGGTGCAATCACAGACAGCAGACAAAAGCAGCACAACAACAGATATATTTGCAGCCATATACATATACAAACTTACAATTTATATATATATATATGATTATTTAATTACGAATTTTAATTGAAACAACTTCAAAAATTCATAATAAAAAATCTATACATCCTAAAATTATGAAAAAAATACCCAGACGATCTACAACACTTGTAGAACCCAGATCAACATTCAAAATTATTCTGAGAAACGATTTCTCATCATGCAAAATTAATCCATAATATAACTTGTAAAAATCATAATTAATTCATACAAGCACATAAAATTCTGAAATTTTTACCACAGATCTATATGCATACAATCTATGCTCTGATACCATTGTTGGATTTTTAACGCAGCGGGGGCATGGCAAAACACTTTTACACACACAAAATCCAAATAAAAGCATATAAATCGTGAATAAAAATTCGAGGGATCGAATCTAACCTTTTAAAATAATTCGGAGACAATGATCAGAGATCCTTAGCAGTTGCTCCTCAAGTGTGAAGCACTCCACTGGTATCCACCAAGAAAACGACTTTTAGGAGGAGGAGGAGGTGGAGAGAATTTGGTTTTCTGAAACTTTTGGGTTTCTCGGGTTCGAATAAAAATAGGGTCTATAATAGTGTATTTATAGGCAAAATTTTCAGCTGAAATTTTCCCATAAATATGATTATTATTATCCCATTTATTATTCTCATTAATAATTAAAACACCTTTTAATTATTAATCCTTTTTCTAAACACTTTAGAAATAATTCTCTCTCTTGATTTAATTTCCAAAAATTAAATCCTTAATTAATAATATTAAGAACTTTTCTTAATTAATTTATAATCAATTAAATCTCATTTAATTAATTATTAAATTTGTCAATTAATTATCTATTTCACAAATAAATAATTATTAGCCATTATTAATTAATTCCTCCACCAATAAATCATTCTCTTTTTATGGTGTGACCCTGTAGGTTCAATATTAAGCCGGTAGTAGAAATAAATAATAATAAAACTATTTTATCATTATTTATATAAATTCTCTAATTTATTAAATATGATTAATTAATTAATCACATTTATTCTACATCGTGAGTGATGCTTCTCAACATATCGCGACTATCCGGATAATATGAATTCACTGCTTAGAATACCAAGAACCTGTCAGTGAATAGTTACCGTACAATAAACTCCTTCTACCCTACAATGTTCCGATTAAATACAAGGCATGGATCTCGTGTCAAGCCTATCTAATTTAATCACTTGCTTACCATTTACTATGCGTAGTTCTATGCAAATTAGAAACTCCTTTCTAATTTCATTTACTCTGGCCAGAGATTCCTGAACTAGCATAAGTGGATCAGCCTTGAACATTTGCTTCCTTCACTGGAAGTGGTAGATCCTTTATTGATCATACACTATCTTCGTGTACAAATTCCTATACCCAGAAGAGCCCTAATAATTGTCCCTGGAGACTAAGAACTAAACCAAAGCATAGTTCAGTGTACACAAGATGACTATGATGACCTCAAGTCTAAGGATACTTGTACAACTATCACTAAGCGAACAACTGCTGATACGTGAGTGAACTCCATCAGTTGTTCAGCTGGGCGAGTCATGTTCAGTGAACTTATTCCATAATAAGCACCTACATACTAGCTATAGTGTCACCACACAAATGTCTATGAGAACAGACATCCTTCATAATGAAGCAAGCATAGTATGTACCGATCTTTGCGGATTATTAATTACCAGTTAGTAATCCTATGACCAGGAACTATTTGAGTTTAGAGTTATCATCTTTTTAGGTCTCACTATTATGATCTCATCATAATCCATAAAAAGCTTTACTCTAAACTATGGTATATCTTATTTAAACACTTAAATAGATAAAGCCCGTAATAAACACAAAACAAGTCTTTATTAATATCAATGAAATCAAAACAGATTACATAAAAGTTATTCCTAAATCCTAATACATGATTGGACTTAGGACATATTCCTTTCAATCTCCCACTTGTACTAAAGCCAATCACTCTGGTATCTAATACCCATCTTGACGATCAAAGTGACTTTCATAAAGTAGCTTTGTGAGTGGGTTTGCTATGTTGTTATGTGTGTCATCTCTAATTCAATACAATACAAGAAATGTTATCGCGCTCCCACTAACCCTTTTGTAGACGCATGGTTCATCCACGTTTTTGATAAAATCAAACTCTTTGATTGTCTCATCAAAACGGATGTTCCATCTACGAGAAGCTTGCTTTAAACCACATTAATCGCAAGCAAAATCCGAACTGATTTTAACAGGGCTACATGTAAAAAGTTTCATCAAAGTCAATCCATTGCCTTTGTTTGAATCCTTTTCCCACAAGCCTGGCCTTATAGGTCTCCACCTGGC
Source organism: Apium graveolens (assembly GCF_009905375.1). Classification (NCBI taxonomy): domain Eukaryota; kingdom Viridiplantae; phylum Streptophyta; class Magnoliopsida; order Apiales; family Apiaceae; genus Apium; species Apium graveolens. The sequence continues at coordinate 31,079,631 of NC_133653.1, forward strand.
CATCACTGAGAATCCAGTACAACATTCAAGAACAAAGCACATAGATATCAAGTGCATCTTCATAAGGGAACATGTAATAAATGGTACTATGGAACTACATTTTGTTCCAAGTGAAAAATAGTTTGCAGATATATTTACCAAGCCACTGGATGAATCCACCTTCTCAAGGTTGGTAAGTGAGTTAGGTATGCTTAATTACTCTTGAATCTTTTCTGATATTTTGTAAGTTGTAAAGAAGCCAGAAATTTAATTGATTTTTCAGTGTTGGATGAAATATTGGGGCTAAGTCAAAATTTACATTCCGACGGATGATCATTATCCATCGAGTTTGATAATCCGTCGGAATATAATTTGTTAATAAAATCAATTATTTTTATGGAATTTTTATAACTCGACGGATAACTGATTTATCCTCATCCGTGGAATTGTCTCATTCCTAGCCGTTGATTTTATGAACATTATCCATCGAGTATACTTACAGTTTGTAAGCATAACACGATGGATAAGTGATGGAATTTTTACAGTTTATCTTTAAATGGCTATTTTGGGCAATTTTTATTGGTCACTTTATTTTACTTTATTTTTTTGACAGTTATTTTTGAGATAGTATAAAAGCAAAATTCATTTTCATTTCTTTTCTTTTATCATTCTCAATTCATCTGCTCTATCTTATTTCTCAAAAGCAATCACCCCCTCTCTCTACAACTTTTACTCTCTAACAATGGCACCACTCGTCAAAATCATGTCTCAAACGGGCTTTATCTATGAGAAAACAATTTCACGGCTCTAGTGAACAACGGGATTCAACAGTCTTGCGACTATCATAAAATGATGGATTTTGTTCAAGGTTGTAAGCTCAAATATGCCATGTTGGAGTCTCTCACTATCTACTGTGAGGTTGTGGAGGAAATATGGACGACTGCAGTATACAACTCAACTGACAAAACCATCACTTTCACTATTAAAGGTAATGAATTCTGTGTTAATAGTGACATTATTAAAGCATGCTTTAAGATTCCTGATAATACTGTCACTACTCCACACACAGACACTGATATTGTGAACATGTTAAACTCTATGGGTTATGCACTCACCATCTCTAAATTAAGTAAAATTAGGAGATTGGGTCTTAGGAAAGAATGGAGTTATCTGTGTGATGTAGTTACTAAAGTATTTTCTGGTAAAATTAGCAATTTTGATTCTATTAATATCTCCATGCTCAATATGCTCTACAAGCTAGTAACTAATAAATACTTCAATTTTAGTGATCTAATCTTGTTTGAGTTGGGGTTTAAGTTAGGGGAGCTTTGCCTTCCACAACTGGTGATGTTGATTATGAGACTGGTGGCTCAGAGGAATTCTTTGGAGGTGAGGGTGGAGATAGTGAAGAAGAGCCATTGGACATAGGGGGAGAAGTAGGCCCTAGTTCAAGATCAGGCATGCCATCTTGGGCATTTTCAAAGCAGTATGATGAACACTATTTCAAGACCACTCTCATTCAACTTATCAGCCAAACACAGTCTGCACTTCAATCAACCATAAATGCTAGCACCAAGAAGCTTCTGCAAACACATCTTGCATCTCTCCAACTACAGCAAATATCAGGCTACCAACAAAGTCAAAATGTTTCCCTCATCAAAAATGATGTTGATCAACTCAAGAAAGACATGTCTGACAAGTTGGAAGCTAGACTTCCAGAGACAACAATGATATACATCAAAAGACAACACAGGAAAAACTCTAATCTTGCAACCAAGGTGGATTCCTTGGATAAAAGAATGATTATTATGGAAGCTTCTCTTACAGCAATCCATCCAAACCAAGCTCAACAAACAGATGTGCTTCAGAAACTGGTGGCTGCAAAGATCTCCTCCTCTACTCAGCTTGATGATAACAAAAAGAGGGAGAAAGAGAGCTCTAAGAGTGAGGGGGAGCAACAATTGCTTTCACAAAGCCACCGGCTAAAGATAGCATTGATCTAATTAATGAAGCATCAGCCACTTTGAGAGCAGCTGAGAAGAAGCAGTTTAGTCCAATAAACTGGGAGAAAATTCATGAGGATATTCAAAAGAAGTTTGGTCTAGCAAAGAAGCCATAAAAATCAGTCATTCATCAATCTCAAGTCAGGAAAATTTCTGTGAATGATATGAGCCTGAACTATCTAGAAAAAGGACAGACATCCTGCATCAAATCCCCAAAGGAAGATCTAATCATGAAGCCAAAGGTGAAGTACACAAAATCTTCACTAAAGAACCCTTTGGACACAGTGTATGAGACACCAAAGCCTGATGAGAAGAAACTGTTGTCAAGATCTATTGTATTGCATTCTACAAGGATCCAGCTGATTCAGCATTGAAAAGGAGAATTGCCAAGGTTTTCAGAAATGGTAAGGAAATTTGTGTGGTGGCTGGACACCCTCAATTTGTTGAAGCAAAAAGGGAAGAAAAGGCAAGATTGAAGCAAGAAACGAAGCAAGCTACTCTACATGCTAAAAAGCTCAAACAAAAGAAGGAGTAAGCTGCTATTTTGTCCAAGTTGCAAGCTGTGAAACCCACACAACAAATTCCTGAACAACCATCTAAAACCACTGAATCTAAGGATCTGAAAATGCAAGAAGAATCACAGCAGAAAAGAAGGTTTAGATACAAACTTCACTCCAAGAGAAAAGTGAACTTTGATGAAGAAGGATTGGAAGATCAGTTTCCCAAGAAGTCTACTTCTACAATAACTCAAACATCCAGGCCCTCTGTGGCACATGAAGAATTCAAGATAGATTCATCTAAGAATTTCCATGGTGAACCTATCATTTCAAAGGATGAGCCAATAGACTGGGATAGTCTACTAATTCCTGAACTCAATCTACCTCATTTCATGAAGCCAAAGAAGACAAAGACCAGAGCAGTCAAGAAAGTGAAGCCCTCAACTCTCAGATCCAAGTCCCTAACCAAAGCTCAAACCAAGGTCAACAAGGGAGATATCACGTACATCTGTGACATCAAGGAATTCTCTGATCTAAACCTCTATCTAGATAAACTGGAAGAAGTTAGAGGAACTGATGCTTACAGGAATCTACCTGAAAGGTTAGTATTCATGTACAAGGGAGGAAAAGAGATACCATGGCCACTTCACAGGATTCTTCAAGAGAGCCAATCTGTAATGATAAAAGTTTATTCATCCTTCAAAAATAACTTTGGATTCACTGTGACAGCTAGAAGATTAGTTCTAAAGAAGATTGAAGAACTGAGGAGTATTAGAGCCAAAGATGCACTCCCAAAGACTTTAACTATTCCTTACACAGGGAGTAGAGTGCATCTAAGGCTCTACTGGCTGATGGAATTCATGAATGATAAGGGAGTTAGAAGATTCTTCAGATTAGAAGACCAGTTGAGCATCTCTAGCAATGAGACTCTTCTGGAAATGCAAGGAATGCTAGATCTCTCAGAATCTGATGAACTTGAATTCCACAGACAGCTCCAAAATCAAATAGAAGAAAATAACAGGAGGCTTGGGAAGAAATCCAGACAATCAAGGAAATAGATCAATTTGCTCAGACTAGAGGAGCACCTTGAAAATGATTGTGAGCAAATCTTTGAACACTTTGTCTTGTAAATTTTTCAGTAAATAATGCAGCACTTTTTGGTTTTATCTACTACCTTTTAAATCTGTATTTTTAGGGTGTTTTCTTATCATCAAGTTTCTCTTAATTTATGGCTACAATTCTAGTAGGCATAAATTGGGGGAGATTGTTGGGAATATGTTGTAAACTTGATGATTACATTAACAAAACACCTTAGTAGATTTAACTTAGTGAAAAATGTAGCACTTGATGGATGATCGGATATAGTCCCGACGGATGACTCAATATAGTCCCGACGGATGATGATTTGACATCCATCGAGTGAGTAGCTTATGTTACAATAAGTCATGTTGCACATTTCTGCAAACACCTTTGTATATATTCTGTAGTAGCATATATGTCATGTTCACTTTAATTAGAGATGTCTTGTAATTCTGCATAAAATAAATGAAGTCAAGTGTCAAATAGCTACCCGACAGATGATCAACAAAGCTACCCGATGGACGATCAACAAGGCAACCCGACGGATGATAATCATGTACCCGACAGATGATCAATTCAAACATCTGTTGACAGTGACAACACAGTCACATGCGTCGAGTGTTTGCAAAAGGAATGTGGCAGCCTATTCAGCTGGGTTTTTTAGAACAAAAAAGCATTCCCATTTTCATGCTATTATGAAGATATTCAAAGATGCTGGAATAGAGTAGTGAAGCAGCATGGTATTAGACTTGATAGGTTTTGTTTTATTATTTTTTCTTATTACTATGTAATCTTGGTGTTATATAAACCAAGAGTAGCAAGTAGAACAACAAGAAGACTAAACAATTACATTCTCAAAGAAATAATTGTAAGCTGAATCCTGTAGCATTTCTCTGTAAGTTTAGTTGTTCATATTTGTAAGCAGCTGTGAGCTATTCAAGCTTCACATGGTTCTCTTGATATATATATATATATATATATATCTGGTGGATACATTCAAATCCACCAGATAGTTTTAAAGACTTGTGTTTTTATTACTTGTGTTTTGATTTATCTAACTCTTTATTCCGCACTTTGCAAATCAAACACTTACATATTATTAAGATAGAACCATTTTTCATTAATCTCAAAAAGTAGCCAGAATTATATTCAACCCCCCTTCTGTAATTCTTGTTGTATTGTTAGGGACTAACAACCAACCTGTTCATAAGACCAACATGGTTTGTTTTCCTTTGGTTTCTTGGCCTTGTTCTTGTCAGGTTTAGTGTTAGCCTTCTTAGTGAATACCTTTTTTATGTCCTACAGTCAATATATTCACCATCAAACTTCCATGTTCAGTTGGCATCACATATCCTTGTTTGGACTTGTGCTATTCCTGAACAGAGATGTCCAACATCAAGTTAGTCCATGTGACCTCTCCTTTTTGTCTTTTCATGGAGAAAGCAAACTCTTCCCAAGACTTAGGAAGCTTTTCAATCACTGACATCACTCAAAACTTCTCAGGAAACACCATACCGGACTCACCGAAAGCATGAACCAACATATCAAAGTCATGAACTTGTTTAGTCATGGATTTTCCATCCACCAGTTTGAAATCAAGAAACTTAGCCACATAACACTTCTCTAATTCGTTGAAAATCAGTATTGTAGGTTTGGTCTAGCTTATCCCACAAGACTTTAACAGTATATGCATCTGATGAATAAACATCAAACAAGGCGTTCGTCAAGGCTACCAAAATGGATGCCCTAGCCACCCCATCCTTCTAAGCCCATAAATCATAAGCCTTAATAGATTCAGGCTTTGCTTGATCCACAACCAGAGGATCATACTGCACCACCGGATATAGACCCTTATCCGTTAACCACAACTTTATCTTTTTCTACCAACGACAAAAAGAAGCTCCTCCACTGAATTTATCAGGGCTGGGAAAAGTGATACGTGGTCCAATTAATAGTGGTTGCGGTAACACAAAAACCAGAACTAGTCTCAACAGTCTTAGGAACATCTTATTCGTTAACCATCTTGCTAATTACAATATAACACAGATAATCTCTTCAAGATTATTGGATAATTACTAACACTACGTGTAATAATGGGACAGTTATATAATCAAAATTAAGCAAAAACAAGCAATAAACCAATAACGAAACAAAACACGAAGGCAAAATAATAAGATATAATTAGAGACTGGATTGACAAAAAGAGGATAGAAACATTTAGCTCTAACAGAATCTTTAACAAAATCTGAAAGAAGCAATAATAGCTGAGTCGCCTAGCTTCGAGAAGCCTAGACTGTTCTTGAAGAGATTATTGCCCCACTTACGCTGTGTTGGGTTGCAGCAATATCACTTCTAGGATAAAATAGCACATAGTACTTCATCCACAGATACGCAGTACTCAACATGAACATATACCTCAGTTCTCCTAGAAAACCTATGCACATAATAAGTACATATATGGAGAGAAAAGGAGAGAAGATGCAGCTAGGGTTTTGTTGTGGATATGTTGTGAACTTGATAATTTTATTAACAAAACACCTTGGTAGATTTTACTTAGTGAAAAATGTAGCACTCGACGGATAAGGAATATAGTCCCGACGGATGACTCATTATAGTCCCGATAGATGATGATTAATTATCCATCGAGTGAGTAGCTTGTGTGATAATGAGTCTGTAGCACATTTCTGCATACACCTTGTTTAGATTTTGTAGTAGCACTTAATTCATGTTGACTTTAATTAGATATGCAGAATAGGTTGATTAATTGTACATAGATGATGTCTCATAATTCTGCGTAAATGAAATGAAGTCAAGTGCCAGATAGCTACCCGAAGGATAAACAACAATGCCACTCGACAGATGATCAACAAGGCAACCCGATGGATGATCATGTACCCGACGGATAATCAATTCAAATATTTGTTGACAGTGACAACACAGTCACATGCGTCGAGTGTATGCAAAAGGAATGTGGAAGCATATTCAACTAGGTTTTAGAGAATAAAGAAGTATTGCCATTTCCATACTATTATGAAGATATTCAAAGATGCTGGAATAGAGTAATGAAGCAGTATAGTATTAGACTTGATAGGTTTTGTTTTATTATCTTGTCTTATTACTTTGTAATCTTGGTGATATATAAACCAAGAAGTAGCAAATAGAACAACAAGAAAACTAAGCAAGAAAATTCTAAGAGAAACATTTGTAAGCTGCATTCTTAGCATTTCTCTGTAAACTTAGTTGTTCATATTTGTAAGCAACTGTGAGCTAATCTTGCTACACAAAGTTCTCTTGATATAATATATATCTCTGGTGGATACATTCAAATCCATCAGAAAGTTTTTAAAGACTTGTATTTTTAATTACTTGTGTTTTGATTTTACTAACTTCTTATTCCGCACTTTGCAAATCAAACACTTATATATTATTAAGTTAGAACATTTTTAAACCAAGAAAAAGTTTCAAGAATTCCATTCAACCCCCCCTTCTGTAATTCTTGTTGTATTGTTAGGGACTAACAATTGGTATCAGAGCAAGCTCTTGAAGAACAAAGAGTTTAAAGATCACAACAAACAGCAAGATGAACAAGAAGGATGTAGGAGTCAAGATTCCTTTTCACGGACAAAGATAATTACCATAGGTAAAAATGCATTTTCACTTACTTTCTCAAGATGAGGCTTATGTAGATTGCATAGAGAGAGGCCCTCATGTACGAATGAGAGCTGCAACTGGAAATGAGCCATCAGTTCCCAAGCCAAGGCATGAATGGTCAGATCCTAATATTGAACAAGTCAGGATGGATAAGAATGCCATGAATATTCTGTTCAATGGAGTTGATGGTGACATGTTTGACAACATCATCAATTGCAAAACCGGTAAGGAAGTTTGGGATAAAATACAGATTATCTGTGATGGCACTGAACAAGTCAGGGAAAACAAGATGAAGCTGCTAATTCAGCAATATGAGCACTTTCATAGTGAAGATAGTGAGTCTCTCACTGACATTTTTAGTAGATTTCAAAAACTACTAAATGCTCTGAAGTTTCATGGAAGGGTCTATCAAACAAAAGACTCCAATCTTAAGTTCCTTAGATCTCTTCCAAAGGAATGAAAACCTATGACAGTCTCATTGAGAAACTCTTAGAATTACAAGGAGTTTACCTTGGAGAGACTGTATGGAATCCTGGAAACTTATGAGCTTGAAATAGAGCAAGATGAGAGGATGGAAAGAGGAAAGAAGAAAGGAGGATCCATTGCACTAGTTGCTGAGTTAGAGAAAGAGAAGGAGATGAAGATGAAAGCTGTTGAATCAACTTCAAAGGTCTGTGAAAACAAGGGCAAGGGGCTGGTAGCAGAAAATGAAGATTCTTTGAGACAAGATGATATGGAGGATATTGATGAACATCTTGCATTTCTTTCCAGAAGATTTTCCAAGCTCAAGTTCAAGAAGAACTTTGGAGCGGCTAAGCCAAATAGAAACATGGTGAATAAATCAAAATTCAAATATTTCAAATATGGCTTAGCAGGACACTTTGCCAGTGAGTGTAGAAAGTCAGATTCCAGCAAAAAGAAGTTTGAGCCTGTGGATTATAAACAGAAATACTTTGAGTTGCTCAAACAAAAGGAAAGGGCTTTCATTACACAAGAAAATGACTGGGCAGCAGATGGTCTGGATGAGGATGAGGATGTCAACTATGTCAATCTAGCCCTAATGGCCAAGTCTGATGAAACAGAGACAAGTTCTTCAAGTAATCAGGTAATCACCACTAACCTTGCACATTTATCTAAAACTGAGTGTAATGATGCAATAAATGACATGTCTACAGAATTATATCATTTGTGTGTTACACTTAAGTCTCTTACTAAGGAAAATGCTAAAATTAAAGAAAACAATTTATTTTTAAGTGAGAGGAATAATGTGCTAGAGTCTCAGTTCATTGAATTTGAAAAACTGAGAATTGAGTGTAAAATTGTTAAGGATGAATTGACTGAGTCCTTGAAGAAAGAAGAGATCTTGAAGAAGCAGCTTGAACGAGAACAGAAGGCGATTAAGGCATGGAAAACATCTAGAGATGTTCATGCTAAAATCACCAAAGTTCAAGGTATTTTGTCCTTTTGTGATGCAGCCTGGAAGAAAAATAAGGAGAAGCTGGAATCCAATTTGGTTGAAGGATTGCTAACAGATGTAGACTCGGCGGATGATGAGGGTCATCCGTCGGATAACAAAAAGGGTTATCCGTCGAGTGATATAAATCCTCATCTGTCAACTATGAGCAAACCTGTGAGTAAAGTCAAACTTGCCAAGTTAAATGATAAATATGGATCAGTTTTCAAGAATTTTGTTCCAGGAGAATCCAGTCAAGTGAAGAAGGAGAAAAAGGCTAATGTTGGTCATGTGATTTTCAAGCAATTGAGTGACAGACAGGAAAAGATTGAGGTTAAAACAGAGGCTAAAAAGAAAAATAATATAAATGGTAAAGTAGGAATTAACAAGCATAACAACTATACACCTGATAAATATGCTCCTAGAAAAATCTGTGTCAAGTGTGGTAGTGTAAATCATTTGTCTGTTAATTGCAAAAATGCCATTCCTACTTCCATATCTGTGCCACCTCATTTTCCCAACATAAATGCCATGCCTTCTATGCCTATGAATGCTATGTCTACACAGAATATGAATGCATAACTTGCTAATATGCCATTTGCACCTAATCCTTATTATGCTGCAGTTACTATGCCACAAATGCCATTTAGCATGCCTTACTGAAATAACATGTTTACTAATAGCATGCCCTTTCCTGTTAATCAAATTATGCATGATAATTCTGCTGTAATGAATGGTTTTAAAGGTCCAACTCAAATGACTAAGGATGAATCTGATATCCCCAAGTCAAATGAGATCAAACCTAAGAAACAGAAAAAGAAACCTAACAAGGCAGGACCCAAGGAAACTTGGGTATAAAAATCAACTTGATGTGATTTTGATATGTGTAGGGAAACAGAAAGAATCTATGCTACTTGGATAGTGGTTGTGCAAGACACATGACTGGTGATTCTACCATGCTCACAAAGTTCAAGGAGAGAGTTGGCCCAAGTATTACCTTTGGAGATGACAGCAAGGGTTATACTATGGGATATGGCTTGATTTCTAAAGACAGTGTCATCATTGAAGAGGTTGCCTTAATGGATGGTCTAAAGCACAATTTGTTGAGTATCATCCAGCTTTGTGATAAAGGCAATTCAGTAACCTTCACCTCAGAAGCCTGTGTTGTGACTAACAAGAGGAGCAATAAAGTGGTTCTCACTGGAGTGAGAAAAGGAAATGTGTACCTAGCTGACTTCAACTCATCAAATACAGAATCTGTTACTTGTCTTCTCAGCAAAGCAAGTTAGGATGAAAGTTGGTTATGGCACAAGAAATTATCCTATTTAAACTTCAAGACCATGAATGAACTTGTAAAGAAATAACTGGTTAGAGGTAATATTCCTCAAGTGGAGTTTTCTAAGGATGGATTGTGTGATGCCTGCCAAAAGGGAAAGCTGATCAAAGCATCAGTCAGAAAGAAGCTTGATTCAACAATTGAAGAACCTTTGCAACTGCTACACATGGATTTGTTTGGACTAGTCAGTGTATTGTCCATCTCAAGGAAAAGATTTTGCCTAGTAATTGTAGATGATTTCTCAAAGTTCTCTTGGACATATTTCCTTAAGTCTAAAGATGAGGCTAGTGAAATCATCATCAATCACATAAGGCAAGTCAACAATCATCCTGATTTCAAAGTTAGAAGAATCAGGAGTGACAATGGAACTGAGTTCAAGAATTTTGTCATGAAAGCATTTTGTGAAGAAAATGGGATTTCGCATGAGTTTTCAGCAGAAAGAACTCCACAACAAAATGGAGTAGTAGAAAGGAAGAACAAATCACTCATTGAAGCTACAAGGACAATGCTTGAAGAGTCTAAGTTACCAACATATTTCTGGGCTGAAGCTGTAAATACTGCATGCTACACTCAAAATATTTCTCTGGTTAATCAAGCAAAATGCATGAATCCCTATCAATTGTTCAAGAACAAGAAGCCAACTCTAAATTTTCTTCATATTTTTGGCTGCAAATGTTATATCTTGAGAAATTAAACTGATCAGAATGGGAAGTTTGATGCTAACGCAGATGAAGGAATTTTTGTTGGATTTGTTGTTGGTAAAGCATATAGAGTCTACAACCTAAGAACCAACATTATTTTGGAATCAATACATGTTGTGTTTGATGATAAAAATATTTAAGGACTTCAAGATGGAGATTACCATGAGAGCCTCAAATTTGACAATGTGGAGATGGTTAGTGATGACAATGATGATGAAAGTGATCAAGAAACAGTATCTAAGGATAATGCAGAATAATCCACTACCAATGAAGCACAAAATTCAACATCTGTCGAGTTGCATAATGCTTCATCCGTCAGGAGACAATCTGCTTTATCCGTTGGGAGACAACCAGCTTCATCCGTCGGTACTCAAAATTCACCATCCGTCGGGTCATCAAAAGAAGCTGGAGGTCAGAATAGATCACTTATAAAAAATTCCCCTTTCTCAAATCAAAGATCCATTACCTCAGGGGGAGTTTTTAATAATCTAAACTCAATCACACATCAAGACAACAATGTGGTCTCTTCATCTAGAGCTAATCTGCGTCAACAAAGGAAATGGACAAAGGATCATCCCTTTGAGCTCATCATTGGTGATGTATCTTATAGAGTTCAAACAAGGAGAGCAACTCAAGAAGAATGTCTATACAACAGCTTTATTTCTAAGGAAGAACCAAAGAAAGTAGAAGAAGCTTTGTTAGATCCTGATTGAATTTTAGCTATGCAGGAGGAGCTAAACCAATTTGAGAGGAATACGGTATGGAAGCTAGTGCCCAAGCCTAAAGGAAAGAATCCAATAGACACCAAATGGGTATTCAGAAACAAGATGGATAAAAATGGCATAGTAGTCAGGAACAAAGCTAGATTAGTTGCTAAGGGCTATTGTCAACAAGAAGGAATATATTTTGATGAAACATTTGCTCCTGTTGCAAGACTAGAAGCCATCAGAATCTTCTTAGCCTATGCAGCCCATGCCAATTTCAAAGTCTATCAAATGGATGTCAAAAGTGCATTTCTGAATGGAGATTTGGAGGAGGAAGTCTATGTAAGTCAGCCTTCTGGTTTTGAAGATCCAAACTTTCTAGAATATGTTTACTATCTTTTGAAAGCACTTTATGGACTAAAGCAAGCACCCAGAGCCTGGTATGACACTTTATCAAAGTTTCTTTTAGAGAATCACTACACTAGAGGTACTGTAGACAAAACTCTTTTCTTTAGAAATGTTAATGGCTCTAGTATACTTGTTCAAATTTATGTAGATGACATTATTTTTAGCTTTACAGATGAAAAACTTTGCAAAAATTTTGCCAAATTGATGCAAAATAAGTATGAAATGAGTATGATGGGAGAACTAACTTACTTTCTTGGTTTGCAAGTTAAGCAAGTTAGTGATGGAATATTCATTAGTCAAACTAAATACATTTATGATCTTTTAAAGAAGTTTGATCTAGTGGATTGCACATCTGCAAAAACTCTCATGGCCACTACAACTAAGCTTGAATTAAACACTACTGAAAAGTTTGTGGATATTTCAAGTTATCGGGGACTGGTTGGCTCACTTCTGTACTTTACAGCTAGTAGGCCAGATATAAAGTTTTCTACATGTTTGTGTGCTAGATTTCAAGCTGATCCTAGAGAATCTCACTTAGTAGCTATTAAGAGAATTTTCAGATATCTCGAGGGAACACCAAAACTTGACATTTGGTACCCTAGAGATTCTGGTTTTGATCTAACTGGTTATTCAGATGCAGATTATGTAGGTTGTAGAATTGATAGAAAAAGTACAACAAGAACTTGTCAATTTCTAGGAAACAAGCTTGTGTCCTGGTTCAGTAAAAAGCAAAATTTAGTTTCTACTTCTACAGCTAAAGCTGAATATATTGCTGATGGCAGTTGCTGTGCACAAATTTAGTGGATGAAAAACCAATTGCTAGACTATGGTTTGCAAGTTGAAAGGATTCCCATTTTCTGTGATAACACAAGTGCAATTGCCATCACTGAAAATCCAGTACATCATTCAAGGACAAAGCATACATCAAGTACCACTTCATAAGGGAACATGTAATGAATGGTACTGTGGAACTACATTTTGTTCCAAGTGAAAAGCAGCTTGCAGATATATTTACCAAGCCACTGGATGAATCCACATTTTCAAGGTTGGGAAGTGAATTAGGTATGCTTAATTATTCTTAAATCTTTTTAGATAATTTGTAAGTTGTAATGCAGCCAGAAATTTAATTGATCTTTTCAGTCTTGGATGAAATTTTGGCTAAGTCAAAATTTACATCTCGACGGATGATCGTTATCCATCGAGTTTGATCATCCGTCGGTATACTTTTTGTTAATAAAATCAATTATTTTTGTAGAATATTTTATGACTCGACGGATAACTGATTTATCCCCATCCGTCGAATTGTCTGAATCCTAGCCGTTAATTCCCTGAACATTATCCATTGAGTATACTTACAGTTTATAAGTATAACACGACGAATAATTGAAGGAATTTTTACAGTTTATTTTTAAACGGCTATTTTGGGCAATTCTTATTGGTTACTTTATTTTACTTTATTATTTTTTCGGTTATTTTTGAGATAGTATAAAAGCTTAATTCATTTTCATTTCCTTTCTTTTATCATTCTCAAATCATCTGCTCTAAATTCTCTCTTTCTCAAAAGCAATTATCAACTCTATCTCTGCAATTTCCACTCTCTAACAATGGCACCAGTCGTCAAGATCATGTCACAAACTGGATTTATCTATGAGAAGAACAACTTCACGGCTCTAGTAAACAAGGGGATTCAACAGTCTGGTGACTACCCCAAAATGATGGATTTTGTGAAGAACTGCAAACTCAATTATGCCATGCTAGAATCACCAACCATTTTCTGTGAGGTTGTTGAAGAAATGTGGTCAACTGCTGTGTACAACTCAACTGATAAGACCATCACACTCACTATTAAAGGTAAGGAATTCTTTATTAATAGTGATATTGTTAAAGCATGTTTCAAAATTCCTGATAATACTGTAACTTAACCACACACAGACGCTGACATTGTTAATATGCTTAACCCCATGAACTATGCACTCTCTACTTCTAAATTAAGTGAAATTAGGAGGTTGGGTCTTAGAAAGGAATGGAGTTACCTGTGTGATATAGTTACCAAGGTCTTTTTTGGTAAAATCAGTGATTTTAATTCTGTCAATATCTCTATGCTTAACATGCTTTACATGCTAGTTACTGATAAGTTCTTTAACTTTAGTGATCTTGTTTTGTTTGAGTTGGGGTTTAAGTTAGGGGAGTTAAATAAGAGGGGTAAAAATGTTTACTATGCTAGATTTTTCATGATGCTTGCTAACCACCTCTCTGAGGAAATTATGCTTGAGAACCCAACCAACAAATTAGATTATTGGGTTCAAGAAAGAAGAATTATTGCAGATTCGAACAGGGCAAACCATCACAAAGAGGTGCCACTTTTCTATTTCCCTGTAATGGAAGCACCTCAGGTAAGTGAGGTAATTTCATCTGTCCCTACTCTTCCAGCCTCACAAATTTCTTTGCCTCATATTGTAGCTCTGGAAACTGTGTCAATAACCCAACAGTTGCCTACCCAAGCTACCAAACCATCAAAAATTTCTAAATCCAAGTCAAAGAAAGCCCCCTCTGGTATCTCTCAAGAGATGCCAGTTGCAAAATCCACCAAATCTAAAGAGGGGAGTGTGAAGATGGGTAAGGTAGGTGAGGGACAGGGTGAACATGTGACGGTCTCAACCCCGGGGTCAGGAGTTGACGTCACCAACAATAACACTAACAATCATAATTCAGTCCAACCCATTAATAATACATAACTACGACCCCTTCACCAAGACCTTTTCCAGGTTTAAGTATGACTTAGGTTACTCAACTAACACAACTCAAATTACCTTACACAATCCTGACCACTAATTTAATACAGCAACTCAACAAACCTCATCTGGTCTGAACACAACTACCTCAGAGGAGCCTGACACAAAAGGAGCTGGAACTCTGCCCTGACTACCGCGCAAGAATCTCCTAGGCATCTGCAATACATATATAAAATATTTTGCAAGGGTGAGCAATCAATTGCTCACCAGTACCACTATATGAATAACAAGTAAAATAGTTTAAAGTAAAACAGTTATAGGAACAAAATTCATAACTTTCCAGAAACATGTAAAACATGATATAAACTGGATATCAAAACTAGCATGCTCTGTAAAACAAGATTAACAGTCGTGTGCTGTGCATAAACAAAACCATAGTTCAATTTTTAACATGCTATTTCCATTTTCAAACCTTCCGTTCCATTACAGGAACCATAAAGCATCTGTCCCGTTACGAGGACCCAAAATCATTTGTTCAGTTACGGGAACCATAAAACTTGTCCCATCATAGGACCTATAAAACTTGTTCCTCTCTGGGAACCTCAAATCACTTTGATTTATTAAACCATTTCAAAACTGAATCAATCAAATCTATTGGACGTTTAATGGGTGAAGATAGCTGATCAGTCTACCCTCACCGGACAGCGACTAGCGGCCGTCCAGAAATAGAATGTGTTCCGGAACTTGGGAAAAGACTAGCTAGGTCTTTCCCCCACGCTGGACTAATCGGTTAAACAGAATGCACAACCCAATTAGCCACTTACGCAACCTCATGCTGGGCCGTTACCGAATAACGGGCCTCTTACGCAACTCCAATAGATCAACTGAATTCCCTTTTTGTCTCTTTCCAAAATTCCACGATATAGGTGGATCAAAACATTCTCTTCATCCAGTTTTCAAAACACTTGTACCTATCTCATTTTCAAAATCATTTAGTTAACCAGCACACATATAAAATCCGTTTCGCAAATCATTCCATTCGAGATAGGTACCTTTTTGTAGTTACTTCTCCCCAAAATATATTGAAAATAATGATTTATAACTACGGGGATACGCAACTTAAAATGTTTCTGTTCCATTACGAGATTAAAATATTCAGCTATTCATATACACTGAACCATAAAAGAATGGTCAGGGGTACTTGCCTTGCAGAGCTTACGACTATCTCTGGTTGATCTTGGACTGACTTGAACACTCAGATTTATCGCTTTACTATCAGACTATCCTGGATCCGACTTCAACGCTCAGGTCCTTCGCTTAGGAACCTCGCTGCACTTGTCGACTGATCACTAGGTCAATTTAGTTCGATATCAACTCTTGAGTCCTTCGACCAGAACCTACAGAGCCGAAATACCCTACGTTTAACATCTAGGTATGCTTGACATATCCTCAACACCAATTCTACCCAACGATATTCAAACCTGACTCGTAATTGTATACATTATTACAATACAATAGCACATCCAATAGTCAGGGTTCACATTCTCGAGAAATCGGTTTGGTGCTCATTTTCAGAAAATACGTATACTCGTCATTTTTCCGAAATTCGGGTTATTACCTTGGCAAAACAGTTCGCCACCATATACAATCAAATTTCGTATACAACACACACACATATATATATATACTCGTTCGACGGCCCGATAATTGCTGGATACGCTCCCGTATTTCCGTAGTTCGATTTCTCGGAAATTGGGTAGCACCTCCTTTATTTATCGGACTAACACGTTGAACAACTCGACGTCAAATCATTCACAACCAAATCCAAGCCAACTACGATTCAATTCCCAACCACCACTTCCAGTCAACAAGTCAATTCACAAATTCACCAATACCAATTAAATTTACTTATTTACATCTTATATATATATATATTTATTATCCGTATTTTATATTTATTTATTTTAAAATATTAGGACTCAAATATACATCATCATCGTCCATCGTCCGCTCGTATTAATTTATCGCGGACGGCGGCAAAATTTATTGGTGCCCGAAATTATTCGGGTGTCCGAATAAATTTCACCGATTTAAATAACTTTTGCCGCGAAAAATATTTTATTTCACAAATAGTAATCAAATAATTCCTGCAATTAAATCATAAAAATGTACATTTAGAACAATTCGATTTTAAGGCACAACATACACAATCAAACTGCACAACACCTGAACAACCAAACATACAGCCTAACTCGGCCAAACACCATAAAACACACAAACCCACACTCACAGTAACACACGCACACACGCTTACACACACACAGCCACACCAAACACACACAGCCACACATAAAATGCACACACACATACACGATATACACATATATGAACACAATTGAGCAAGAAGAACATGGCAGGGGAAAATCGAAGCCAAAGAAGAAAGAGCAGGGGAAAATGAGGAAAGAAAAAGGGCGGACTGCGGGATTACCGGAGGAATGTGTGGCGGCGATGGTGGGGAAAAGAAGGGGGTGCCGGAAAATAATAGAGAGAAAGAGAGGAGAGATCGGGAGTGAGAGATAGCGAAAGAGAGATTGAGAGTTGAGAGAGAGAGGTCGATGGAGGTGAGTATAGGGAAGAGAGGAGGAATTGAAAAATAAAATATGAAAGAAAAATTTTATAAAACTGATTTAATCAGCTGATGCCACGTATCCGAAATACAAGACACGTAGTTTAGTTTTGTTAGGGCCCGGTTCTGAACTGTTTTGACAAAATAACGAACAAAACTGCAGGTAACGGTGTATCAGAAAAATATGGAAATAATTTTAAAAGTCTTAAAATAATTAATTATACAAGACATAAAATTTTCATAATTTTTGAATCATTTTTGAAATTAATAAAAATATCCCACATTAAATCACACAGAAAATCATTTAAAATGAAATAATTGACAAAATATTATTTTCTGAATTTTTATAAATCTTTATAAATTTTTAATGAAATTATAAAGCAATAAAAATAATTTTATTGGCAATCCACAATTTTATAGAATTTAATCACATAAACTTTTTTTTAAAAGTAAAAATAATAACACGGCTCAGCTAACAAATAGAAATAAAAAATACACCGACTCTCGAGAATATAATCACATCACAGCCAGATAAAATTTTAGAACATAATAATCAGATAATAATTTTATTTATTTATTTAAGAATCACAAATCCCAAAAATAAATACTGAGATTATAAAGTCATAAAAACAATTTTAGAGATAACCCACATATTTACACAAATAAACTTGTATTAAATCCACTTTTAAAAATGAAAACAATTCAATACAAGTCCATAATTAATTACACAAACCACCCTGGACACTATGATTCACACACACAGATAAAAGTAAAATAACACATAACTGACAGAAGCTATACACATATATTATTCATTTAATAATTCCTTAATTATACTTTAATTAAATATAAAAATATACGAGTCATTATATTCTTTCCCCCTTAAAAAGATTTTGTCCTCAGAATCTGATTTAACTAAATAAGTGAGGATATTTTTCAAGCATATCTGACTCTAGCTTCCAGGTAGACTTTTCTACTCGGGGATTTATTCATCGCATACTCATTATGGACATAAATTCATTACTGAGGACTCACTCTCAACAATCTAGAGTTTGGATCGATCATTCTACGCAAAATAATTTTGGATAAGAGCACATTGGTTCCTAATCAATAATTTGATCTGAATCAGATATATATCACCTTAATATTGATACGAAAGACACATTATATATATATATATACTGCAACTGCAGCAGCCACGTCAACTCATGGCAACTATACCTATATTTACCAATACCGCGAATGATTCACTATACCGAGGACTCAACTTGCCCCTTCTGTTCAACTTAACCAATCTCTTTCAGGGTAAAACTTTTTCCTATACCACAATCCTCATTCTATATATTCATATTCTTTCGATGCAAATCCGCTTTCTCTCTTTTCCTATCCAGGGCTGTTTCAACTCTTTTCCGAGTCAACACCACCACACTCTTGATGTACTAAATTAATTCAGGACTTAACAATGTCTCTACTTCCACTTTCTCTCACTAGGGTGAGGACCCACACTTATGTCCATACAACACTTCACAAAGTAACATTCTCGTACTAACATGATAACTATTATCATAGAAACTCAATCCATGGTAAGTGGTTATCGTAGTTCACTTTTTAAACCCATCATATATATACTCTCCACATATCTCATATTGTCTGAATCATCTTCTTACTTTGACCCTCTGTCTAAGGGTGATAGGTAATACTGATTTTCATTTTAACTTCCAACATCCGATCACTTCTTACACATTTCTATCAGTTAAGGTTGGGAATAATCTTATATACTAACTTCTCACCACCTTTAGATACTCAACTTCAATTCCCACAGTTTCCAATTCTTGATTCATAACTTCTTCTTAACATTTCTTGATTCCTTTCATTCCTTCTGACTAAAAAGTGATCTCATACAACTACTCCCCATTAGCTCCTGATACTTGAATCTTTCAATTTCTCACTTCTTCCATTCTTCCACCAATTCTTCAATAATCTTAATAATATTCAATTTTCTTTTCTACTCAAGACATCTATCCCTAAATGGACCTTTCTTGGTTGGTAGTCATTTAAACAACCATGGCTCATAATCAATTTTGATCAAATTCTCATACTTTTGAAACTTAGAATACAATTGCTACTTTTCAACCCTTCGCAGACATTTCTTTAGGTGTTCAACTTGGGCTTCCTTAGCCCTTAGATGGGCGAGGATGTTATCAATAAATACGATTATAACATGCAAGTACTCCTGATACACCATATTCCTTAATTCCTTATAGACAACTGATACACTCGTTACTCCGCCTATTATCACTAAAACTTACAGCGTTTATAATTCATTCTAATTGCAATCTTTAGTATGTCCTCAGGCTTACCTTTAGCTGACACTAGTCTGATCTTAGGCCTTCCTTCTTAATATCCCTTATATGCACTAGTTACGCCTTATCTTCTTGCTTATGTCCTTGAATACTTATTCCAATATTAGCTTCCGTAGATATTATCGTTTGCTTCTTCCGATAATCAATTATTGCCCTGGTTCCGTATCAGGGTCTTGAGCAGCTAGACTTTTAATCACATTACAAGTCTTAGCCTTGGCTGTACTAGACGTCAAACCTTTTGATGCACTACCTTCCATGCTATCTCGGGAAGTACTTCTACAATTCTTGGCGACATGTCCTACCTTGCCACAGTTATAACAGACAACTCCTGGATTTTCCACCTTACATTCAGACGCATAATGTCCCTTCTGACTACACCTAAAACATTCAGTATTTGCCTTACACCTTCCATCATGCCTCTTACCGCATTGCTTACACTCCAATATAGACGATTTAACCGAATTGGCTTGATTAGAGTTGGCTGAGGTGCTACTAATTCTATTTAAAGAAATACTTTTCTCTCTAAATTCTTTATTCTTACTCCTTCCGACCTTTTTATGAGACTTCTGACTGGATCCTTCTTGACCTGATGCTTCTTCCATATCATCAATCTTTCGCTTATTATCTTCTCGTTATCTAGCGGCTAACTTCTGATCAAATTGAATTACTAAGGCGGCCTGAACTACGGAAGGATACGTCTTGAGTTGCAATGCCACCACTCCACTATGAATTTCAGGCTTCAATCCTTGTTGAAACCTCCTTGCCTTCTGAGCTTCAGAGCACACATAATCTGGTACAAATCTAGCCAACTCTGTGAACTTAGCCTCATACTCAGCTACACTTCTGTCACCTTGCTTCAGTTCTAGAAACTCAATTTCCATTTGGTTCCTTACACAGTCAGGAAAATACTTTTCCAAGAATAACTCAGTAAACTTAGCCCATGGAACAGGGCCTTCTCCTTCTAACGCTTTAGTTGACTCCCACCAATAATTTGCTTCGTTTTTCAAGAAATAGCTCGCATAATCAGTCTTAAGATTCTCATTTACTTGAACAAGATTAAAAGCTTTCTCCATCTCTTTTAACCATGCTCCAGCAACTACTGGATTAGGTTCACCTTTAAACTCAGGAGGGTTAACATTCTGAAAAGATTTAAAACTAACACTTTGGTTCACTCCTTGATGTTGCTGCTGCAACAGTAGTTGCTGTTGCTGAACCTGTTGGATTAACTGTAACTGTTATTGCTGCTGCTGACACAACAAGTCTAGAATTTCATTTATAGCTGGACTCTCCGTAAAACTACTATTATTTCCTTTAGACTGGTAGCTTTCTTGGGTGGCATCTTCCTGAAATATATAAATGAGTTTATTCATTAACAAAAATATTTAACAAAAGGTATCACCGTTTAAACGGTGCACCTGTATCAGGAAAATGCTGCCCAATCACAGTACCCATGTCTTTAATATCGGGGTCCATTTACAAAAGAAATTTAGATTAGCAGCATTAGCAATAATAGCAGTAACAGAATCAACAACAGTTCAAGAAATCTAAAATACAAAGAAACTAAATGTCGTAGCATAGTTCCTCAATATAACAGCAACTAACCAACTTCCCATCACTACTCAAGTACAACATCTAAATTTCTCCAACATACCACAAAAGTCAGCTGAATATATTAGTCACACACTATGTAGAACAAGCCAATAAATCGAGTCAAGCTTAAGGGACACTAACTCCACTAAGCGTCATCGTCCATGTTTCAACCAATCCTTCTTCTAAGGATGATTTCTTGTCACCCGAAAGTAGCCCATCAACCATTAATTTACTTTTCCTGAAGCTATAATTCCATCATTAGGTCCTGAACTCTCAAGATTACCATTACTCTCCAATAACATTTTGAAAAAATTCTGCAAGGGTGAGCAATCAATTGCTCAGCAGTACCACTATATGAATAATAATTAAAACAGTTTAAAGTAAAACAGTCATAGGAACAGAATTCATAACTTGCCAGAAACATGTAAAACATGATATAAACTGGATATCAAAACTAGCATGCTCTGTAAAACAAGATTAACAGTCGTGTGCTGTGCATAAACAAAACCATAGTTCAATTTTTAGCATGCTATTTCCATTTTCAAACCTTCCGTTCCATTACAGGAACCATAAAGCATCTGTCCCGTTACGGGAACCCAAAATCATTTGTTCAGTTACGGGAACCATAAAACTTGTCCCATCATAGGACCTATAAAACTTGTTCCTCTTCGGGAACCTCAAATCACTTTGATTTATTAAACCATTTCAAAACTGAATCAATCAAATCTATTGGACGTTTAACGGGTGAAGATAGCTGATCAGTCTACCCTCACCGAACAGCGACTAGCGACCGTCCAGAAATAGAATGTGTTCCGGAACTTGGGAATAGACTAGCTAGGTCTTTCCCCCACGCTGGACTAATCAGTTAAACAGAATGCACAACCCAATTAGCCAGATACGCAACCTCATGCTGGGTCGTTACCGAATAACGGGCCTCTTACGCAACTCCAATAGATCAACTGAATTCCCTTTTTGTCTCTTTCCAAAATTCCACGACATAGGTGGATCAAAACATTCTCTTTATCCAATTTTCAAAACACTTGTACCTATCTCATTTTCAAAATCATTTAGTTAACCAACACACATATAAAATCCGTTTCGCAAATCATTCCATTCGAGATAGGTACCTTTTTGAAGTTACTTCTCCCCAAAACATATTGAAAACAGTGATTTATAACTACGGGGATACGCAACTTAAAACGTTTCTGTTCCATTACAAGATTAAAACATTCAGCTATTCATATACACTGAACCATAAAAGAATGGTCAGGGGTACTTGCCTTGCAGAGCTTACGACTATCTCTGGTTGATCTTGGACTGACTTGAACACTCGAATTTATCGCTTTACTATCAGACATTCCTGGATCCGACTTCAACGCTCAGGTCCTTCGCTTAGGAACCTCGCTACGCTTGTCGACTGATCACTAGGTCAATTTAGTTCGATATCAACTCTTGAGTCCTTCGACTAGAACCTACAGAGCCGAAATACCCTACGTTAGACGTCTAGGTATGCTTGACATATCCTCAACACCAATTCTACCAAACGATATTCAAACCCGACTCGTAATTGTATACATTATTACAATACAATAGCACATCCAACAGTCAGGGTTCACATTCTCGAGAAATCGGTTTGGTGCTCATTTTCAGAAAATACGTATACTCGCCATTTTTCCGAAATTAGGGTTATTACCTTGGCAAAACAGTTCGCCACCACATACAATCAAATTTCGTATACAATACACACAGATATATATATATATATATATATATATATATTTATATACTCGTTTGACGGCCCGATAATTGCTGGATACGCTCCCGTATTTCCGTAGTTCGATTTCTCGGAAATTGGGCAGCACCTCCTTTATTTATCGGACTAACCCGTCGAACAACTCGACGTCAAATCATTCACAACCAAATCCAAGCCAACTATGATTCAATTCCCAACCACCACTTCCAGTCAACAAGTCAATTCACAAATTCACCAATACCAATTAAATTTACTTATATACATCTTATATATTATATTTTTTTTATCCGTATTTTATATTTATTTATTCTAAAATATTAGGACTAAAATATACATCATCATCATACACCGTCCGCTCGTATTAATTCATCACGGACGGCGGCAAAATTTATTGGTGCCCGAAATTATTCGGGTGTCCGAATAAATTTCACCGATTTAAATAACTTTTGCCGCGAAAAATATTTTATTTCACAAATAGTAATCAAATAATTCCTGCAATTAAATCATAAAAATGCACATTTAGAACAAATCGATTTCAAGGCACAACATACACAATCGAACTGCACAACACCTGAACAACCAAACATACAGTCTAACTCGGCCAAACACCACAAAACACACAAACTCGCACTCACAGTAGCACACGCACACATGCTTACACACACACAGCCACACCAAATATACACCAACACACACAAAATGCACACACACATACATGATATACACATATATGAACACAATCGAGCAAGAAGAACAGGGCAGAGGAAAATCGAAGCCAAAGAAGAAAGAGCAGGGGAAAATGAGGAAAGAAAAAGGGCGGACTGCGGGATTACCGGAGGAATGGGTGGCGGCGATGGTGGGAAAAGAAGGGGGTGCCGGAAAATAACAGAGAGAAAGAGAGGAGAGATCGGGAGTGAGAGACAGCGAAAGAGAGATTGAGAGTTGAGAGAGAGAGGTCGATGGAGGTGAGTACAGGGAAAAGAGGAGGAATTGAAAAATAAAATATGAAAGAAAATTTTTATAAAACTAATTTAATCAGCTGATGCCACGTATCCGACATACAAGACACGTAGTTTAGTTTTTTAGGGCCCGGTTCTAAACTGTTTTGACAAAATAACGAACAAAACTGCGGGTAACGGTGTATCAGAAAAAGACGGAAATAATTTTAAAAGTCTTAAAATAATTAATTATACAAGACATAAAATTTTCATAATTTTTGAATCATTTTTGAAATTAATAAAAATATCCCACATTAAATCACACAGAAAATCATTTAAAATGAAATAATTGACGAAATATTATTTTCTGAATTTTTATAAATCTTTATAAATTTTTAATGAAATTATAAAGCAATAAAAATAATTTTATTGGCAATCCACAATTTTATAGAATTTAATCACATAAACTTTTCTTTGAAAGTAGAAAATAATAACACGACTCAGCTAACAAAAAGAAATAAAAAATACACCGACTCTCGAGAATATAATCACATCACAACCAGATAAAATTTTAGAACATAATAATCAAATAATAATTTTATTTATTTATTTAATAATCACAAATCCCAAAAATAAATACTGAGATTATAAAGTCATAAAAATAATTTTAGATACAATCCACATATTTACACAAATGAACTTGTATTAAATCCACTTTTAAAAATGAAAACAATTCAATACAAGTCCATAATTAATTACACAAACCACCCTGGACACTATGATTCACACACACAGATAAAAGTAAAACAACACATAGCTGACAGAAGCTATACACATATATTATTCATTTAATAATTCCTTAATTATACTTTAATTAAATATAAAAATATACGAGTCGTTATAGAACATAAAAGAAACCCTAAGGATAAGGTTGGAGATGTGAGTGTTTCCCAGCCTAGCCACACTGCAGTTTCCCAACAAACTGCAGTGCGTAATAATGACATAAGCTCATTGCTAGTTGCATCCTCCCAAAAGGATGTGACTATTGAACAAAGCTCTCAGCCAAGAGCACAGGTCAAAAGGGTAAGGGACACAAGCTCACCCCAAACCTATACTAGAAAGAAATAACCAAAAACCCTTGGGGATGCACAGGGTTCACACACTGTGCAAACTGGTGCTAAAGACACAGTCACTACACGTTTTCAAAGTCAGTTTGATGTGGCTCCAATAAATGTGGAGTCACAGCCAAAATCTTTAGTTATAGAAGCACCTCAAGCACCAAATTCTCCCACAAACTTTCTGGATGTGGATATGATCAACACATCTATTAGGAATATGTGTATTAGTTTGATGATAAGTTCAGCAAAACACTTAAGTAGAAATCTAGTGTTTGTAGCCTCAACGGATAAGACCATCTTGGCTATCCGTTGAAGGAGTAGCCTTACTTAGCAATAAGTTTGGTATTGTAGCACATCTCACTCTCTGGTTTCAAGCTGTAATTCTTAGATGTTGTTAGGAGATAATCAGTCATGTTGACTACTAATGGATGTACAAGTAGGAGGGCTAATTGTAAATATTTCATGCCTTGTAATTTTGTATAAGTGAAGAAATATCAACTGATATTGAAGATCTTCAACGGATAAGAAACTAAGCTTCAACGGATGTCTCTAACGCTTCAACGGATAAGTGATTCAACGGATAAGTGCTTCAACGGATAAAGCTTCAACTGCTAGAGCATCAACGGATAAAGCCATCAATGGATGAAAGCTTCAACGGATGCACTGCTAGAGCATCAACGGATAAAGCCATCAACGGATGAAAGCTTCAACGGATGCTCAGTCTCATAGCAGTTGATAGTGACAGTTAACAAAGCTGACAGAGGCACATGGATTAACAGAGATGTGGTAGCCTATTTCAGGAACAGCAGAAAAAGCAGCCATTTTTAGTCTGGTTCAAAATGGAAAGTCAACAGATAATTCCATATTACACTGGATAAAAATGGAACAGAAACAAGTGGAGAACTATTGTCTTAGTGTACTTTATCTTTGTCTTCACTTGTAAACTTGGGATATATAAACCAAGTAGTAGCTAGTAATTAGATATGAATTTTCCCTGAGCTGTTTAGAAATATCAAGAGAGAAAATCATCTAGTTTGTACTAGGAAGCAGCTGTGATTTAATTTTGAATCACAGATTTTCTGAAATAACACATCTCTGGTGGAACAACAAATCCACCAGAAAAGTTTTTAAGTTCTTTGTGTTCATTTCATTTGTGTTTAAATATATATCTGTCTGCATCAGCTCCAAGCAATTCACACACATTTGATCACTCAAACACTTAGTCTTACAAATTGCTCAAAACTTGAAAAAGTTTTGAGATTTACATTCAACCCCCCTTCTGTAAATCTCATTGTTAGTCCACTGGGAATAACAATTGGTATCAGAGCAAGCTCTTAACATACAGAGAGTTTAAAGATCTATTCTGCTAACATCATGAGTAAGAAGGATATTGGTATAAAGATTCCAATCCTGGAAAGAGATAACTATCATCACTGGAAGGTGAAGATGCATTTACATCTTCTCTCTCAAGATGAAAGCTACATCAACTGCATTGAGAATGGTCCTCACATCCCACACAAGGTGGCCACAGCTGCTACTGCTACAGTTGCTGTTGGACAGTCTATTCCCAAGACAAAGGCAGAATGGACTGTTGAAGATATTGAAGAGGTCCAGAAGGACAAGAAAGCCATGAACATTTTGTTTAATGGCCTGGATCAAGATATGTTTGACAATGTCATCAATAGCCAAACTGCTAAGGAAATTTGGGATACTGTGCAGCTTATCTGTGAAGGCACGGAGCAAGTTAGAGAAAACAAAATGCAGCTTCTCATTCAACAATATGAATATTTCCACTTTGAAGAAGGAGAATCATTAAATGATACATTCAACAGATTTCAGAAACTATTGAATGGATTAAAGCTGGATGGGAGAATGTACCAAGTCAAGGACTCCAATCTAAAATTTCTAAGGTCTCTACCAAAGGAATGGAAGCCTATGACTGTTTCTCTAAGAAATTCTCAAGATTATAAGGACTTCACACTTAAAAGATTATATGGAATTTTGAAGACTTATGAACTTGAGATGGAGCAAAATGAGCTGTTGGAAAAGGGAAAGAGAAAAGGAGGATCAGTTGCACTTGTAGATGACAGTGAAAAAGTTGAAGCCAGAAATGAGGAAAAGACAATGCCAAGTCTCAAAATTGGCACAAGCAAATCAGAATCAAGCAAGGGTAAAGAGCAAGTTGCTGAGGATGAAGACAATTCCAGTCAGGATGAATCTGATGATATTGATGAACATCTGGCCTTTCTGTCCAGGAGGTTTGCAAAGATGAAGTTCAGGAAAAACACAAAGTTCACTAAGCCAAACAAAAACATGGTGGACAAATCAAAGTTCAAATGTTACAACTGTGGCATTAGTGGACACTTTGCAAGTGAGTGAGGAAGCCAAATTCTGAGAAAAAGAAATTTGAGCAAGTTGATTACAAAAGGAAGTATTTTGATTTGCTCAAACAAAAGGAAAGAGCTTTTCTCACTCAAGATGATTGGGCAGCAGATGGGGTAAATGAAGATGATGATGTGGAATATGTCAACCTAGCCCTGATGGCTAATTCTGATGAAAATGAAACTAGTTCATCAAGCAACCAGGTAATTACTACTGATCTCTCTCAGCTTTCTAAACATGAATGCAATGAAGCCATAAATGATATGTCCAATGAATTATATCATTTGCGTGTTTCTCTTAAATCACTAGCTAAAGAAAACACTAGGATCAAAGAAAATAATGTGTTTTTAAGTGATAGGAATGCTGTGTTAGAGAGTCAGGTAATTGAGCTTGAAAAGATTAAACTTAAATGCTTGACTGTCGAGAGTGAACTAGAAGAAGCTGTTAAGAAAGTAGAAATTCTTTCTAAACAGTTAGAAAGTGAGCAAGAGGTAATCAAGGCCTGGAAAACATCTAGGGATGTTGGTGTTCAAATTTCCAAGGTTCAGGGAATTGAATCATTCTGTGAGGATGCCTGGAAGAAAAACAAAAAGAAGTTAGAATTAATTGATGGATTGTCAACGGATGTGGAATCAACGGATGATGAAAGTTATCCGTTGAAGGAAGAAAAGGAGCATCCGTTGAAGGCTCATCAATTAAAACAGGCAAGTTCTTTTAAAAATAAAAAGAATGATTCAACTCTCAAGAACTTTGTCAGAGAAGGAGCTAGTACATCCAGAGATGTCAGTAAGGTGAATATAGGACACATGACTTTAGATCAGTTGAAAGATAGGCTTAAGTTGGTTGAGGATAAGAATGAAACTAAAAGAAAATCTAAAAGAAATGGGAAGGTAGGGATTAATAAACATAACAATTACACACCTGATAGGTATGCTCCTAGAAAAAGCTGTGTACATTGTAAAAGTGTTAATCACCTATCTAATAATTGCAAATCTGTTAAAAATGCTCCCATGCCTTCAAATCCCTCCATGCCTAACATGTCTATGTCACCTCTGCATGCTATGCCTGTTATGTCTCACCAGAATCCCCATGTACATTTTGCAAACATGCCATACATTAACAATCCTTACTTTACTGCATTTAGTATGCCTCAAATGCCATACAATATGCCTATATGGAATAACATGTTTGCACAACCTATGCCTTATCAAATTCAATCAAATGTGTTAAATGATTTTGTGACTAACCCTACACTTCAACCAACCACATCTGAGACCAAGGTTGACCCAAAGTTACCTAAGTCAAAAGATGCAGGAGGAATGAAGTCTAGGAAAAAGACTAACAAGGCTGGACCCAAGGAAACTTGGGTACCAAAATCAACTTGATTGATTTTGTTGTGTGCAGGGACAAAGAAGGAATCTATGGTACTTGGAAAGTGGTTGTTCAAGACACATGACAGGAGATTTCACCCTGCTCACAGAATTTAAGGAGAGAGCTGGCCCTAGCATAACCTTTGGAGATGATAGCAAAGGATTCACTATGGGATATGGCTTGATTTCAAAAGAAAATGTCATCATTGATGAAGTTGCATTGGTTGATGGTCTCAAACACAATTTATTGAGCATCAGTAAACTATGTGACAGAGGGAATACTGTTTCCTTCAATTCTGAAGCCTGTATTGTCACAAGTAAAAAGGACAATAAAGTGGTTCTAACTGGAGTTAGAAAAGGAAATGTGTACTTAGCTGATTTCAACTCTACAGATGCAGAATCCATTACTTGTCTTCTCAGCAAAGCAAGTCCAGTTGAAAGTTGGCTATGGCATAAGAAGCTGTCCCATTTGAATTTCAAGACAATGAATGATCTGGTCAAAAAGGACTTAGTTAGAGGAATGCCTCTAGTGGAATTCACAAGGGATGGACTGTGTGATGCTTGTCAGAAAGGAAAGCAAAAGAAAGTATCATTCAGTAAGAAGCTTGAATCTGCAATTGATGAACCACTGCAACTTCTACACATGGATCTGCCTAGTGATTGTAGATGATTTCAAGGAAAGCTTGAAGTCAATGTATTGTCAATTTCAAGGAAAAGATACTGCCTAGTGATTGTAGATGATTTCTCAAAGTTTTCATGGGTTTATTTTCTTGGATCAAAGGATGAAGCTAGTGAAATCATCATCAATCATATCAAGCAAGTCAACAATCATCCTGATTTCAAAGTAAGGAATATTAGGAGTGACAATGGAACTGAGTTCAAGAATTCAACCAAGAAGATGTTCTGTGGAGTAAATGGGATCATGCATGAGTTCTCAGCTCCAAGAACTCCACAAAATAATGGTGTGGTGGAAAGGAAGAACAAATCACTAATTGAAGCTGCAAGGACAATGCTTGAGGAGTCAAAGCTCCCAACTTATTTTTGGGCTGAGGCTGTTAACTGTGCATGTTACACTCAGAATATTTCTCTAATCAATCAAGCAAAATGCATGACTCCCTATCAATTATTCAAGAGAAGAAAACCAACTTTAAACTTTCTACATGTCTTTGGTTGCAAATGTTACATCTTAAGGAATCAATCTGATCACAAAGGAAAGTTTGATGCAAAGGCTGATGAAGGAATATTTGTTGGTTATTCTGCTGGAAAATCTTATAGGGTCTACAATCTAAGAACCAACATTGTCATGGAATCTGTACATGTTGTGTTTGATGATAAAAAGATTAATGGACTAACAGATGAGGGACATTATGAAGGACTCAAATTTGAAAATATTGAGATATATTGTGATGATAGTGAAGATTGGAATGATGAAGAAGACATCTCAAGAAGAAACCAGAGTCTGTCTTTGGATAATGCACAGAATGCTGCATCCGTTGAAAGCCAAAATTCAGCTTCCGTTGAAAGAAGCAATGCAGCATCCGTTGAAAGACAAAGTGCATCATCCATTGAAGTTCATAACGAAGCATCCGTTGATCACAGTCTGTCAACGGATAATCACTTCACCTCATTAGTTGATAGAACTCCCATTTCCTTTCAAAGGATCAGCAACTCAGGGGGAGTTTCAACAAATCAACATTCTATCTCACATCATGACAATACTGAGGCAACCTCATTAAGGGCTAATCTATCACCTCAAAGGAAATGGACCAAGAATCACCCTTTTGAACTGATCATTGGTAATGCTACATCAAAAGTACAAACTAGAAGGGCTACTCAAGATGAATATCTGTATAGTAGCTTTTGATCACAGGAGGAACCTAAGAGAGTGGAAGAAGCTATTGGATCCAGATTGGATTTTAGCAATGCAAGAGGAGCTAAACCAATTTGAGAGGAACAAAGTATGGAAGCTGGTACCCAAGCCAAAGAATAAGAGTTCTATTGACACAAAATGGGTATTCAGAAACAAGATGGATGAAAATGGCATTGTCATAAGGAATAAAGCCAGATTGGTTGCCAAAGGCTATTCTCAACAAGAGGGAATAGATTTTGATGAAACATTTGCTCCAGTTGCAAGACTTGAAGCCATCAGAATCTTTCTAGCCTATGCAGCAAATGCCAATTTCAAAGTCTATCAGATGGATGTCAAGAGTGCATTTCTAAATGGGGAATTGGAGGAAGAAGTTTATGTAACCCAACCTCCTGGTTTTGAAGATCCAAATTTTCCAGACAATGTGTATTATTTGTTGAAAGCACTCTATGGACTAAAGCAAGCACCTAGAGCCTGGTATGAGACTTTATCAAAGTTCCTTCTAGATAATCACTTCACAAGAGGTACTGTTGACAAAACTCTCTTCTTTAGAAATGTTAATGGCTCTAAGATACTTGTACAAATTTATGTAGATGATATTATATTTGGATCTACAGATGATAAACTTTGTAAAAAGTTTGCTAAATTAATGCAAAGTAAATATGAAATGAGCATGATGGGAGAGCTAACTTACTTTCTTGGTTTACAAGTTAAACAAGTTAGTGGTAGAATTTTCATTAGTCAAACTAAATATATTTATGATCTTTTAAAGAAGTTTGACTTAATGGATTGTTCACCTGCAAAAACTCCCATGGCCACTGCCACCAAGCTTGAATTAAACAAGGCTGAAAAGTCTGTGGATATTACAAGTTATAGAGGCATGGTTGGCTCACTTTTATATTTAACTGCCAGTAGACCTGATATTATGTTTTCTACATGTCTCTGTGCTAGATTTCAAGCTGACCCTAAAGAATCTCACTTAGTGGCTATTAAAAGAATTTTCAGATATCTCAAAGGGACTCCAAATCTAGGAATTTGGTACCCTAGAGAGTCTGGTTTTAATCTAATTGGCTACTCAGATGCAGATTATGCAGGTTGCAAATTAGACAGGAAAAGCACAACAGGCACCTGTCAATTTCTAGGAAACAAGCTTGTATCATGGTTCAGCAAGAAGCAGAATTCTGTTTCCACATCAACAGCTGAAGCTGAATACATTGCAGCTGGTAGTTGCTGTGCACAAATACTGTGGATGAGGAATCAGTTATTTGACTATGGTATAACTGTTGACAAAATTCCAATATTTTGTGACAACACAAGTGCCATTGCCATTACTGAAAATCTAGTGCAGCACTCAAGAACCAAGCACATTGATATCAAGTACCACTTCATTAGGGAACATGTGATGAAAGGTACAGTGGAACTTCATTTTGTTCCAAGTGAAAAGCAGATTGCAGACATATTTACCAAGCCACTTGATGAATCAATATTCACAAGATTAGTAAGTGAGTTAGGTATGCTTAACTATTCATAATCTATGTCATCTATGTAATCTGTCTTGTAGCCTGAAATGAATTTGCTGCAAGAACAAAGTTGGCTTTAATCAAGACTTATCCTATCAACGGATATTCCCTATCCGTTGAAAGCCAAAATTGTTCTATCAACGGATATTCATTATCCGTTGAAAGACAAATACATTTCTGGTAATTTTATCCTTCAACGGATAAAATAGTGTTGTTCATCAACGGATAACTATTTACCTTATCCGTTGATGTGTCACGTTAGTGAGTCACAGCCGTTGATTCTTTTACTCAACCGTTGATACAGATATACAGTGTTGTATGTATTTGTATTTACGGTAGTTTTCAGAATTTCTACAGTTTCTTTTGTTCCTGAACGGCTTTCACTTACTTAAAAGTATCATTTAATTATTTTAATTTGTGTTTTAATTCAAGAAAGTATAAAAGCCCAATTGAATTCTTATTTTCACTTTACGCTTTCTTGCAATTATCATTCTCTTTTTCTCTCAATTCTCAAGTTCTTCTCTGCAACCTCTACTCACAAAAATGGCACCAGTAGTCAAAATTATGTCTCAAACATGATTTGTTTATGAAAAGAATAATTTCATAGTCTTGGTTGAAAAGAAGGAAGCCCATTCTGATTATCACAAGATGATGGACTTCATCAAGAACTGCAAACTGAGCTATGCAATGCTGGAAGCCCCAACCATCTACTGTGAAGTGATTGAGGAGATTTGGACAACTGCAGAGTTCAACTCCACTGATATGACTATTGCCTTCTCTCTCAAAGGTAAGGACTATTGCATTAATTGTGATGATTTACAATCTTGCTTTAAGTTGCCTGAGAATAATGCCATGACACCACACACTGATAAAGATGTCTCTGCTATGCTAGATTCCATAGGCTATGCTTTTGATTCTACTAGTTTAGGTAGTATTAGAAGGAAAGGCCTTAGGAAAGAATGGAGTTTTCTTGGAGATGCCTTTATTAAGGTTTTCTCTGGGAAGATTAGCAATTTTGATGCTATCACTTCATCTCTTGTTAATATGCTCTATATGCTAGTTTCTGATAGGTACTTTAATTTTAGCAAATGTGTTATGCTAGAATTAGGTTCCAGATTAGGTAACAAAGCTAATAGACCACATAACATCTACTTTGCTAGATTCTTTATGTTATTGGCTAACCATGTTGCTGAAGGTTTGGTTATATCCAATGAGAGTAATAAACTCAAATGCTGGGCACAAGAGAAAAGGGTCCTTGCAGACCTTTTGAGAATGAACCTCAACAGCCAGGTGCCATTGGTATACTTGCCAATCATGAATACACCACAGGTAAGTGAGGTAAATGTTTCTATAACTCCTACTATTTCCAACCCCAATGTTTCTTTGCCTTCTAGTGTGGCTATGGAACCTGTGTCATTGTCCAAACAGGCTCCTACCAAAGCCACCAAATCTAAAATCTCCAAAGTCAAGTCAAAGAAACCTACCTCTGTTGTTTCTCAAAAGACAACAGTTATAACAACTACCATAAACCCTGAAGGGAGTGAACAGGGTGTGAGTGGTGAGGGGAGGGGTGAACATCAAAAAGCCCCCCAGGATAAGGTGGGAGCGGTGAGTGGTACCCATTCCAGCCAAGCCACAGTCTCTCAAAAGACTGTAGTGGTTCAAAAGGAGTCCAGCACATCCCTAGTTGCATCCTCCCAAAAGGATGTAACTATTGAAAATAGTCCCCATCCAGGGACACAGAACAAAAGAGGGAGGGACACTGAAGCTACACATTCACCAATTCAAGCCTTTTCAAGGAAGAAGAAGGCCAAAACCCTAGTTTCCACACAAGGGGCACACACAGCACAGATACACCAACCAGTATCTGTGCCTTCTCAAATTCAGCTTGATGTGATTCCAGCAAATGTGGAATCACAGCCCCATTCTCTCAATATAGACATACACCATTCCTCAAACTCTCATACACCCTCTCTGGATGTGGATATGATATTCACATCAATTCCTGATTCTCCCTCATTAAAACTCAGGGAGGAGCCCCACTCAAAACCTGGTGATCATCATCTTTTAGATGATTTGTTGGATCATCAGCCAATTCTTTCAGATGTAGTTGCAGAATCTGTGTCACCTCACTTAAAATCAATCCACACAGATTCAACAATTATATCACTTTCTATCTCTACATCATTTCCTTCTTCAACGGATATCTCTCATCCGTTGACAAGTGGTTGTTCTTCAACGGATAAGGTTAACAGCAGTTATCCGTTGATACCATCAGTTTCCACTTCAACGGATACTCCCTATCCGTTGATGGCCTCTACACACTTAACAGAAACAACTCCAACTGTAGAGGACATGGCAACTGTACAATCACTTTTAGGCTTGAGGGAAGGGAGTGATTTTTTGAGTGAGAGGCTGGGTTGCTCCCAGGAAAAAGGAGAGGTTGAGAGTCACCAAATGCATGCTATTTCTTCCAGCATGGCAAAAGTAAGTGAGAGGAGTGCCACCTTAGAAGGTGAAGGTGAGGGTGTGAGGGTGTGTGTGAGCCAGGGGGAGCCCCTGATGCAAGAAAAGAGAGAAATTGAGAGAAAGGCAGGTACAGAAGCTATAAGGGTGGATCCAGCCATTGCTAGTGAGTTAATGAAAGTGGATGATGCAGATAAGGGAAGACAATTTCAGCAACACTATAAAGCTGTCATTGATAACATTTCCTTGGATGCTGACACTTTTACTCACCCTGTTTCAGCCTATCAATTATTGGCTGCACAGGGCAATATGGAGGCAGAACAGACACTACACATTGTACACACTTCAGAATCTCTTCTAAGAGACAAAGCTGTTGTCAACAGGCTGCCTTCTCAAGCTGGTGAGCCATCTGAAGAATTTGGAGTAAATTCTAATGATGATGACTCTAATTCTTTGAATGAGAGCATGAACTTAGGGGGAGTAGCAGGCCCAAGTTCTGTTCCTAATCTTCCTGCATGGGCATGGGCCAAACCATCAACACCAGGAGAGTTTGGTGTCACTTTGGTCAAACAAGTCATGACAATTCAGCAAGCCATTCAGGAGACTCAGGATGATGGCACCAAGGCAATTCTTCAAGCTCATCTGGAATCTCTGCATCTCTTGCAGTTGCAGCATTACCAGCACAATCTAAGTGTGGATGAGCTCAAGCTGGACATTGCTGATCTGAAATCCTACAATGCTGAGAAATTGGATTCAGTTATACCCTATGGTACTATGCAAGATTTGTTGGGGAGACTAAGGAAGGCCTCTAATGCTGATAAGAGGTTGGCCAGATTGGAAGATAGGGTTCAAATAATTGAAGACTCTATGGTCACCATTCTTCAGAATCAACAAACTCAAACAAATCTCCTCATGCAGCTGGCACAAGCACAAGGCTTGACCCCTACCCTTGATGATAACAAAAAGGGGGAGAATAAAGGGGAAGGGGAAGGAGAGCCATCTACAACAGTTCAGATTTCTCAAGTGCTAGTTCCTGTCATCACAACTTCTCCACCAATTCAAGTCAAAGGAAAGCTAGATGGCATTGATCTAATCCAGATAGCAGCAGCTGAATTGCAAGTCAAAGAGCAAAGGAAGAAGATTGATGAAAAGATGCAACTAATATTTGGTTCTACAACTTCTAAATCACAATCTGTGAAGCATAGCACAAAAGTGGAATCAATTATTATGGAACTCAAGCCAGTGGGGAGGCATAAGGATGGAGAAACTTCTTCCAAAGATCTGCAACCTATGGTTCTCAAGCCCAACAACAGATCCAATAAGGACTCTACAAAGAATCCTCTAAAAGAGGTGGATTTTCCTCTTCCAAAAGCAGATGAGGACAAGCTTTTAGGAAGAAGTATTGCATATCTCAAAGAGACCATGGATGAGGCTGTAAGGAGAAACATGGTTATTATTTTCAGAGAGGGAAAGAGCATATGTGTGATGCAAGGACATCCCAAATTCTCAATAGCCAAGAAGGAAGAAACCAAAAGGTTGAAGGAAGAAGCCAAACAGCTAAAGGCTGACAAAAGAGCACAAGCAAAGCTTGAAAAATAGCTAGAGTCAAGTCAGGCTGAAGATCAGAAAGTAATTGAAGACAAAGGTGAAGATGAAGCTATGGGGGATATGGTTGGTACTGAGATGGAGGAAAGAAGTAAGGAAGAATGGCAGAAAGGGAAAAGAAAGAAGGTCAATGCAAAGAGAAAGAAGGTAGATAAGACTGAAGAAACCCAATCAATATCCAAACCACTACCCTCCATTCCTGAACCCATTGTACCTGACCCCTTCATGAACATTCATGGTGAAACAATCATTCCCAAAGAGGAACCAATTGATTGGGACACCATCAAATTGCCCACCTTCCTAACCTCTTCTCCATCATCAAAGAAGCAGAAAAGAAGAATCAAATCAACACCCTCTAAAGCCTCAATCAAATTCACACAGAAGCCTAAGTCCAAACCTCAAAACTCTAAAGATGATTATGTTCACATCTGTGACATAAAAGAATTTTCAGACATTGAACTCTATCTGGATGAGCTGGAGGATGTAAGGGGAATAGCTGCCTACAGACAGCTACCAGAAAGACTAGTGTTCAAATACAAAGGAGCTGGGGAAAGAACATGGCCTCTTCACAGAATTCTGAATGAAGGCTACACTACCTTGATTAGAGTCTACT
Source organism: Apium graveolens (assembly GCF_009905375.1). Classification (NCBI taxonomy): domain Eukaryota; kingdom Viridiplantae; phylum Streptophyta; class Magnoliopsida; order Apiales; family Apiaceae; genus Apium; species Apium graveolens. The sequence goes on from NC_133653.1 coordinate 31,116,386, forward strand.
CAGCCATACATAAGGATTCTGGCTTTACCAGAACTGCCAGGACTGAGATTCTCAACAAGATTGCTAACATAAGGAAAACTTGGAGGGAGCCCAATGCTTTGCCTAGAACTTTACTCATTCAAGAGAGATGTATTACAATTCACAAATCACCTCATTGGTTGATGGAGTTCAGAGACAACAAAGGAGTAAGAAGATTTTTCAGAATTAAAGATCAGCTAAAGATTGCCAGTAATGAAACTCTCAAGGATATGCAATCTAAGTTAGATATCAATGAAGAAGATGAAGCTGAATTCTACAGACAACTTCAACTTCAAATGGAGGAAAATGACAGGAGGCTAGGAAAGAAAACCAGGGATCAAAGGAAAAGAAAATAATTTGCTCAAGCTAAAGGAGCACCCTTGGAAACAATGTATTTCTTCAATTTCATCTCAGCATATACACTTTTGCAGCGCTTTTGAATTTCTGCTTAGTTACAGTTTATATATTTGTTAAGTGTTTTGTTATCATTAAGCTAAACCCAAATTTATGCCTACAGTTCTAGTAGACATAAATAGGGGGACATTGTTAGGAATATGTGTATTAGTTTGATGATAAGTTCAGCAAAACACTTAAGTAGAAATCTAGTGTTTGTAGCCTCAACGGATAAGACCATCTTGGCTATCCATTGAAGGAGTAGCCTTACTTAGCAATAAGTTTGGTATTGTAGCACATCTCACTCTCTGGTTTCAAGCTGTAATTCTTAGATGTTGTTAGGAGATAATCAGTCATGTTGACTACTAATGGATGTACAAGTAGGAGGGCTAATTGTAAATATTTCATACCTTGTAATTTTGTATAAGTGAAGAAGTATCAACTGATATTGAAGATCTTCAATGAATAAGAAACTAAGCTTCAACGGATGTCTCTAACGCTTCAACGGATAAGTGCTTCAACGGATAAGTGCTTCAACGGATAAAGCTTCAACTGCTAGAGCATCAACGGATAAAGCCATCAATGGATGAAAGCTTCAACGGATGCACTGCTAGAGCATCAACGGATAAAGCCATCAACGGATGAAAGCTTAAACGGATGCTCAGTCTCATAGCAGTTGATAGTGACAGTTAACAAAGCTGACAGAGGCACATGGATTGACAGAGATGTGGTAGCCTATTTCAGGAACAGCAGAAAAAGCAGCCATTTTTAGTCTGGTTCAAAATGGAAAGTCAACAGATAATTCCATATTACACTGGATAAAAATGGAACAGAAACAAGTGGAGAACTATTGTCTTATTATACTTTATCTTTGTCTTCACTTGTAAACTTGGGATATATAAACCAAGTAGTAGCTAGTAATTAGATATGAATTTTCCCTGAGCTGTTTAGAAATATCAAGAGAGAAAATCATCTAGTTTGTACTAGGAAGAAGCTGTGATTTAATTTTGAATCACAGATTTTCTGAAATAACACATCTCTGGTGGAACAACAAATCCACCAGAAAAGTTTTTAAGTTCTTTGTGTTCATTTCATTTGTGTTTAAATATATATCTGTCTGCATCAGCTCCAAGCAATTCACACACATTTGATCACTCAAACACTTAGTCTTACAAATTGCTCAAAACTTGAAAAAGTTTTGAGATTTACATTCAACCCCCCTTCTGTAAATCTCATTGTTAGTCCACTGGGAATAACAACATCAATTCCTGATTCCCCTTCTTTAACTTTGCTGGGGAAGCCAAAATCTAGTGCAAGTGAGCATCATCTTTTGGGTGGATGTCATTGCAAGTGAGTTAATGAATGTCCAGGATGCAGACAGGGAGGGACTATCTTAGCAACCTCAAGCTGTTATAGATTCTACCTCCCTTGATGCTGAGACATTTACTCACCCTGTTCCAGCATATCAACTTCTAGCTGAACAGGGCAATGACAATGCAAAAAGGATGCTCAACTTGGTGCACACATCTTGCTAGCACCAAGAAGATTCTGCAAGCACATCTTGCTTCTCTCCAACTACATCAAATTCAAGGATATCAACAAACTCTTAATGTCTCCACTCTCAAACAGAAAATTGGTGAACTCAAGCAAGACTTTTCTGAGAAATTGGAAGCTAGAGTTCCAGGGACAATAATTACAGACATCAAGAGACAGCTAAAAAAAACTCAAATCTTGCCACCAAAGTTGAAGCCTTGGATAAAAGAATATTTGCTATGAAAGCATCTCTTACAGCAATTCATCTACACAAAGCTCAACAAACAGACTTGCTTCAGAAAATGGTGGCTGCACAAACCTCCTCCTCTACTCAGCTTGATGATAACAAAAAGGGGGAGAAAGAGAGTTCTAGGAGTGAGGGGGAGCAAAAAGTGCTCAACATTCAAGTCAGCAAAGTAATTGTGCCTACAATTACTATCTCAAAGCCACCAGCTAAGGACAGTATTGATCTGATAAATGAAGCAGCAGCCAATATAAGAGCAGCTAAAAAGGAGTAGTTGAATTCAATCAACTGGGAGAAAATTGATGAGGATATTCAAAAGAAGTTTGGGCTAGCAAAGAAGCCAGAAAAGTCATCCATTCATCACTCTCAAGTCAGGAAAATCTCTGTGAATGAAATAAGCATGAACTATCTGGAAAGAGGATAACCATCCTGCATCAAATCTCCAAAAGCTGAAGTACTTTTGAAGCCAAGGGTGAACTATCCAAAATCATCACTAAAGAACCCTTTGGATACAGTGTATAAGACACCAAAGCCTGATGAGAAGAAACTGTTGTCAAGATCCATTGCCTTCTACAAGGATCCAGCTGATTCAGCTTTGAAAAGAAGAATTGCTAAAGTTTTCAGGGATGGTAAAGAAATTTGTGTGGTGGATGGACATCCTAAATTTGCTGAAGCAATGAGAGAAGAAAAGGCAAGATTGAAGCAAGAAAAGAAGCAAGCTGCTCTAGATGCTAAAAAGGTTAAACAAAAGAAAGAGCAAGCTGCTATCTTGGCCAAGCTACAAGCTGTGAAACCAACACAACAAATTCCTGCTCAGCCATCTGAAATCACTGAATCTCAAGATCCAAAGAAGCAAGTTGAACCACAACAGAAGAAATCTCACAGATACAAGGATTTGGCCAAAAGAACCAAAATGAAATTGAACTTTGTTGGTAAGGAACTGGAGGATCAATTTCCCAAGGAATCCATTACAACTACAACTCAAGCATCAAAACCCTCAGTGGTATTTGAAGACATTAAGGTGGTGGATCCTTACAGGAACATTCATGGTGAACCTATTGTGCCTAAGGATGAACCAATAGACTGGGAAAGTCTACCAATTCCTGACTTCAATTTGTCAATCCTTAACAAGCCAAAGAGAACAAAGTCAAGTGCAGTCAAGAAAGTGAAGCTGTCACCTCTCAAATCCAAATCTCTAACCAAAGCTAAATCCAAAGTCAACAAGGGAGATTACATGTAATTATGTGACATTAAGGAATTCTCTGATCTAAACCTATCTAGATGAACTGGAAGAAGTTAGAGGGATTGATGCCTGCAGGAATCTACCTGAAAGGTTAGTTTTTAAGTACAAGGGAGGAAATGAGATTCAATGGACACTTCACAGGATCCTTCAAGAAAGCCAATTTGTGCTGATAAAGGTTTATTCATCATTCAAGAAGAACTTTGGATTCAATGTAACTGCAAGAAGACTTGTTCTAAAGAAGATTGAAGAACTGAGGAGCATTAGAGCTAAAGATGCACTCTCAAAGACTCTAACTATTACTTAAACAGGGAGTAGAGTGCATCTAAGGCCCTACTGGCTGATGGAGTTCATGGATGACAAAGGAGTTAGAAGATTTTTCAGATTAGAAGACCAATTGAGCATCTCTAGCAATGAGACTCTTTTGGAAATGCAAGAAAAATGTTGTGCATATGTTGTGTACTTGATGATTTCGTAAACAAAACATCTAAGTAGATTTTACTTAGTGAAATGATGTAGCACTCGACGGATAAGAATTATCGTCCCGACGGATAACTCATTATAGTCCCGACAGATAATTAACTTATTATCCATCGAGTGAGTAGCTTATGTAATAATAAGTTTGTAGCACAGTTATGTATGCACCTTTGTATAGAATCTGTAGTAGCATATCAGTCATGTTGACTTTAACTAGATATGCAGAATAGGTTGATTAATTGTACATAAATGATGTCTTGTAATTCTGCATAAGTGATATAGAGTCAAGTGTCAAAATAGCTACCGACGGATGATTAACAAAGCCATCGACGGATGATCAAATGACTATCAACGGATGTTTAATATAGAAGTCGACGGATGATCAATTAAATCATCAACGGATGTTCTGAAAGTCGACGGATGATCATATGAAGAATTCAAACAGCAGTTGAACAGTGAAAGCTGACACACAGCCGTCGAGATGTATACAAACACACTGTGGAAGCCCATTAACTGGGTAGTAGTGGACGAAAAATAGCAAAGCTTAAGACTGTTAGATTTTATATTTGTTCAGTCTTTTTGACTTTGTAATCTTGGTATTATATAAACCAAGAGAGTAGCAAATAGAAAAATAACTGAGATAGCTGAGAAACACAAAAACAGAGAAATCTTTGTAAGCAGAATCTTTAGCATTTCCTGTATTCTCAGTAGTTCCATTTGTAAGCAGCTGTGAGCATTTCTGCACACAGAGTCCTCTCGATATATTATATATATCTCTGGTGGAATTGTTTAAATCCACCAGAAAGTTTTTAAAGACTCTTGTTTTTAATTACTTATGTTTTGATTCAATTAAGTTCAAATTCCGCATTGTGCTAATCAAAACAAATATATCTATAATCGAGTTGAACATTTTTATTTCAAGAAAAAGGTTCAAGAATTCCATTCAACCCCCCTTCTGTAATTCTTGCTATATTAACAATTGGTATCAGAGCAAGCTCTTAATCTACAAAGAGTTTAAAGATTAAAACAATTCAGCAAGATGAACAAGAAAGATGTTGGAGTCAAGATTCCTTTTCTTGATAAAGATAATTACCATCATTGGAAGGTAAAGATGCATCTTCATATACTTTCTCATGATGAGGCCTATGTGGACTGCATAGAAAGAGGCCCTCATGTTCCAATGAGAGCTGCAACAGGAAACGAGCCATCTGTTCCAAAGCCAAGGCATGAATGGTCTGATCCTGACATTGAACAAGTCAGGAAAGATAAAAAGGACATAAACATTCTGTTCAATGGTGTTGATGCAGATATGTTTGATAACATCATCAACTGCAAAACTACCAAGAAAGTTTGGGACACAATACAGATAATTTGTGATGGCACTGAGCAAGTAAGAGAAAATAAAATGCAGCTCCTGATTCAGCAATATGAGCATTTTCACAATGAAGAAAGTGAGTCACTCACTGACATCTTTAGTAGATTCCAAAAACTACTAAATGCTCTTAAGTTGCATGGAAGAGTCTATCAGACTAAAGACTCCAATCTGAAATTTCTCAGATCTCTTCCAAAGGAATGGAAACCAATGACAGTCTCATTGAGAAACTCACAAGATTATAAGGAGTTTACTTTAGAGATACTGTATGGCATTCTGAAGACCTATGAGCTTGAGATAGAGCAGGATGAAAGAATGGAGAGAGGAAAGAAGAAAGGAGGATCCATTGCACTAGTTGCTGATCTGGAAAAGGAAAAGGAAGTGAAGATGGAAGCTGTAGAATCAACTTCAAAGGTCAGTGAGAATAAGGGTAAGGGGCTAGCTGCAGAAAGTGAAGATTCATTGAGCCAAGATGACATGGAGGACATTGATGAGCACCTAGCATTTCTTTCAAGAAGATTTACCGAGCTCAAGTTCAAGAAAACTTTGGAGCAGCCAAGCCAAATAGAAACATGGTGGATAAGTCAAAATTCAAATGTTTCAAATGTGGCTTGGCAGGGCATTTTGCAAATGAGTGTAGAAAGTCAGATTCCAGTAAGAAAAGGTTTGAGTCTGTGGATTATAAGAAAAAATACTTTGATCTACTCAAACAAAAAGAAAGGGCTTTTATTACACAAGAGAATGACTAGGCAGCTGATGGTTTGGATGAAGATGAAGATGTCAACTATGTCAATCTAGCCCTAATGGCCAAGTCTGATGAAACAGAGACAAGTTCCTCAAGCAATCAGGTAATCACTACAAACCTTGCACATTTATCTAAAGATGAGTGTAATGATGCAATAAATGACATGTCTTCAGAATTGTATCATTTGCTTGTTACACTTAAGTCTCTCACTAAAGAAAATGCTAAAATCAAAGAAAACAACTTGTTTTTAAGTGAGAGGAATAATGTGCTTGAGTCTCAGTTTGTTGAGTTTGAGAAACTAAAAATTGAGTGTAAGATTTCCAAGGAGGAATTAACTGAGTCCTTGAAAAAGGAAGAAATTTTGAAGAAGCAGCTCGAGCGTGAACAAGAGGTGATTAAAGCATTTAAAACATCCAGGGATGTTCATGCTCAAATCACCAAAGTTCAAGGAATTGAGTCTTTTTGTGATGAAGCCTGGAAAAAGAATAAGGAGAAACTAGAACTTATTTTGGTAGATGGGTTGCTGACAGATGTAGACTCGACGGATGATGAGGACTATCTGTCGGATAACAAAAAGTGTTATCCGTCGAATGATAAAAATCCTCATCCGTCGGCTGTAAGCAAACCCATTAGCAAAGCCAAATTAATCAAGCTAAATGATAAGTATGGGTCTGTTTCCAAGAACTTTGTTTCAGGAGAGTCAAGTCAAGCTAAGAAAGGGAAAAAGGGTAATGTTGGTCACATGACTATCAAACAGCTAAGTGACAGACTTGAGAAAATAGAGGTAAAAATAGATACTAAAAAGAAAAATAATAGGAATGGTAAAGTGGGGATTAAAAAACATAATAACTACACACCTGATAAATATGCCCCTAGAAAACTCTGTGTCAAGTGTGGTAGTGTAAATCATTTGTCTGTTAATTGAAAATCTGCCATGCCTACTCCCATGTCTGTTCAGCCTCAATTTCCTAACATGAATGCCATGCCTCCCATGCCTGTTAATGCTATGCCTACACAAAACATGAATGCACAGTTTGCTAATATGCCATTTGCACCTAATCCATATTATGCTGCATATAATATACCTCAAATGCCATTTAGCATGTCTTACTGGAATAACATGTTTGCACCAAGCATGTCATTTCCTGTTAGCCATAATATGCATGATAATTCTGTTGTATTAAATGGTTTCAAAGGCCCAACCCAAATGACTAAGGAAGAATCTGAAATTCCTAAGTCAAATGAGTTAAGACCTAAGAAACAGAAGAAGAAAGCTAACAAGTCAGGACCCAAGGAAACTTGGGTACCAAAATCAACTTGATTTGATTTTGATGTGTGCAGGGAAAGAGAAAGAATCTTTGGTACTTGGATAGTGGCTGTTCAAGACACATGACTGGTGATTCTACCCTGCTCACAGAGTTTAAGGAGAGAGCTGGCCCAAGTATTACTTTTGGACATGACAGCAAAGGTTATACTGTGGGATATGGCTTGATTTCAAAGGACAATGTCATCATTGAAGAGGTTGCCTTAGTGGATGGTCTCAAACACAATCTGTTGAGTATCAGCCAGCTTTGTGATAAAGGTAAGTCAATAACCTTCAACAAAGAAGCCTGTGTTGTTACTAATAATCAAAACAATAAAGTGGTTCTCACTGGTGTGAGAAGAGGAAATGTGTACCTAGCTGACTTCAACTCAACTAAAGCAGAATCTAAAACTTGTCTTGTCAGTAAAGCAAGTCAAGATGAAAGTTGGCTATGGCACAAGAAGCTATCCCATTTAAACTTCAAGACCATGAATGAGCTGGTAAAGAAAGAACTAGTAAGAGGCATTCCTCTAGTGGAGTTTACAAAGGATGGACTGTGTGATGCCTGCCAAAAAGGGAAGCAGATCAAAGCATCATTCAGGAAGAAACTTGATTCAGCAATTGAAGAGCCTCTGCAACTGCTTCACATGGATTTGTTTGGACCAGTCAATGTATTGTCAATCTCAAAGAAAAGATTTTGCCTAGTAATTATAGATGATTTCTCAAAGTTCTCTTGGACATATTTCCTAAAGTCTAAAGATGAGGCTAGTGAAATCATCATCAATCACATAAGGCAAGTTAACAATCATCCTGATTTCAAAGTTAGAAGAATCAGGAGTGACAATGGAACTGAGTTCAAGAACTATGTCATGAGAGCATTTTGTGTGGAAAATGGGATCTTGCATGAGTTTTCAGCAGCAAGGACTCCACAATAGAATGGAGTAGTGGAAAGAAAGAACAGATCTCTTATTGAAGCTGCAAGGACAATGCTTGAGGAATCAAAATTACCAACTTATTTATGGGCTGAAGCTGTAAACACTGCATGCTACACTCAGAACATCTCTCTGATTAATCAAGCAAGATGCATGACTCTTTATCAACTGTTCAAGAACAAGAAGCCAACTCTAAATTTTCTTCATGTCTTTGGCTGTAAATGCTATATTCTGAGAAATCAAACTGATCAAAATGGGAAGTTTGATGCTAAAGCAGATGAAGGAATTTTTGTTGGATATGTTGTTGGTAAAGCATATAGAGTCTACAATCTAAGAACCAACATTATTGTGGAATCTATACATGTTGTGTTTGATGATAAAAAGATTGAAGGACTGAAAGATGGAGATTACCATGAGAGCCTCAAATTCAACAATGTTGAGATGGTCAGTGATGAAAGTAATGATGAGAGTGATCAAGAAACAGTGTCTAAGGATAATGCAGACAAATCTACCACCAATGAAGCACAAAATTCAACATCCGTCGAGTTGTAAAATGCTTCATCCGTCGGAAGGCAATCTGTGTTATCCGTCGGTAGACAACCTGCCTCATCCGTCGGTACTCAAGATTCACCATCCATCGGGTTATCAAAAGGAGTAGGAAATCAAAGCAGATCACCCATAGAAAGTACCCCTTTCTCAAATCAAAGATCCACAAACTCAAGGGGAGTTTCTAGCAATCAAAACTCACTCACACATCAAAACAACATTGAGGTCTCTTCATCTAGAGCTAATCTACCTCAACCAAGGAAATGGACAAAAGATCACCCTTTTGAACTGATTATTGGTGATGTTTCTTCTAGAGTTCAAACAAGAAGAGCAACTCAGGAAGAATGTCTATACAACAGCTTTCTGTCAAAGGAAGAACCAAAGAAGATAGAAGAAACTTTGTTAGATCCTGATTGGATTTTAGCCATGCAGAAGGAGCTAAACCAATTTGAAAGGAATAAAGTGTGGAAGCTGGTACCCAATCCTAAAGGAAAGAGTCCAATAGATACCAAATGGGTATTCAGAAACAAGATGGATGAAAATGGCATAGTAGTAAGGAACAAAGCCAGATTGGTTGCTAAAGGCTATTGTCAAGAAGAAGGAATAGATTTTGATGAAACATTTGCTCCTGTTACAAGACTTGAAGCCATCAGAATCTTCTTAGTCTATGCAGCCCATGCCAATTTCAAGGTCTATCAAATGGATGTCAAAAGTGCCTTTCTGAATGGAGATTTGGAGGAAGAAGTGTATGTTAGTCAACCTCCTGGCTTTGAAGATCCAAATTTTCCAGAGTATGTCTATTATCTACTGAAAGCACTTTATGGACTGAAGCAAGCACCTAGAGCCTGGTATGACACTTTATCAAAGTTCCTTGTGGAAAATCACTTCACAAGAGGTACTGTAGATAAAACTTTATTTTTCAGAAATGTTAATGGCTCTAGCATACTTGTTCAAATTTATGTAGATGATATTATTTTTGGCTCTACAGATGAGAAACTTTGTAAAACGTTTGCCAAACTGATGCAAAGTAAGTATGAAATGAGTATGATGGGAGAACTAACTTACTTTCTTGGTTTACAAGTTAAGCAAGTTAGTGATGGAATATTCATTAGTCAAACTAAATATATTTTTGATCTTTTAAAGAAGTTTGATCTAATGGATTGCACATCTGTAAAAACTCCCATGGCCACTGCAACTAAGCTTGAATTAAACACTACTAAAAAGTCTGTGGATATTTCAAGCTATAGAGGCATGGTTGGCTCACTTCCATACTTAACACCTAGTAGGCCAGATATAATGTTTGCTACATGTTTATGTGCTAGATTTCAGGCTGATCCTAGAGAGTCTCACTTGATTGCTTTCAAGAGAATTTTCAGATATCTCAAGGGAACACGAAAACTTGGCATTTGGTATGCTAGAGATTATGGTTTTGATCTAACTGGTTATTCAGATGCAGATTATGCAGGTTGCAGAATTGATAGAAAGAGCACAACAGAAACCTGTCAATTTTTAGGAGACAAGCTTGTGTCCTGGTTCAGTAAAAAGCAAAATTTAGTTTCTACTTCTACAGCTGAAGCTGAATATATTGCTGTTTATAGTTGCTATGCACAGATTTTATGGATGAAAAATCAATTGCTAGACTATGGTTTACAAGTTGAAAGGATTCCTATTTTCTGTGATAACACAAGTGCAATTGCCATCACTGAAAATCCAGTGCAACATTCAAGGACAAAGCACATAGACATCAAGTACCATTTTATAAGGGAACATGTAATGAATGGTATTGTAGAGTTACATTTTGTTCTAAGTGAGAAGCAACTTGCAGATATTTTTACCAAGCCACTGGATGAATCCATATTTTCTAGGTTGGTAAGTGAGTTAGGTATGCTTAATTACTCTTGAATTTATCTGAGTTATTTTGCAAGTTGAAATTTAGCCAGAAATTTAACTGATTTTTAGTCAAGGATGAAATTTTGGCTAAGTCAAAATTTGCATCTCGACGGATGACCATTATCCATCGAGTTAAGTCATCCGTCGATATACAATGTGTAAATAAAAATCAATTACTTTTCTGGAATCTTTTAAAACTCGACGGATAACAGTTTATCCTCATCCGTGGAATTGTCTAAATCTCTACCGTTAATTCCCTGAACATTATCCATCGAGTATACTTACAGTTTCTAAGTATTACACAACGGATAATGGGTGGAATTTTTACAGTTTATTTTTAAACGGCTATTTTAGGCAATTTTTATTGGGTAATTTACTTTTCTTTATTATTTTCATCCGTTGTTTTTGAGGAAGTATAAAAGCTTATTTCATTCCAATTATTTTCTTTTATCATTCTCAAATTCCACTGCTTTTATTTTATTCTCTCTCAAGCAAATATCCTCTTTCTCTTCAAAGCTTTCATTCTCTAACAATGGCACCTGTAGTAAAGATCATATCTCAGACTGGGTTCATTTATGAGAAGAACAACTTCACTGCTTTGGTCAATAAGGGTATTCAGCAATCAGAAGTCTATCACAAGATGATGGACTTCGTGAAGAACTGCAAGTTAAGTTATGCCATGCTTGAATCACCCATAATTTTCTATGAAGTTGTTGAAGAGATGTGGACCTCTGCAATCTACAACTCTACTGACAAAACCATCACTCTAACTATCAACGGTAATGAGTTCTATATCAATAGTGATGTGATAAAAGCATGTTTCAAAATTCCTGATGATAATGTAACTTCACCACACACTGACACTGATATTATCAATATGCTTAATTTCATGCATTATGCACTTCCTACTACTAAGCTAAGTGATATTAGAAGATTAGGTCTTAGGAAGGAATGGAGTTTCATGTGTGATGTTGTGACTAAAGTTTTCTCTGGAAAAATTAGTAATTTTGATTCTGTGAACATTTTCATGCTTAACATGCTAGTTACATATAAATTTTACAATTTCAGTGACCTTGTCTTGTATGAGTTAGGTTTTAAACTAGGTGAGTTAGCCAAAAGGGGAAAGAATGTATATTATGCTAAATTTTTCATGATATTAGCTAACCATCTTTGTCAAGAGATTGTACTTGAGAACCCAAACAACAAATTAGCTTGTTGGGTTCAAGAGAGAAGAATCATTGCAGATTTGAACAGAGCCAACCATCATAGGGATGTGCCAATGTTCTACTTTCATGTAATGCAGACACCTCAGGTAAGTGAGGTAAGTTCATCCATACCCTCAACTATTCCAATCTCCTCAATTTCTTTGAGTTCAGGAGTAGCTATGGCATCTGTGATAATGACCAAACAGTTGCCTACCAAAGCTGCCAAAACAACTATAATTTCCAAATCCAAGTCAAAGAAAACCCCCTCTGGTATCTCTCAAAAGGTACCAGTTGAAAAATCTACCAAAGCCAAAGAGGGGAGTGTGAAGGAGGGTCAGTTAGGTGAGGGAAGGGGTGAACATCGACGAAACCCCAAGGATAAGGTTGGAGAGTTGAGTGAATCCCAGCCTAACCACACTGCAGTTTCCCAACAAACTGCAGTGCTTAAAAAGGACAAAAGCTCACTTCTAGCTGCATCCTCCCAAAAGGATGTGGCTATTGAACAAAGCTCTCAGCCAAGAGCACAGGCCAAAAGGGTTCGGGACACAAGCTTACCCCAAACTTACACAAGAAAGAAGAAATCCAAAACAACTGGGGATGCACAGGGCACACACACAGTGCAAACTGGTGCTAAAGACACAGTCCCTGCACTTTCTCAAATTCAGATTAATGTGGCTCCAATAAATGTGGAGTCACAGCCAAAATCTCTTATAATAGAAGCCTCTGAAATACCATACTCACCAACAAACTCTCTGGAAGTGGATATGATAAACACTTCAACTAACTTCAATCAACACAGAGTCGACAATAGTTTCTCTTCCCACCTCATTCATTTCTACTCTCTCGATGGATATTGCTCATCCGTCGAGTAGTGATTGTATCCCGACGGATAAGCTTAACAACAGTTATCCGTCGGATAGCTTTACCACTCATCCGATGGATATCACTTATCCGTCGAGTGTCTCTGCACAACTTCAAACTTTAATTATTTCTAGTGCAGAAGATTTAGTGGTAATACAGTCACTCTTAGGACTGAGAGAGGAGAGTGCATTGAGTGAGAGGCTGGGTTGCTCACTTGCCATTTCTTTCAGATACTATTGTGACATCTGTGCCTCAAATAACTTCAATCAACACAGAGTCGACAATAGTTTCTCTTCCCACCTCATTCATTTCTACTATCTCGATGGATATTGCTCATCCGTCGAGTAGTGATTGTATCCCGACGGATAAGCTTAACAGCAGTTTTCCGTCGGATAGCTTTACCACTCACCCGATGGATATCACTTATCCATCGAGTGTCTCTGCACAACTTCAAACTTCAATTATTTTTAGTGCAGAAGATTTAGTGGTAATACAATCACTCTTAGGACTGAGAGAGGAGAGTGCATTGACTGAGAGGCTGGGTTGCTCCCAGGCAAAAGGAGAGGAAAAGAGTGAATCTCAGCAATCCATTTATTCAGGATTGGCAAAAGTGAGTGAGAGGAGTCCCACCTTAGTAGGTGAAGGTGAGGGTGTGAGGGTGGGGAGCCAGGGTGAGACCCTGATGCAACAAAAGAGAGATTATGAGAGAAAGACAGGTACAGGAGAAATAAGGGTGGATCCAACCATTGCTAGTGAGTCAATGATTGTGGATGATGCTGAAAAGGAAAGACAATTTCAGCAATATTACAAAGCTGAAATTGATAACATTTCCTTGGATGCTGACACTTTTACTCTTCCTGTGTCAGCCTATCAATTGTTGGCTGCTCAGGGCAATGTGGAGGCAGAACAGACCTTGAATCTAGTACACATCTCAGAATCTCTTCAAAGAGATAAAGCTGCTGTCAATAGGATGCATTCTCAAGCTGGTGAGCCATCTGAAGAATTTGGAGTAAATTCTAATGATGATGACTCTGTTTCTTTGGATGGAAGCATGAACTTAGGGGGAGATGAAGGCCCAAGTTCTGTTTTAAATTTACCTGGATGGGCATGGACAAAGGAATTTACACCAGGACAATTTGATGTGTCTTTGGTCAAGCAAGTGATGGCTATTCAAAAGGCCCTTCAGGAAACTTCAGATGCTGGTACAAAGGCTATTCTTCAAGCTCACCTAGACTCTCTACATCTCATGAAGATCCAGCACTTAAGACAGAATATGAGTATGGATGAACTAAAAAGAGATATAGTTGACTTGAAGACATACAATTCTGAGAAGCTGGATTCAGTAATGCCATATGGTACCATGCAAGATCTATTACTAAGATTGAGGAGAGAATCAGATTCTGAAAAGAAGCTAGCTAAGCTGGAAAATAGAGTTCAAGTTATTGAGAATTCAGTGGCTATCCTTCTTCAAAATCAATAGACTCAGACAAATCTTCTCATGCAACTGGCTAAAGCACAAGGCCTAACTCCTCAACTTGATGATAACAAAAAGGGGGAGAGAGAATCAAGTAAGGGGGAGAAAGGACCAACTGAGGGGGAGAAACTTCAAGTACAAATCAGCAAAGTAATTGTACCTTCAATTACAGTCTCCAAGCCAACAGTTGCAGATGGTATAGACTTAATCAAAGCAGCAGCAGCAAATTTGAAAGTTGCTGAAAAAGGAAAGTTGAGTTTGATCAACTGGAATAAGATTGATGAGGAGATACAGAAAAAGTTTGAACTAGTCAAGGAGCCAGTTCAGTCAGCCATCCATCACTCTCATGTCAAGCCAATCAGTGTGAATGAGATGAGCATGAACTATCTGGAAAAAGGACAATCTTCCTGCATCAAGTCTACAAAGGCTGAAACAATTCTTAAACCAAGGGAAAATTATCCAAAGTCATCTTGGAAGAACCCTATGGACACTGTGTATGAGACACCCAAGCCTGATGAAAAGAAGCTTCTGTCAAGATCTATTATCTTCTATAAAGATCCAGCTGATTCAGCTTCAAAAAGGAGAATTGCTAGGATATTCAGAAATGGAAAGGAAATTTGTGTGGTAGCTGGACATCCACAGTTTGCTCAAGCAAAGAAAGAAGAAAAAGCCAGATTAAAGCAGGAAAAGAGGCAAGCTGCTCTAGATGCAAAGAAGTCTAAACAAAAGAAAGAACAGATTGCTATCTTGGCCAAGCTACAGGCTGTGAATTCTTCTCAACAAATTCCCTCTCAACCATCTGAAGCTGCTGAATCAAAGAAGAAGATTGAAGAACAGAAGAAATCCCCAAGGAAGAAAGAATTGGCTAGAAGAACAAAAAGGAAACTGGATGTTGTTGACAAGGAATTGGAAGATCAATTTCCTAAGGAATCCACACCAGCTACAACTCAAGCATCAAAGCCCTCTATGGTATTTGAAGACATAAGGGTGGTGGATCCCTACAGGAACATACATGGTGAACCTATTGTGCCAAAGGATGAGCCAATAGAGTGGGATAACATACCAATTCTTGACTTCAACTTACCAATCCTTAGCAAGCCAAAAAGGACAAAGTCAAGGGCAGTCAAGAAAGTGAAGCTGTCACCTCTCAAATCCAAGTCAATAGTTAAAGCTCAACCCAAGGTCAACAGGGGAGACTACTTGTACTTGTGTGACATCAAAGAATTTTCAGATCTAAACCTTTATCTGGATGAACTGGATGAAGTAAGGGCAATTGATGCATACAGAAACCTACCTGAAAGGGTGGTGTTCAAGTACAAAGGAGGAAGGGAGATTCAGTGGCCACTTCACAGGATTCTTCAAGAAAGCCAAGCTGTGCTAATCAAAGTCTATCAATCCTTCAAGAAAAACTTGGGTTCAATGTAACTGCAAGAAAACTAGTATTGAAGAAGATTGAAGAGCTGAGGAGTGTTAGAGCTAAAAATGCACTCCCAAAGACTCTAATCATCCCATACACAGGGAGAAGAGTGCATCTAAGGCCCTACTGGCTGATGGAATTCATGGATGACAAGGGTGTGAGAAGATTCTTCAGATTAGAAGACCAATTGGGTATCTCTAGAAATGAGACTCTCTTGGAAATGCAAGAAAAGCTAGATCTCTCAGAATCTGATGAACTAGAATTCCACAGGCAGCTCCAGAATCAAATTGAAGAAAATAGCAGAAAGCTTGGAAGAAGATCCAGACCTTCAAGGAACTAGAAAAATCTGTTCAGGCTAGAGGAGCATCTTGAATTGACTGTGAGCCAAACCTTGCACATTTTAATTAATTGAAGCACTTTCAGTTTTATCTACTTATCTTTAAAAATATATGTTCAGGATGTTTTGTTATCATCAAGTATCTCTTAATTTATGGCTACAATTCCAGTAGACATAAATTGGGGGAGATTGTTGTGCATATGTTGTGTACTTGATGATTTCGTAAACAAAACATCTAAGTAGATTTTACTTAGTGAAATGATGTAGCACTCGACAAATAAGAATTATAGTCCCGACGGATAACTCATTATAGTCCCGACGGATAATTAACTTATTATCCATCGAGTGAGTAGCTTATGTAATAATAAGTTTGTAGCACATTTATGTATGTACCTTTGTATAGAATCTGTAGTAGCATATCAGTCATGTTGACTTTAACTAGATATGCAGAATAGGTTGATTAATTGTACATAAATGATGTCTTGTAATTCTGCATAAGTGATATAGAGTCAAGTGTCAAAATAGCTACCGACGGATGATTAACAAAGCCATCGACGTATGATCAAATGACTATCAACGGATGTTTAATATAGCAGTCGACGGATGATCAATTAAATCATCAACGGATGTTCTGAAAGTCGACGGATGATCATATGAAGAATTCAACTAGTAGTTGAACAGTGAAAGCTGACACACAGCCGTCGAGATGTATACAAACACACTGTGGAAGCCCATTAACTGGGTAGTAGTGGACGAAAAACAGCAAAGCTTAAGACTGTTAGATTTTATATTTGTTCGGTCTTTTTGACTTTGTAATCTTGGTATTATATAAACCAAGAGAGTAGCAAATAGAAAAATAACTGAGATAGCTGAGAAACACAAAAACAGAGAAATCTTTGTAAACAGAATCTTTAGCATTTCCTGTATTCTCAGTAGTTCCATTTGTAAGCAGCTGTGAGCATTTCTGCACACAGAGTCATCTCGATATATTATATATATCTCTGGTGGAATTGTTTAAATCCACCAGAAAGTTTTTAAAGACTCTTGTTTTTAATTACTTATGTTTTGATTCAATTAAGTTCAAATTCCGCATTGTGCTAATCAAAACAAATATATCTATAATCGAGTTGAACATTTTTATTTCAAGAAAAAGGTTCAAGAATTCAATTCAACCCCCCTTCTGTAATTCTTACTATATTGTTAAGGGACTAACAAAAAGCTAAATCTCTCATAATCTGATGAACTGGAATTACACAGACAGCTCCACAATCAGATAGAAGAAAACAACAGTAAGCTTGGAAAGAGATCCAAATCTTCAAGGAATTAGATTAATCTGCTCAGGCTAGAGGAGCACCTTGAAAATGACTGTGAGCTAATCTTTGTGCATTTTTTCAATTGAAGCACTTTACAATTTTATCTACTTACTTTTAAAGTTGTATTTTTAGGGTGTTTTGTTATCATCAAGTTTCTCTTAATTTATGGCTACAATTCCAGTAGACATAAATTGGAGGAGATTGTTGTGGATATGTTGTGAACTTGATGATTTCATTAACAAAACACCTTGGTATATTTTACTTAGTGAAAAATGTAGCACTCGACGGATAAGGAATATAGTCCCGACGGATGACTCAATATAGTCCTGACAGATGATGATTAATTATCCATCGAGTGAGTAGCTTGTGTGATAATGAGTCTGTAGCACATTTCTGAATATACCTTATTTAGATTTTGTAGTAGCACTGAAGTCATGTTGACTTTAATTAGATATGCAGAATAGGTTGATTAATTGTACATAGATGATGTATAGTAATTCTGCATAAATGAAATAAAGTCAAGCTACCCGATGGATGAACAACAATGCCACTCGACGGATGATCTACAAGGCAGCCCGACGGATGATCATGTACCCGACGGATAATCAATTCAAACATCTGTTGACAGTGACAACACAGTCACATGCGTCGAGTGTATGCAAAAGGAATGTGGAAGCCTATTCAACTTGGTTTTAGAGAACAAAGAAGCTTTGCCATTTACATGCTATTATGAAGATATTCAAAGATGCTGGAATAGAGTAATGAAGCAGTATAGTATTAGCTTGATAGGTTTTGTTTTATTATCTTGTCTTATTACTTTGTAATCTTGGTGATAAAACAAGAAGTAGCAAATAGAACAACAAGAACACTAAACAAGAAAATTCAAAGAGAAACATTTGTAAGTTGCATTCTTAGAATTTCTCTGTAAACTTAGTTGTTCATATTTGTAAGCAGCTCTGAGCTAATCTTGCTACACAGAGTTATCTTGATATAATATATATCTCTGGTGGATACATTCAAATCCACCAGAAAGTTTTTAAAGACTTGTGTTTTTAATTACTTGTATTTTGATTTTACTAACTTCTTATTCTACACTTTGCATTTCTCCAACTACATCAAATTTGATAGCCTTATGTAATTCTTGTTGTATTGTTAGGTAATAACAATTGGTATCAGAGCAAGCTCTTGAAGTACACAGAGTTTAAAGATCACAACAAACAACTAGATGAACAAGAAGGATGTTGGAGTTAAGATTCCATTTCTGGACAAAGACAATTATCACCACTGGAAGGTGAAAATGCCCCTACATCTTCTTTCTCAAGATGAGGCATATATGGATTGCATAGAGAGAGGTCCTCATATACCAATGAGAGCTACAACAGGTAATGAACCATTTGTTCCCAAGCCTAGGCATGAATAGTCAGATCCTGATATTGAGCAAGTCAGGAAAGAGAAGAAGGCCATGAATATATTGTTCAATGGAGTTGATGGTGATATGTTTGATAACATCATTAACTGCAAAACAGCCAAGGAGGTTTGGGACACAATTCAGATTATCTGTGATGGTACTGAGCAAGTAAGGGAGAATAAAATGTAGCTGTTAATTCAGCAATATGAGCACTTTCATTGTGAAGATAATGAGTCTCTCACTGATATTTTTAGTAGATTCCAAAAACTACTAAATGCTTTGAAGTTGCATGGAAGGGTCTATCAGACAAAAGACTCCAATCTCAAGTTCCTTAGATCTCTTTCAAAGGAATGGAAACCAACGACAGTCTCATTGAGAAATTCTCAAGACTACAAGGAGTTTACCTTGGAGAGACTATATGGCATCCTGAAAACTTTTGAGCTTGAAATAGAGCAAGATGAGAGGATAAAGAAATGAAGGAAAAAATGAGGGTTCATAGCACTGGTTGCTGAGTTAGAGAAAGAGAAAGAGATGAAGGTAGAAGCTGTTGAGTCTACTTCAAAGGCCTGTGAGAAAAAGGGTAAAGGGCTGGTAGCTGAGAATGAAGATTATTTGAGCCAAGATGACATGGATGATATTGATGAACATTAAGCATTTCTTTCCAGAAGATTTTCCAAGCTCAAGTTCAAAAAGAACTTTAAAGCAGCCAAACCAAATAGAAACATGGTGGATAAATCCAAATTCAAGTGTTTCAAATATGGCTTGACAGGGCATTTTGCTAGTGAGTGTAGAAAGTCAGATTTCAACAAAAAGAAGTTTGAGCCTGTTGATTACAAATATAAATATTTTAAATTGCTTAAGCAAAAGGATAGGGCTTTTATTACACAGGAAAATGACTGGGCAGCTGATGGTTTGGATGAAGATGAGGATGTCAGCTATGTCAATCTAGCTCTAATGGCCAAGTCTGATGAAACAGAAATTAGTTCTTCAAGTAACCAGGTAATCATCACTAACCTAGCACATTTATCTAAAGCTGAGTGTAATGATGCAATCAATGACAAGTCTACAGAATTATATCACTTGCGTGTTACACTTAAGTCACTCACTAAAGAAAATGCTAAAATTAAAGAAAACAATTTGTTTTTAAGTGAGAGGAATAATGTGCTAGAATCTCAGTTTATTGAATTTGAAAAATTGAGAATTGAATGTAAGATTGTTAAGGATAAATTAACTAAGTCCTTGAAGAAAGAAGAGATTTTGAAGAAGCATCTTGAACGAGAACAGGAAGTGATTAAAGCATGGAAATCATCCAGAGATGTCCATGCTCAAATCACTAAAGTTCAAGGTATTGAGTCCTTTTGTGATGTAGCCTGGAAAAAGAGTATGGAAAAGCTGGAATCCAATATGGTTGAAGGATTGCTAACAGATGTAGACTCGACGGATGATGAGAGTCATTCGTCGGATAATCAAAAGGATTATCCGTCGAGTGACATAAATCCTCATCCATCGGCTGTGAGAAAACCTGTGAGCAAAGACAAACTCGCCCAGTTAAATGAAAAATATGGATCAGTTTCCAAAAATTTTGTTTCAGGAGAGTTAAGTCAAGTGAAGAAGGAGAAGAAAGTGAATGTTGGTCATCTGTCCATCAAGCAATTGAATGACATATTAGAAAAGATTGAGGTTAAAACAGAGGCTAAAAAGAAAAATAATGGAAATGGGAAAGTAGGGATTAACAAACATAACAACTACACACCAGATAAATATGCTCCAAGAAAAATCTGTGTTAAGTGTGGTAGTGTTAATCATTTTTCTGTTAATTGCAAACTTGCCATGCTAACTCCCATATATGTACCCTCTTCTTTTCCCAACATGACTTCCATGCCTTCTATGCCTATGAATGCTATGTCTGCTCAGAATATGAATACACAATTTGCTAATATGCCATTTGTACCTAATCCTTATTATGCTGCATTTAGTATGCCTCAAATGCCATTTAGCATGCCTTACTGGAATAACATGGTTGCAAATAACATGCCTTTCCCTGTTAATCCAAGTATGCATGATAATTTTGTATTAATGAGTGGTTTCGAAGGTCCAACTCAAATGACTAAGGATGAATCAGAGATTCCCAAGTCAAATGAGATCAAACCTAAGAGACCAAAAAAGAAAGCTAACAAGGAAGGACCCAAGGAAACTTGGGTACCAAAATCAACTTGATTTGATTTTGATGTGTGCAGGAAAACATAAAGAATCTTTGGTACCTGGATAGTGGTTGTTCAAGGCACATGACTGGAGATTTTACCCTGCTCGTAGAGTTCAAGGAGAGAGCTGAACCAAGTATTACTTTTGGAGATGACAGCAAAGGTTATACTGTGGGATATAGCTTGATTTCAGAAGACAATGTCATCATTGAAGAGGTTGCCCTAGTGGATGGTCTCAAGCATAATTTGTTGAGTATCAACCATCTTTGTGACAAGGGCAATTCAGTAACCTTCAAATCAGAAGCCTGTGTTGTGACAAACAAAAGGAGCAACAAAGTGGTTCTCACTGGTGTGAGAAGAGGAAATGTGTATCTAACTGACTTCAACTCATCAAATGCAGAATCTGTTACTTGTCTTCTCAGTAAAGCAAGTCAAGATGAAAGTTGGCTATGGCTCAAGAAGCTGTCCCATCTAAACTTGAAGACCATGAATGAGCTTGTCAAGAAAGAACTGGTTAGAGTTATTCCTCAAGTGGAGTTTTCTAAGGATGGACTGTGTGATGCCTGCCAAAAGGGAAAGCAGAATAAAGCATCATTAGAAAGAAGCTTGATTCAACGTATGAAGAACCTTTGCAATTACTACACATGGATTTGTTTGGACCAGTCAATGTGTTGTCCATCTCAAGGAAAAGATTTTTCCTAGTAATTGTAGTTGATTTCTCAAAGTTCTCTTGGATATATTTTCTAAAGTCTAAAGATGAGGCTAGTGAAATCATTATCAATCACATAAGGCAAGTCAACAATCATCCTGATTTTAAAGTAAGAAGAATCAGGAGTGACAATGGAACTAAGTTCAAGAATTCTGTGATAAGATCATTTTGTGAAAAGAATGGGATAATGCATGAGTTTTCCAGCAGCAAGAACTCCACAACAAAATGGAGTAGTGGAAAGGAAGAACAGATCTCTTATTGAAACTTCAAGGATAATGCTTGAAGAATCAAAGTTACCAATATATTTATGGGCTGAAGCTGTGAATACTGTCTGCTACACTTAGAACATTTCTTTGATTAATCAAGCAAAGTGTATGAAACCCTACCAATTGTTCAAGAACAAGAAACCAACTCTAAATTTTCTTCATGTCTTTGGCTGCAAATGTTATATCTTGAGAAATCAGACTGATCAACATGGGAAGTTTGATGCTAAAATAGATGAAGGAATTTTTGTTGGATATGCTATGGGAAAAGCATATAGAGTCTATAATCTAAGAACCAACATTGTTATGGAATCAATACATGTTATGTTTGATGATAAAAAATTGAAGGACTACAAGATGAAGTTTTTCATGAAAGCCTCAAGTTTGATAATGTGGAGATGGTTAGTTATGACAGTGATGATGAAAGTGATCAAGAAATAATGGCAAAGGATAATGCAGAATGAAATGGCAAGTGAACCAACAAATCATCTAGAAGATGATGCTCACTTTCATGGATTTTTGGCTTCTCCAACAGAGTTAAAGATGGAGAATTTGGTTGAAAAGTATGGATCATATCAACATCCAATGAGTGTGTGGGAGAATTTGGTGTTTAAGGTGCTTCAATTATTAGAGATTTGGGCTGTGACTCCACATTTATTGGAGCCACATCAACCTGACTTTGAGAAGGTGCAGTGACTGTGTCTTTAGCACCAGTTTGCATAGTGTGTGAGCCATGTGCATCCCCAAGGGTTTTTGATCGTTTCTTTCTAGCATAAGTTTGTGGTGAGCTAGTGTCCCTTACCCTCTTGGCTTGTGCTCCTGGTTGGGAGCTTGTTTCAATGGTAACATCCTTTTGGGAGGATGAAACCAGTGATGAGCTAATTTCCTTAATAACAACCAAGGTTTGTTGGGAAACTGTGGTGTGGCTAGGTTTGGGTACACTCTTCTCACCAGCCTTATCCTTAGGGCTTCTTTGATTTTCACCCTGTCCCTCACCTTTCTTACCCTCTGTTAGGACGAAAACACGCGCTAATATTCACGCAAGTATATGCGTTTGCAAGTAGTATAAGATATAAATCAGATTCGTTCCCACAGAGACTAGTTTAGGTTAAGTTCAATTTATGCACCTATGCAACAATGTATGATTATCGCTCAATGCTAAGACAAATAACAAATTGGGTTTTTTTAAACTATGAGATTATACCAAATAACATTAACTAAGAGAATTGAGGTTGAATTACTATATATGACAAATATGAGATTCTAACTTCATTAGTACTTCATTCAATAGCTTTTTCATTCTTAACCTTAGCATGTGATGGTGATGACACTAATCAGATAACACGAAACTGATAAACGCCAACTTTCGTTGCACGAGTACCATTCTACCAGACATCCACAAAAGAGATAGAAGCTGAATAGGCACCAATTATATTGAGACCCTATATGTCTATAGAATTTGACAACATAACGGTTTAAGCATAAGTTATCTCTTGATTACATAGGGCAAGTAAAACGGTTAGAGTTACCTACAAAACATGCATAACAAATACATGAACCTATGCTAGCTTGGCAAGTTCTAAACCTTTATATTCACTATCGCTTCAATAAAGATTAACACGCTATCTAATATGTTAGCTACGCACATAAGAAGAATAAGCACAACCAACACTAGGATAATCAATCACCACACACCAAGATATCA
This sequence comes from Apium graveolens, assembly GCF_009905375.1. Lineage (NCBI taxonomy): Eukaryota > Viridiplantae > Streptophyta > Magnoliopsida > Apiales > Apiaceae > Apium > Apium graveolens. The sequence goes on from NC_133653.1 coordinate 31,139,972, forward strand.
AAATAATTAACTATTGAAATCCATAAGTAAATCCGCTAGAATCCTATGACAACGATTAGTTCATAATTGAACTCATCGTCACCATGGGTTCCAATGAAAGCATGATATAAAACAAGGTCTTAATAAACTGAATAATAATCAAAGTACGAATAAACGAGATCTAGGTTCAACAAGAACGAAAATGAGCATCCAAAGTTACAACTAATTCAAAGAATCACAAGTTAAAAACAAGATCTTCTTTTTCAGAGTTGTTTTGTGCTTCTAGGTCTTCTCCTTGGTATCCCAATCTTCCTGGATGATGAAAACCCTTTTTTTTAAGTATATATTCGCCTATATTGGACCTGGACCCTTAAAATCGTCAAATTCCACTCAAAAAAGGCTTTTTCAGCGAAATCAACGAACTCAGCCGTGCATCAGCGGGCGGCCGCCTCAACTCTCCAGGCGGGAACCTCAGCTCCCAAGCGGCCGCCCCACATCCCAGGCGGGCGCCTGCAGCCTGTCTGGAAAATAGTCTGATGAATCTTGTTTTGGCCGTAACTTGAGTTAAACTCGTCAGAATTAGGCGATTCAACTGCCCATGCCAAGCTAACGAGATTCTCTACAACTTGACAATGGCCCTGGCTTCCAAATTTGATCACTTTTCATCATATTTCCTTTAAAAGCTCCTTTCTTCATTTAACTGATACCTAAAATACAATAACACAAAAACACATCAAAATACCAACAACTTGAGTCCAAAATACCAATTTAAGCTTGTAATAAAGCGTTCCAAGTGGATATGAAATCCACTTATCACACCCCCAACCTTGAATCGATGTTTTTCCTCAAGCATAAACATACTCAAAACTACAAAATAAACCTAATGCATGAATGCAACTAAATGATAATGCAGTCGATCCCCTCAGAACAACCATAACCAAATGAATAAGTCGATGCCTCTAAGAATGCAATGACTTAAAACAGAGTTCGAATAAATCCCACAAACCAACTAACAAACCAGAAACGTGCGTGTGTGGAATGCTTAACAGATATCTCTCGATACTAGATCAATAACCATAACTTATCTATCATCAAAACAATCAAAAGTTTATAAACAGAATAGACAATAAACGCATTATGACTCACAAAACCTCCTTTCTACTAGAGTTATACAAGGATTCACACTATTATTGAACACATAACAAAGATGCTTATTTGACCGTGCAATGAATGAGGTCCCAAAAGACTTATGCAATAATACCCATGTAGCGAGCGTTAGGTTAGCATACCCAGACTATAAAAGCCTTAGGTCACTAGGCACAAAGTCCCCTAAAACTTAATAACTCGAGTATTAAAGAGCTCACTCTTGATCAATTATGCATAAACACATACTTTTTTTCTTTTTTTTCTTTTTTTTCAATAATTTATGAATGAGTGTGTTTCGCTTCATCTCATTCGACCCTAGACTACTCATAAAAATATGAGCCGGCTACTAGCCATTTGACTCCTAGCCTTACAACAACTAGCACTGAAATCCAAGTTTTTCTCCAGATAAAAAAATCAGTGTTTTTACGTCATTATGAGAATATCACAAATTCTAAATACAACCAAGTGATTAAATCTCAATAACAAACAAGTATGATCATGATCTAGATCAAAAGCAACCCTATAAGACTTTGTGAAAATATTTATTTCTGGCATGCAAATCAATTCATTAGGACTTAAACATCCCTCTATTCGTCATCACCACACTCAAATCAACATCAACTTATCAAATAGCATAGTTCATCTTAAGGGATCATGATAATATGCATGCAAGTGCAACTATATGAAATCACATAAAAACAACAAATATGTCCTAAATGAAAAATCATGCAAAAATTCAAATGAACTACAACTAAATATGCAATATGAATCTATATGGACACACACTACTAATCCTTACATTATCACCCACAAACTTAAAATTTTCAATGTCCTCATTGAAGGCAATAATAAGGATTTCAGGCATACCTAATTAGCGGGAGAGTCACCCTCGTCGGGTGGAGGATCAGGTGGCCAATCAACCTCGCCACCAGTCTCTCGAACAACAGTACCGAAAGCGTGTGTCAAATCTTCAGCAAAATATCGGTAGATGACATGCATGGCCTCCATACGCCTAGTCAATCTTCTATACTGTGCATCACCAACACCAGTCCTATCAACTACCTGTTGCACATGAGAAGAACCCTTTGTAGGCACGCGAATATCCGTCCATCCACTCTCTACATCATTAAAAATATATCCCAACCCCTTATCATGGGGTGCACCTAAGAATGAATAACTCAAGTGATCTGGCATTCGGTTGAGCTCAAGTGTGGGAGCTTCTTGAATAAATGGTTCCAAACGCTCCTGAGAAATTTTTAGCTCTACTAACCCAAGAGAATCGAATGGCATATCCAACTTCCTCTTCCACAGAAGTGCATTCAAAACCTGCAGTTGCTCTGCTTTAAAGCACTCCTCTTTAGCTGTGGGTAACTTTATTTCCTTGAACACATTAAAAGTGACCTTTTGATCGTGAACCTTCATCGAAAGCTCTCATTTTTGCACATCCATCATAGTTCGGCCTGAAGCCAAGAATGGTCTTCCCAAGATAATGGGAATATTCTTATCTTCCTCGAAATCAAGAATTACAAAGTCAGCAGGGAAGATAAGTTTGTCCACCTTGACCAAGACATCCTCCACTATACCTCGTGGATAAGCGATGGAACGGTCAGCTAGTTGCAATGACATGTATGTTGGTTTCGGATCTGGTAGACCAAGTTTCTTGAAGATAGATAAGGGCATCAGATTGATGCTAGCTCCTAAATCACATAAACACTTATCGAACGACAAGTTTCCGATGGTGCAAGGAATAATGAAGCTTCCAGGATCTTTAAGCTTCGGAGGCAACTTCTGTTGCAGCACATCACTGCATTCCTCCGTTAGAGCAATGGTCTCTAAGTAATTGAGCTTCACTTTCCAAGAGAGAATACCTTTCATAAACCTCGCATAGTTAGGCATCTGTTTAAGAGCTTCAGCGAAAGGTAGGTTGATATGAAGTTTCTTAAACACCTCCAAAAACTTCTCAAACTGCTTATCCAGCTTTTTCTTCTACAGCCTCTTAGGAAAAGGAGGTGGAGGATAGATCTGTTTCTCCCCTGTATTACCCTCAGGAGGAGTGTTTTCCACAGTAGTCTTCCTTGGTTCCACCTCTGCTTCCTTCTGTAATTCTTCTTCAGCCATAACTGCATTTTCTGAAACTTGAGATTTTTTAGGCTCTTCATCTTACTGAATTTGGGGGCTTGTGACCTTTCCAGACCTTAAGGTGATGACGTTCACCTGTTCTTCAACTTCCCTCTTTCCTGGATTTGTTTATGTATCACTAGGAAGCATTCCTGGTGGTCAATTCAATAAGGTATTAACAATTTGCCCTATTTGGTTCTCCAAATTCTGGATAGAAACAGCCTGGCTTTGGCATATAAGAGCCTGGTTTTTGCACATAAGCCGCAACTCATCCAATTCATATTTTTCATTCGAAGATAGACATGCACCATGAGTTTGTTGTTTTGGTGTAATTTGTCCCTGAAAACCAGGAGGGTTGAATAGCTTATTTCCAAACTGCTGGAATGACTGTTGCATCGCATTCTGATTATTGCTCCAACTAAAGTTAGGATGATTCCAGTTGTCAGGATGATAAGTGTCTGGAACTGGTTGCTGCGATCTCTGAAAGTTGCTCACAAACTGAGATGAGTCACTAGATATAGCACATTACTCCGTCACATGCAGACCTGCACACAGCTCACAAACACTAATTATCTGCTTAACACCATAGTTAGCCAGAGAATCGATCTTCATAGACAACGCCTTTAGTTGAGCAATGATAGTTGTAGTTGTATCCACTTCAAGAACTCCTGCTACCTTGCCCTGTGGACATCTTTGGGTTGGATATTGATATTCGTTAGCAGCCATCAGTTCAATTAGATCATAAGCTTCCTGATAGCTCTTTGCCCATAATGCTCCGCCTGCTGCTACATCGAGCATGGGTCTGGACTGTGCTCCCAACCCATTGTAAAAATAATTAATGATCATCCAATCAGGAATTCCATGATGAGGACACTTCCTAAGCATCTCCTTGTAGCGCTCCCAAGCTTCATATAAAGATTCTCCTGATTGCTGCGCAAATTGAGTAAGAGCATTCCTGATTGCAGTTGTCTTCGCCATAGGGAAGAATTTAGTAAGAAAGTTCTGAGCAAGATCTTCCCAAGTAGTAATCGAACCAGCTGCTAGAGAGTGTAACCAGCTCTTAGCCTTGTCTCTCAGAGAGAATGGGAAAAGTCTCAGCTTCACAGCATCTTCAGAGACACCATTGAACTTGAAGGTGTCGCAGATCTCAATGAAATCCCTAATATGCATATTGGGATCTTCAGTTGGAGAACCTCCAAACTGGATTGAATTTTGCACCCATTGAATTATGCCAGGCTTGATTTCAAAGGTATTAGCTGTGATAGCTGGCCTGACAATGCTAGATTGAATGTCATTGATCTTGGGTTGAGAAAAATCCATAAAGGCTTTCGTTCGTGCTGCTGGATCTCCCATTGTAATGAGTACCTGAAACACAAACAAATAAACCGTGAAAGTAAAAGAATCCGAGTCAGTGAACTTTAACGACCACTTATGACAAGCACATAAACTAAAAATTAACACCGAGTCCCCGGCAGCGGCGCCAAAAACTTGTTAGGGCAAAAACACGCGCTAATATTCACGCAAGTATACGCGTTCGCAAGTAGTATAAGATATAAATCAGATTCATTCCCACAGATAATGGTTTAGGTTAAGTTCAATTTATGCACCTATGCAACAATGTATGGTTATTGCTCAATGCTAAGACAAATAACAAATGGGTTTTTATTAAACTAAGAGATTATACTAAATAACATTAACTAAGAGAATTGAGGTTGAATTACTATATATGACAAACATGGGATTCTAACTTCATTACTACTTCATTCAATAGCCTTTTCGTTCTTAACCTTAGCATCTGATGGTGATGACACTAATCAGATAACACGAAACTGATAAATGCCAACTTTTATTTCACGAGTACCATTCTACCAGACATCCACAAAAGAGATAGAAGTTGAATAAGCACCAACTATATTGAGGCCCTATATGTCTATAAAATTTGACAAGATAACGGTTTAAGCATAAGTTATCTATCTTGATTACATAGGGCAAGTAAAATGGTTAGAGTTACCTACGAAACATGCATAACAAATACATGAACCTATGCTAGCATGGCAAGTTCTATACCTCTATATTCACTGTCGCTTCAATAGAGATTAACACGCTATCTTATATGTTAACTACGCACATAAGACGAATAAGCACAACCAATACTAGGATATCAATCAATCACCACACACCAAGATATCAAAATAATTAACTATTGAAATCCATAAGTAAATCCGCTAGAATCCCATGACAATGATTATTTCGTAATCGAACTCATTGTCATCATGGGTTCCAATGAAAGCATGGTATAAAACAAGGTCTTAATAAACTGAATAATAATCAAAGTATGAATAAACGAGATCTAGGTTCAATAAGAACGAAAACGAGCATCCAAAGTTATAACTAATTCAAAGAATCACAAGTTGAAAACAAGATCTTCTGTTTCGGAGTTGTTTTATGCTTCTAGGTCTTCTCCTTGGTATCCCAATCTTCCCGGGTGATGAAAACCCTTTTTTTAAGTATATATATGCCCATATTGGACCTGGACCCTTAAAATCGTCAAATTCCACTCAAAAAAGACCTTTTCAGCGAAATCAGCAAACTCAGCCGCGCATCAGCGGGCGGCCGCCTCAACTCTCCAGGCGGGCGCCTCAGCTCCCAAGCGGCCGCCCCACATCCCAGGCGGGCGCCTGCAGCCTGTCTGGAAAAAATTCTGATGAATCTTGTTTTGGCCATAACTTGGGTTCTACTCGTTAGAATTAGGCGATTTAACTGCCCACGCGAAGCTAACGAGATTCTCTACAACTTGACAATGGCCTTGGCTTCCAAATATGATCACTTTTCATCATATTTCCTTTAAAATACCAATTTAAGCTTGTAATAAAGCGTTCCAAGTGGATATAAATTCCACTTATCACCCTCCTTCACACTCCCCTCTTTAGGTTTAGAAGATTTTATAACTAATTTCTTTTGAAAGAAATCAGAGGGGGCTTTCTTAGCTTTGGATTTAGAAACCTTTGTTGGTTTGGTAGCTTGGGTTGGCATCTGTTTGGTCATTGGCACAGATACGATAGCTACACTAGAATGCAAAGAAATGTGTGAGGTTGGAAGAGTAGAGACAGTAGAATTTACCTGACTTACCTGAGGTCCCTCCATTACTGAAAAATAGTACATGGGCACCTCCTTGCGATGATTTGCTCTATTTAAATATGAAATAATATTTCTTTTTTGAAACCAACAATTCAGCTTGTTGGTTGGGTTCTCAATCTCAATATTCTCAATAAGATGGTTAGCAAGCATCATAAGGAATCTAGCATAATAGACACTTTTACCTCTCTTATTGAGTTCTCCTAATTTAAAGCCTAACTCAAACAAAACCAAGTCACTGAAATTGAAATACTTATCAGTAACTAGCTTGTAAAGCATGGATATATTGATAGAATCAAAGTTGCTAATTTTACCAGAAAACACTTTAGTTATCACATCACACAGATAACTCCATTCTGTCCTAAGACCCAACCTTCGAATTTCACTTAGCTTAGAGGTAGTGAGTGCATAGCCCATAGAGTTAAGCATGTTAACAATGTTAGTGTCTGTGTATGGAGCAATTACAGTATTATCAGGAATTCTAAAGCATGCTTTGATAATATCATTGTTTATGCAAAACTCCTTACCTTTTAGAGTGAAAGTGATGGTCTTGTCTGATGAGTTGTACATTGCAGTTGCCCACATCTCCTCTACAACCTCACGGTAAATGGTGGGTGATTCCAGCATGGCATAGTTGAGTTTGCATTTCTTCACAAAATCCATCATTTTGTGATAGTCACCAGATTGCTGAATCTCCTTGTTTACTAAAGCTGAGAAGTTGTTTTTCTCATAGATATAACCGGTTTGAGACATGATTTTCACTACAGGTGCCATTGTTAGAGATTTGGACTTTGTAGAGAGAGAGTTTGATTTTGAGAAGAAAGAAGTTAGAGCAATTGAATCTTGAGAATGATAAAAGAAAAGAATGAAAATGAATTTAGTTTTTATACTATCTCAGAGATAAACTGACAAAATAATAAAGTGAAATAAAGGACCAATAAAAATTGCCCAAAATAGCCGATTAAAAATAAATAAACTGTAAAAATTCTATCACTTATCCGTCATGTCATGCTTACAAACTGTAAGTATACTCGATGGATAATGTTTAGAGAATTAACGGCTAGAATTGAGACAATTCGACGGATGAAGATAAGACAGTTATCCGTCGAGTTGTAAAATATTCTAAAAAAATAATTGATTTTTTTAGACAAATTGTATTCCTACGGATGAGCAAACTCGATGGATAATGATCATCCGTCGGGATGTAAGTTTTGACTTAGCCAAAATTTCATCCACAGTAGAAAAAATAATTAGATTTCTGGATGCATAACAACTTGCAAAATATCTGAAATGATTCAAGAAAAATTGTGCATACCTAATTCACTTACTAACCTTGAAAAGGTGGATTTATCCAGTGGCTTGGTAATTATATATGCAAGCTGTTTTTCACTTGGAACAAAATGCAGTTCCAAAGTACCATTCATCACATGTTCCCTTATGAAGTGGTACTTGATGTCTATGTGCTTTGTTTTTGAATGCTGTACTGGATTTTCAGTGATGGTAATTGCACTTGTGTTATCACCAAAAATAGGAATCCTATCCACTTGTAGACCATAGTCCAATAATTGGTTTTTCATCCACAAAATATGTGCACATCAACTACCAGCAGCAATATATTCAGCTTCAGCTGTAGAAGTAGAAACTGAATTTTGCTTTTTATTGAACAAGGACACAAGCTTGTTTCCTAGAAATTGATAGGTTCCTGTTGTACTTTTCTGTCTATTTTACAACCTGCATAATCTGCATCTGAATAACCAGTTAGATCAAAATCAGAATCTCTAGGGTACCAAATGCCAAGTTTTGGTGTTCCCTTGAGATATCTGAAAATTCTCTTAATAACTATTAAATGAGACTCTCTAGGATCAGCCTGAAATCTAGCACAAAGACAAGTAGCAAACATTATATCTGGCCTACTAGGTGTTAAGTACAGAAGTGAACCAACCAAGCCCCTATAACTTGAAATATCCACAGACTTTTCAGTAGTGTTTAATTCAAGCTTAGTTACAGTGTCCATGGGAGTTTTTGCAGATGTGCAATCCATTAGTTCAAACTTCTTTAAAAGATCATGAATGTATTTAGTTTGACTAATGAATATTCCATCACTAACTTGCTTAACTTGTAAACCAAGAAAGTAAGTTAGTTCTCCCATCATACTCATTTCATACTTACTTTGCATCAATTTGGCAAACTTTTTGCAAAGTTTTTCATCTGTAGAACCAAATATAATAGTATCTATATAAATTTGAACAAGTATACTAGGGCCATTAACATTTCTAAAGAATAAAGTTTTATCAACAGTACCTCTTGTGAAGTGATTTTCCAAAAGAAACTTTAATAAAGTGTCATACCAGGCTCTAGGTGCTTGCTTCAGTCCATAAAGTGCTTTCAAAAGATAGTAGACATGATTCGGGAAATTTGTGTTAGGTCACACAATACTATAGAAGGGGTTTGAATATAGTGTTTATACAATCAAATCGATTTAGAACACAAGTATGTAACAGTAATCAAGTTTATTCAATATAATAAGCTTTGTTACAAAGTAGGTTAAACTACTCTCTCAGTGATGAACAATATCACTAAGAGCTGCTAGGGTTAGAAAAAATAATATTCTCTTGAATGATAACACATATAGTATAAACCCTAAGCTGTGTTTATATAGTACACAGTTACAAGATATCTTCTAATTGATATGATATATATCTCTTCCTAAAATATATCAATCATATATTATCTTCTTACAAGTCTTCTAGTCGTCCAACTCTTCATGCATATCTTCTTTTGTTTTAGTCCAGATCCTCTCCTAGAAATCAGCCACACTTTACTCCTGAAGTATATCTTCCTTAAGTTCTGATATCACAAGTTCTGATATCTTAATTCCTGATATCTTCCTGTCTTCAGTAAATCCTGATTTCCAATAAGTCCTGATAAGTCCTGATATTAAGTTCTGAAACTAAACAAATCAGATTAGACATGACATTAAAAATATATCTAACATTCTCCCCCAACTTGTAAATTATGAAAAATATACAAGTTAATAGATTTGATGATGTCAAAAACATTTAAGTACAAATGCAAATGAGAGTTTATTTAGACAACTAACTACAACTTACAATCCTTGCATTTTTACCCAAACTTACTGAATCAATCTGAATCCAAAGTGATTCTTGACAAATTTTGATATCAGCTTCTCTTCTGCATTTCTCAGGACTTGAGCTAATGTAGCCTTAACTTGCTTCAGTTCTTCATCTTGACTTCCAATCTGGTAGATTGCAGTCCTAAGTGCTGAAATGTGGTTTCTTTCTAATCCATCACCAAGTCTAATTACCCTTGGATGAGATGAGTCTTCATTATAGCACAGACATTTTTCTTTCAGAATAACTTCAAGTTTAGGAGAATTCTTCTTCATTGGAATTTCACTTCCATCATCTTCAATTATCTTTGGAATAAATTCTGCAACCCTTGATCCGGAGATTCTGGCTTTATCCCTTATGGTCTTCATTATGAAATTTGACCATCTTCTGGTAATCTCAGACTTTATATCCAAAAGATAATGAAAGAATTGAAGTTCTTTTAGAAATTTGTTCAGAACATCTGATTCTGACATTCTGTATATTCTTCCATCTTTAGGAAATATAATCAGCTTTTCTTTGACATTACTCTTATCATGAGCATTCAGTACCACTTGAACAGATATAACCTTGTCAAGGTGTTTCTGTGTAACTTCCTCAAGTGGTTTGTCAGTTAATAAGAATGGATCTTTGATAGTTACTTCAACTCCTATTTTCAACTTGGCTTCACTTGATTTTAATCTAGATCTGTCTCTTGATTCTTTGGCATTCAATCCAACAGTCAAGAAATCAAATAGCAGTTGACTTTTCTTAGGATCTGATGGTTTAACATTTTTCCATAGGAGTTTCTTCTAATCAGTAACTGTCATCTTTCCCAAATCAACTTGAGCTCTGTCAGAGGTTGATGTCTTGATGACTTGTTCAGGATTTGCAGATTCTTCTGTAGCTTGTTGTTTTGAACTTTCTTCACTCTGAACAACTTGAGCTATGTTAGAGGTTGTCTTAGATTCTTCTGTCACCTTTCTTCTTTTCAGAGTTTCAACAGTTTCATCTTCAGGAGCAGCATCATCAAAAACCTGAACCATCTTGCACACAGGATCCATCAGTATTTGAGGAATCTTCATCTTCTGTTTGTTGACTGTCTCCCTAAATTTTCCTTTTCCCTTATCTTTGGGATCACTAGTGGTTTGAGATCTAGTGCTTGATCTTGGAATCTCTATGGCAGATCTTTCTTTTACCACAATATCTTTTTCCTTAGGCCTTTGAGGTTTCTTTGCATTATAAGCTTTAGACTTAGGATTTGTCTTCTCAGTTGCAAATCTAGCTTCCTCCTCCTTTAGAGTCTCTAAATCCATTCCAGGATTATGCTTGAGAAACAATCTTTTAGCAATGTCTTCATCAAGAGTCTGAATCTTGGGATCCTTATAGTAGACAATAGTCTCCCTTCCTTTAAGCTTCAGAGTTTGTAAAAACTTCTGAGAGTCTTGACTTCCATATTGAATCAGAACATCAGACTTTGTCATCAGAATTTGATTATCAGAACTTGCTATCAGAGTTTGAGCATTCACAGTTTCAGAACTTGAATTCTTCTGTGTAGAAGATTTGCTAGAATCAGAAATTAGTTTCTGTAAAGAAACTTTGCTGCTTTGCTTGCCTTGATCTTGACCTTTGCCCTTGCTAGGGTTTCCCTGGTCATCTCCTTTATCATCCTTTTTCTTCAGTGTCTTGATTGGTGAGCATTTGGACTTAACTACCTTCTCCCCCTTTTTGGCATCATCTGTCAGGAGTAGAGAAAGAAGGAGTTCCACTGAAGATTGGATCTCATTCAACTGAGTTTGTTGAACAGCTTGATTCTGTAAGAACTCAGCCAGTTGGGCCTGCTGCTTTTCTTGAACTTTCTCAATAGCTTCCACTTTCTTTTGAATAGGTCTGATAAACCTATTCTTGTCCAGTTTGAGCATTAGGTCCAGCTTATCATCATTTTCCAGAAGTTTATCAACCTTTTCATGAGTCTTGGAGTGTAGACCTTGAAGTGATTTAGTACTGAGAGCAATGACTTTAAGTTGGTGCTTGAAATCAGAATTTGTAAGCAACTCATCAGCTTTTGAAATATGTTCTGACAGAATATTTGAGCTGGAAATGAAATCATTATCATTCCATTTCTTGGTCCATTCCACTCCTCTAAAAGTTTCCTCCCATGGAACAGGAGCATCTTCTATAACAAATCTTAAGCAGTGCCTCCTTTCCAAGAATTGGAGCATTAACTGGAGCACTTGATGGAGCATTATCTCCAGAACTTGAGAAAATCTCATCATCTTCTGATAGTACCAATGTGTGTGTAATAGAAGGAGATTCTGGAACAACTTCATTTATTTCAGGTTCCAAATCCAGAACTGGAGTAGTAGGAATTTCAGCATTTAATGGAGAGAGGTGGAGTTGACTCTTTTGCTTGTGGTGCTTCCAGATACAAAACAGTTGGTATATGTAACCTGTGAATATCAATTTCAGGACTTAATCCTGAATCTTCAACTGTGTCAGTTTCTTTGACTGGAGAGATAGGAGGTGTGATCATGGTGTCTTGAACAGTGTCTTCAGTAGCTGTCAAAGCTTCAATCACTATAGGTTTCGATGAGATCAGAGATTCCTAATCTCCTTCCAAAGCTTCTTCAACATCCTCATATTGAGCTTGTGTATTTTTCACACCTGCTCTCTTCTTCTTTGATCTTCTGGATGGTGGAGAGATATGATCTGTATCAGAATTTACAGATCTTTTCCTTTTCAAAATGCCAGAACCCTCAGCTTCATTCTCCTTCTGAAGAGTTGACTTTTCAGCTTCTAATGTCACAGATTCTGATGCAGGAACTTGGACTTGTTCATCCTCATCAGATTCATCCCTCAGAATAATCCTCCTTCTTCTCCTTGGTGGAGATTTAGGCACAGAGATAGTTCTTTTGGGCCTAGAGGATGTGTCAGATTTTACAACTAGCACCTTTTGAGAAGTACCAGAGGTTGGTTTGGTTTTGGATTTGAGAGGTAAGGTTCTGATAGTAGGTGCTGATGGTTGTGGTTGAGAGGATTGTGCTGGTTGATAGTAGGTTCTGATGGTAGGCCGTGGTTGAGTATTGGAAGGCTGGGTTGGTGGAGGTTGTGGTGGTGCAACATCAAGATATATGGTTGTGTATGTGTCATCAGAATTTACTAACAATTGTTTGACAGATTGAGGAATTTGGAGGGGTCTTAGTACGTTCTTTTTATTATCAGCAGATAATAAGTCTGTGAAAGCCCTTTTGTGAAGTTTAAAGGGTTTAATTGTCTCACTAAAGTTTTGAGGTGCATCAGAACAACATAAATTATATATAAGCTGACAGAATCTAGCAAAATAAACTGTGTTACTATCTTCTTTCATCCTATCACCTATAAAACCCAAAATAGCAGTATCGTAATCAAAATGAGTTTGATTAAGAAGGGCATACCCAATTTGCTGACTCATTATTGGAATAGCATCAAAGTTAGAGCATTTATTGGCAAAGGCCTTGGTAATACAATCGAAAAAGAAGCTCCACTCCCTCCTGATGTAGGGCCTCTTCAGTTGTCCCAGCTTGGACAAAGATTTCTCATATCCAAGATTTTCCATCATATTTTGAAGAGCTGACTCCCCAACTTGTGAACTGTAAGTACAGTTTTCTGGTAGATGCAATGTTTGTCAAACAGTAGACAGGGTGACCAAATGCTCATCTTCCCCTGTTGTAAAAATAATGTGTAGGGACCCATTTTCACCACCATCATCATAAACTCCAGACCTCCAAAACTCCATAATTTGCTTGCCTGAGAGAATCTGTGGTTGGGTCAGAGCATACCCAATTTCACTTCGAGATAGAAAGTCTTGAATGAAGTGAAGTTCTGAAGGAGCCTCGTCCTTGTTGAGAATAGCCATATAGTTATTGGGAACAAACTTGGCTCCATCATAAATTAGATCCTTAGGTGCCATTTTTGTGAAAAATTAAGTGAAAAGTTGTGTGTTTGCAAGGTGTTTGATAAAATGCCTGTAAGAAGTCCGTCAGAAAATAGAGAGAGAGAGAGAGAGAGAGAGAGAGAGAGAGAGAGTAAAAGAAATAAGAGATAAGATAACAGAGAAGTTAAAAGATTTGATAATCTTGTATCTCTAATATTTTTACTATTTCCACTCAACGGCACTTTTTGGAAGTAAAACCAACATTTTACACCTGGCAGCATGTAAACAGTCAAAACATTATTAGTGGGCACGGTAAACGTGCAGTAATTATTGCTCACATGCGGTTACCAAAACAAACACGCAACCCATTAACCAAATGATTATCACTGTTTCTATCTTCACTTAATTACTTTCCTGTAAAATATAATTGTTACATTAAATACTAAAAATAAGTCAAGTAATTAAAATGTGACACATAAGCATCAAAGTTTGCATCAGAACATGACTTTTATCATAATTTAAAGGTCATCAGAAAATGGCTTCTGTACTCAAAAGTGAATGACTGTTTCTAAGATTCTTCACTCAAATACTGACTGGTTTCTTCACATTTAATCATCAGAACTTGTCCTCAGAATTTATACAAATAATACTTAACTGTTTGTCAGAAACAACGTAATCACCACAGTAATTTTCATCATTCATATGGAGTGAAGTGTGTGTATGTGCAAATGATAAAGATTAAAGTCTAATAAACTTCAGTATATCTTAGGAATAAGGCATAACTAAGAAAAGTGCTTAAAATCTGTCTTGAATTGTGAAGTCTACTATAGAATAAAGTTATGCAAGAATCCACTTCACTATTTGTGCTCATTCTATACATTTTTTGAAATTCTTTTGACAATGGCTTCTCAGTGTAAGTGAGTTACAACTGCCTTCAAAATTTATGTTGTTATCAGAATATTTCTCCAGTAATCAGAGAATGTGAAAAGTCACCAAGAAAAATCAATTTGCTTTTCTAATGCATATAACTTAATACCAGCAATGCACTTGGGTCTTCCCTTTCCTATATTTACTCTAGATCTCAAAGGAGTACCAGATTTCAATTTTTTTTATTTTCTTCAGATAAGTGAGGCTTATCAAGCATGTAGTTCATCCTTAAGATTTACTGACATCAGAATTTGACAAATAAGAAGCAAGAATCTAGTTTGTGACTTAATATTAAGATACACAAAGTAAATTTGACTAAGATCAAAATCAGAATTTGCTTGTGTTATTGATTTCCACATAAACAACTAATTCAAATATGGGATATAGAGTTTGTTAAAGACTACTAAGTCAGCATCTAACAAGATAATCCTCATTGGATTGAATAGTCACAGAACATTCAAAACACTTTCAGAGTTTATAGAATCACATCAAATAACAAGCAGTGTTTAATATGTAACAATTTAAGCACAGATTACATTGAGATAAGAAAATATGTAAACACTGATCATAAAGTCTGATGTATGAGAATAAAAACTAAACAGATTTTGAGAAAGAACCTGAAACCATTTCAAGTTCATTTACCATTCTTGTAGAAATAGCTTCATATAGTGGTTTTGTGAAGATATCTGCTAGTTGTTGATATGTTAGAACAAAATTCAATTCCACTATACCTTCTATCACATGTTCCCTTATGAAATGTACCTAATGCTGATGTGCTTTGTCATTGAGTGTTGAACTGGATTTCCTGTCATAGCAATAGCACTTTGATTATCACAGTAAATAGGTATTTTAGAAAATTCTAACCCATAGTCCAGTAGCTGATTCTTCATCCAAGGAATCTGTGCACAACAACTTCCTGCAACAATATATTCTGCTTCTGCAGTTGATGTGAAAATTGATTTATGTTTCTTGCTAAACCAAGAAACCAATCTGCCTCCAAGAAATTGGCAGCTTCCACTTGTGCTTTTCCTGTCAATTTTGCATCCTACAAAATCAGCGTCTAATTAACCTATTAGCTTAAAGTCTGATTCCCTAGGATACCACAATCCTAGATCAGCTGTACCCTTGAGGTACGTGAAAATTCTTTTCACAACTATTAGATGAGGTTCTCTTGGATCAGCCTGAAATCTTGCACAAAGACAGGTAGCATACATGATATCAGGTCTACTTGTAGTTAAATAGAGTAAAGAGCCAATCATACCTCTGGAGTTAGTAATATCTACTGATATTCCAGTATCTTTATCTAACTTGGTGGCAGTGGCCATGGGAGTTGATGCAGTAGAACTGTCTTGCATTCCAAATTTCTTGAGTAGATTTCTGGTGTACTTGGATTGATTTATGAAAGTACCTTCTTCAGTTTGCATGACTTAAAGTCCCAGAAAATAGCTCAACTCTCCCATCATACTCATTTGATATCTTGACTGCATTAACTTGGAAAATCTTTCACAAAATTTTGTATTTGTAGAGCCAAAGATGATATCATCAACATATATTTGTACCAAAAAAGCCCTTTCCATGGTTGAGGTAGAACACAGTTTTATCAATTGTGCCTCTGGTAAATCCACTTTCCAGAAGGAATTGAGCTAAAGTCTCATACCATTCTCTTGGAGCTTGCTTAAGGCGATAAAGTGCTTTGTCAATCCTGTAGACATGATTTGGAAATTTTGGATCTACAAAGCCTGAAGGTTGTTCAACATATACCTCTTCTTCCAATTCTCCATTGAGAAAAGCACTTTTTACATCTATTTGAAAGACTTTAAACTTCTTGTGAGCAACATAAGCCAAAAAGATTCTTATGGCTTCCAATCTAGCAACTGGAGAAAATGTTTTATCATAGGCAATACCCTCCTGTTGAGAGTAACCTTTAGCAACCAGCCTTACTTTGTTTCTTGTTATTATGCCATCACTGTCAGTTTTATTTCTGAACACCCATTTTGTGCCAACAATGGATCTGTTCTTTGGTCTTGGCACTAGGGTCCTGACTTTATTTCTTTCAAATTCATTTAACTCTTCCTGTATTGCTTGCACCCAATCAGCATCTTGAAGAGCTTCTTCCACTTTCTTTGGTTCAGTCTGAGATAGAAAGGAATGATAGAGACATTCATTTTGTGTTGCTGTTCTAGTTTTGACACCTGCTTCAGGATCTCCAATTATTAAGTCAGGTGTGTGTGATTTAGTCCACTTTCTTGCAGATAGAAGTTGATCTCTAGAACTGGATCCTCCCCCATGATCCATGCTATCTTCATCAGCATTTTCTGATGCTCCCCCTGAAGTTATGCTCTCTGAGATTCCAGAATTTGAGTTGGATCCTTCAGGAATTGAAGAATTAGAGTTTCTAGAATTGTCAGAATTTGGCTCATCAGCACTTGATGAATCAGAACTTGAAGAGCCAGTGACTGGTTCTCATACTTCTTGAGAGTCTTGATATGTGGTATGTTCATCAGCTCGCTCCCCTTGAACAGGTACATATTCCTTTGGAGTAGTTACCACAGTTTCAATGACATCAAAATTTAACCTGTCAAAACTTACAGGATCAGGATTTAGGTCATCAGAATTTACGGCATCAAAATTTATATTTTCATTTTTAAATCTCAGCTGGTCATGATCATTGAAATCTTCAAGTCCAGTAATCTTTTTATCATCAAAAGATACATCGATAGATTCCATGACAACCCTTGTTCTTAAATTGTAGACTCTGAAGGCTTCTGTGGAAAGTGGATATCCAATAAAAATTCCTTCATAAGCTTTTAGATCAAATTTTGAAAGCTGTTTAGGATGAGTCTTAATAACAAAACACTTGCAACCAAATACATGAAAGTATTTCAGATTTGGCTTATTTTTATTCACCATCTCATATGGTGTTTTTCCAAGCTTGTTTATTAGTGTAGCATTATGTGTAAAACAAGCAGTCTGTACAGCTTCAACCCAAAAGTAGGTTGGTAGTTTTGCTTCATCAAACATAGTTCGTGTAGCTTCAATAAGAGTCCTGTTCTTTCTTTCTACAACTCCATTCTGTTATGGAGTTCCAGGTGCAGAAAATTCCTTCTTTATTTCATGCTCTTTGCAAAACTCTTCCATGATTGAATTCTTGAACTCAGTGTCATTATTACTTCTTATTATCTTAACAGAATCTTTGACTAACTTTTCCAGTTGTTTGACATGATCAGTTAGAGTAGATGAAATTTCATTCTTCTTGTGCAAGAAATACACCCAAGTGTATCTTGTGAACTCATCCACTATAACCATAGCATATTTCTTCTTTGCAATGGACATGACATTGACTGGACCAAATAGATCAACATGCAGTAAGTGATAAGGCTCAAGAATTGAGGATTCAGTTTTGCTCTTGAATGAAGATTTTCTTTGTTTTTCCTTTTGACATGAGTCACAAAGACCATCACGAGCAAATATTGATTTTGGCAGTCCTCTCACAAGATCTTTCTTTACCAGCTCATTTATGTTATTGAAATTTAAATGAGAGAGTCTCTTGTGCCAATTCCAGCTTTCTTCAATTGATGCTCTGCTTAATAGACAAATTACAGAACCATCAGAATTTATTGAAAGTCTGGCTTCATATATGTTACCATGTCTGTAACCTTTCAGAACCACTTTTCCTGTAGAATTACTTACAACTTTACAGTATTCTTCAAAGAAATCCACATGATAACCTCTGTCACAGATTTGACTCACACTTAGTAGATTGTGTTTAAGTCCTGAGACAAGAGCTACTGATTCAATTATGACATTCCCAAGATTGATATTTCCATATCCCAGAGTCTTTCCCATGTTGCCATCTCCATAAGAATCTCCTAGGCCAGCTTTCTCCATAAAGTCTGATAGCAGGGCTTTATTTCAAGTCATATGTCCTGAACATCCACTGTCCAGAACCAGGATGTTTTTCCTGTTGCCCTGCAATCACAAAGACCACTATTGGTTAGTTTTAAGGAACCAGACTTGCTTGGATCCTTTGGCCTTTTTAAGTTTGTTAGCATTTGCAGCGGATTTAGTTTCAGAGTTTATGCTAACATGCTTTTTATCAGACTTTATATCAGACTTTGCATCAGAATTTACACTAGAAGGAATTACACTAACTTTCTTTAAAGAAGGTTTTATTTGATAATAATCATAGTACAAACCATGATATTCCTTACAAGTATAAATTGAATTCCATAAACTACCACAATGAAAACAATGATTTTGTGGTTTAAACCTAACAGACTAACTCCTAACTCCTGATCTAGGAGGTAAAGAGTTTATATCTTTATTTTTCCTGCAAAAAGAAGCAAGATGGTTAGAGTTTCCACAATTATAGCATTTCTTTCTAGGAGCATTAGGAACAGGCATATAATTATTGCTTTTATTCACACCTTCCTTTCCATTCCTATTTTTCCTAGCTTCCTTTACCTTGTTCATATTTATAATCTCTTTCAGCTTATACTTAAGCTGCTTCTTTGTCATTAAGCCAACATTTACCACAGTTGGTTTATCCTGTTTTAATTTGTCAGAAGTTGACTTTTATTTGAATTCTGTTTTAGTGTCTTTCATCTTTTCAGATTTTGACTTGTCAGAATTTGACTCAAACTTGACAGGATTAATTTTAGGCTTTTCAGCTTTCTTGGTAAAGTTTGGTTTAGATGACACAGTTTCCTTTTCTTCTTTATTATATAGGTAACCTAGTCCTTCTTTCCAATTTCCATTTTCTAAGATTTTCTGAGTTGTTCTTTCAGAGTTAGTCCAAGTTTTGATTATCTCATTTTCCTTTTCTAGTTCAGATTTAAGAGATTTATTCAGTTTTAGCAGTTCATTTGTAACATACAAAGCCTCATCTCTTTCTTTCTAAGTTTGATAAAATATAACTAACTCTTTTTCTAAGTAGTCATTTATGTTTCTAAGAGCAAGACTTTCAGATTTCAATCTTTCATTTTCTAAAGTCTGATCTCTAAAACTAATGAACATGGTTTTAAGATATAATCTTAGCTCAGAAATATCATCAGTATGAAAAGCAAGAGTTGAATGAGGTACCTTCAATTCAGCAGTTCCAGAACTGCTATCAGCATTTGCCATCAAATAATAGTTCACCTCTTCTTCAGAATCTGAAGTGTCTGCCCAGTTTTTCTTCTTTGTGATAAGTTCCTGGCCTTTATCACCTTTTCCTTTCTTGCAGTCAGGAGAGATGTGGCATCTTTCACCATAGTTTTGACATTTGAGTTGTCTCCTCTGTCAGACTTTCCTCCTTTGCCTTCGATCTTTCTGAACCCTTTCTTTTCAGAACTTCCACCTTTCCTGGAAAACTTCTTACCCTTTCTGAATTTCTTGTAGGCTATCTTTTTGATACCATTCACCATAAGTGCACACAGTTGCATCATCTCTGCATCAACATCCACTTCAGATAAATTTTCAGATTCTGAATCATCATCATCAGAATATGATGACTCTGAATCAGACTGTATGATGAGAGCCTTTGCTTTGCCCCTCTTTGAGATAACCACTTTAGGAGATTCCTCCTCAGTTTTAAGTGCAACTGTCTTTGACTTTCTTCCATGCCTTTTTCTCCTTTGATCCATCTCAAGTTCATGAGTCTTGAGCATACTATAAATTTCATCAAGAGTAGTTTCAGCAAGGTCATAGTTGTCTCTTATGGTAGTAGACTTCAAATCCCAATTTTCAGGAAGAGCTAAAAGGAATTTTAGATTTGAATCTTCAAGATCATATTCCTTGTCCACCAGTGACAGATCATTCAAGAGTTTGGAAAATCTGTCATATAAATCAGTTAGTGACTCACCAGATTTTGAGTCAAAGTACTCATACTCCTGTGTGAGTATTGTCTTCATGTTCTTTTTGACGGCTTCAATTCCCTGGCATCTTATCTCCAAGGCATCCCATATTTCTTTTGCAGTCTTGCATCCAATTACCCTGTTTGACATGACATTGTCAATTGCACTATGAAGTAAATGCCTTACCCTTGCATCCTTGGCAATAGATGAGATGTCTTCAGGTGTGTAATCACCTTTCTCCTTTGGTATGGTCTTTACTGGTTGATCAGCAACTGCAACAGAAAGCTTGGTAGGCTTATATGGTCCATCATTAATTCTATCAAGGTATACTGGATATGTGGCTTCCAGAAATATAGCCATCTTTACCTTCCATATAGGATACTCAGATGCTCTCAGTATGGGAACCCTAATACTTTCATATCGACTGTGGGTTTAATTGTTTTGAGTATCTTGAGTTTTGGTGGGCTTAGGTGGAGTTTGTGTTTCGTCAGACATGATTGTAAACTGGATCTCACTGTTTGTATATCAACAGAGAAGCTCTGATACCACTTGTTAGGTCACACAACACTATAGAAGGGGATTGAATATAGTGTTTATACAATCAAATCAATTTAGAACACAAGTATGTAACAGTAATCAAGTTTATTCAATATAA
Source organism: Apium graveolens (assembly GCF_009905375.1). Classification (NCBI taxonomy): domain Eukaryota; kingdom Viridiplantae; phylum Streptophyta; class Magnoliopsida; order Apiales; family Apiaceae; genus Apium; species Apium graveolens. The sequence goes on from NC_133653.1 coordinate 31,160,786, forward strand.
TAAGCTCTTTTACAAATTAGGTTAAACTACTCTCTCAGTGATGAACAATATCACTAAGAGCTGCTAGGGTTACAAAGAATAATATTCTTGTGAATGATAATACATATAGTGTAAACCCTAAGATGTGTTTATATAGTACACAATTACAAGATATCTTCTAATTGATATGAAATATATCTCTTTCTAAAATATATCAATCAGATATTATCTTCTTACAAGTCTTCTGGTCGTCCAACTCTTCATGCATATCTTCTTTTGTTTTAGTCCAGATCCTCTCCTAGAAATCAGCTACACTTTACTCCTGAAGCATATCTTCCTTAAGTTCTGATATCACAAGTTTTGATATCTTAAGTTCTGATATCTTCTGGTCTTCAGTAAATCCTGATTTCCAGTAAGTCCTGATAAGTCCTGTTATTAAGTTCTGAAACTAAACAAATTAGATTAGACATGACATCACAAATATATCTACCAATTTGGATCTTCAAAACCAGGAGGCTGACTAACATAGACTTCCTCCTCCAAATCTCCATTCAGAAATGCACTTATGACATCCATTTGATAGACCTTGAAATTGGCATGAGCTGCATAGGCTAAGAAAATTTTGATGGCTTCAAGTCTTGCAATAGGAGCAAAAGTTTCATCAAAATCTATTCCTTCATGTTGACAATAGCCCTTAGCAACCAATCTAGCTTTATTCCTGATCACTATACCATTTTCATCCATCTTGTTTCTGAATACCCATTTGGTATCAATTGGATTCTTTCCTTTAGGCTTGGGTACTAGCTTCCATACTTTATTCCTTTAAAATTGGTTTACCTCCTCCTGCATAGCTACAATCCAATCAGGATCCAACAAAGCTTCTTCTACCTTCTTTGGTTCTTCCTTAGATAGGAAGCTGCTATATAGACATTCTTCTTGAGTTGCTCTCCTTATTTGAACTCTAGAAGATACATCACCAATGATGAGCTCAAAGGGGTGATCTTTTGTCCATTTCCTTTGTTGAGGTAGATTAGCTTTGGATGAAGTGTCCTCATTGTTGTCTTGATGTGTGACTGAGTTTTGATTATTAGAAACTCCCCCTGAGTTTGTGAATCTTTGATTTGAGAAAAGGAGAATTTTCTGTAAGTGATCTATTCTGACTTCCAGCTTCTCTTAATGACCCGACGGATGGTGCACTTTGTGTTTTGATGGATGAGGCTGATTGTCTCTCGACGGATAAAGCAGATTGTCTCCCGATGGATGAAGCATTTTGCAACTCGACAGATGTTGAATTTTGTGCTTCATTAGTAGTACATTTTTCTGCATTATCCTTGGCCATTGTTTCCTGATCACTTTCATCATCACTATCATCACTAACCATCTCCACATTATCAAATTTGAGACTTTCAAGAGAATCTTCATCTTGCAGTCCTTCAATCTTTTTATCATCAAACACAACATGTATTGATTCCATAACAATGTTGGTTCTAAGATTGTAGACTATATATTCTTTTCCCACAGCATATCCAATAAAAATTCCTTCATCTGCTTTAGCATCAAACTTCCCATGTTGATCAGTTTGATTTCTCATGATATAACATTTGCAACCAAAGACATGAATAAAATTTAGAGTTGGTTTCTTGTACTTGAACAATTGATATGGTGTCATGCACTTTGCTTGATAAACCAAGGAAATATTCTGAGTATAGCAGGCAGTATTCACAGCTTCAGCCCAGAAATATGTTGGTAACTTTGATTCTTCAAGCATTGTCCTTGCAGCTTCAATAAGATATATGTTATTTCTTTCCACTACCCCCATTTTGTTGTGGAGTTCTTGCTGCATAAAATTCATGCATTTCCCAATTTCTTCACAAAAAGATTTCATCATAGAATTCTTGAAGTCAGTTCCATTGTCACTCCTGATTCTTCTTACCTTAAAATCAGGATGATTGTTGACTTGCCTTATGTGATTGATGATGATTTCACTAGCTTCATCTTTAGACTTTAGGAAATATGTCTAAGAGAACTTTGAGAAATCATCCACAATTACTAGGCAAAATATTTTTCTTGAGATGGACAACACATTTACTGGTCCAAACAAATCCATGTGTAGCAATTGCTAAGGTTCTTCAATTGTTGAATCAAGCTTCTTTCTGAATGATGCTTTAATTTGCTTTACCTTTTGGCAAGCATCACACAGTCCATCTTTTCTAAACTCCACTTGAGGAATACCTCTAACAAGTTCTTTCTTGACAAGCTCATTCATGGTCTTGAAGTTTAGAATGGACAACTTCTTGTGCCATAGCCAACTTTCATCTTGACTTGCTTTACTGAGAAGACAAGTGACAGATTATGCATTTGATGAATTGAAGTCAGCTAGATACACATTGCCTTTTCTAACTCCAGTGAGAACCACTTTGTTGCTTCTTTTGTTTGTCACAACACAGTCTACTGAATTGAATGTTACTGTGTTGCCCTTATCACAATGCTGGCTGATACTCAACAGATTATGCTTGAGACCATCCCCTAGGGCAACTTCTTCAATGATGACATTGTCTTTAGAAATCAAGTCATATCCCACAGTAAAACCCTTGTTGTCATCTCCAAAAGTAATACTTAGGCCAGCTCTTTCCTTGAATCCAGAGAGCAGGGTAGAATCTCCAGTCATGTGCCTTGAGCACCCACTATCCAGATACCACATATTCTTTCTGTTTCCCTGTACACATAAAAATTAAATCAAGTTGATTTTGGTACCCAAGTTTCCTTGGGTCCTGCCTTGTTATCTTTCTTCTTTGGTTTCTTAGGTTTAATCTTATTCGACTTGATAATTTCTGATTCATCCTTAGTCATATGAGTTGGACCTTTGAAACCAGTCATTTGAACAGAATTATCATGCATATTATGATTAACAGGAAAAGGCATGCTATTTGCAAACATGTTATTCCAGTAAGGCATGATAAATGGCATTTGAGGCATACTAAATGCAGCATAGTAAGGATTAGGTGCCAATGGTATATTAGCAAATTGTGCATTCATATTCTGAGCAATCATTGCATTCATGTTGGGAAAAGAAGATGGCACAGATATAGGAGTAGGCATGGCATGTTTGCAATTAACAGACAAATGATTAATACTACCACACTTAAGACATATTTTTCTTGGAGCATACTTATCAGGTGTGTAGTTGTTATGTTTGTTAATCCCTACTTTCCCATTTCTATTGTTTTTCCTTTTAGTTTCTATTTTAACCTCAATCTTTTCTAATCTGTCATTCAGTTGCTTGATGGACAGATGACCAACATTCACTTTCTTCTCCTTCTTCACTTGACTTGATTCTCCTGGAACAAAGTTTTTGGAAACTGGTCCATATTTTTCATTTAACTTAGAAAGTTTGGCTTTTCTCACAGGTTTGCTCACAACCGACGGATGAGGATTTATGTCACTCGATGGATAATCCTTTTGATTATCCGACATATGACTTTCATCATCCGTCGAGTCTACATCTGTTAGCAATCCTTCAACCAAATTGAATTCCCGATTTTCCTTACTCTTTTTCCAGGCTGCATCACAAAAGGACTCGATACCTTGAACTTTAGTGATTTGAGCATGAACATCTCTGGATGATTTCCATGCCTTAATCACCTATTGTTCTCGTTCAAGTTGCTTCTTCAAAATCTCTTCTTTCTTCAAGGACTCAGTTAATTCATCCTTAGCAATCTTACACTCAATTTTTAATTTCTCAAATTCAATAAACTGAGATTCTAGCATATTGTTCCTCTCACTTAAAAACAGATTGTTTTCTTTGATTTTAACATTTTCCTTAGTGAGGGACTTAAGTGTAACACGTAAATGATATAATTATATAGACATGTCATTAACTGCATCATTACACTCAGCTTTAGATAAATGTGCTAGGTTAGTGGTGATTACTTGATTACTTGAAGAGCTTGTTTCTGTTTTATCAGACTTGGCCATTAGAGCTAGATTGACATAGCTGACATCTTCATCCTCATACAGTCCATCTGCTTCCCAGTCATTTTATTGTGTAACGAAAGCCCTTTCTTTTTGCTTGAGCAACTCAAAATACTTCTGTTCATAATCCACAGGCTCAAACTTCTTTTTGCTGGAATCTGACTCTCTACACTCACTGGCAAAATGCCCTGTCAAGCCACATTTGAAACATTTGAATTTTGATTTATCCACCATGTTTCTACTTGGCTTAGCTGCTCCAAAGTTATTCTTAAACTTGAGCTTGGAAAATATTCTGGAAAGAAATGCAAGATGTTCATCAATATCATCCATATCACCTTGGCTCAAATGATCTTCGGTTTCAGATACCAGCCCCTTACCCTTGTTTTCACAGACCCTTGAAGTAGACTCAACAGCTTCTACCTTCACCTCCTTCTCCTTTTCCAACTCAGCAACCAGTGCTATGGACCCTCCTTTCTTCCTCCCTTTCTCCATCCTTTCATCTTGCTCTATTTCAAGCTCATAAGTCTTCAGAATGTCAAACAGTCTCTCTAGTGTAAACTCTTTATATTCTTATAAGTTTCTCAAGGAGACTGTCATTGGTTTCCATTCTTTTGGAAGGGATCTCAGGAATTTAGGGTTAGAGTCTTTGGTTTGGTAGACTCTTCCATGCAGCTTCACAGCATTTAGTAGCTTTTGAAATCTACTAAAGATATCAGTGAGAGTTTCACCTTCTTCACAGTGGAAATGCTCATATTTCTGAATTAGTAACTGTATATTATTTTCTCTAACTTGTTCAGTACCATCACAAATTATTTGAATGGTGTCCCAAACTTCCTTGGCTGTCTTGCAGTTAATGATGTTATCAAACATGTCACCATCAACTCCATTGAATAGAATATTCATGGCCTTCTTGTCTTTCCTAACTTGTTCAATATCAGGATCTGACCATTCATGCCTTGGTTTGGGAACTGATGGCTCATTTCCAGTTGCAGCTCTCATTGGTACATGAGGACCTCTCTCTATGAAGTAAATGAAGATGCATATTTACCTTCCAGTGGTGGTAATTATCTTTGTTCATTAAAGGAATCTTGACTCCAACATTCTTCTTGTTCATCTTACTATATGTTTTGATCTTTACACTCTTTGTTCTTCAAGAGCTTGCTCTGATACGAATTGTTATTCCCTAACAATGCAACAAGAATTACAGAAGGGGGGTTAAATGTAATTCTAGTAACTTTTTCTGAATTACAAAAGATGTTCTAACTCAATGTATATATATAAGTGTTTTGATTTACAATGTGCGGAATGAGAAGTTAAGTAAATCAAACACAAAGTAATAAAAACACAAGTCTTTAAAACTTTCTGGTGGATTTGAAAGTATCCACCAGATATATATATATATATATATATATATATATATATATATATTAATTTGAGAACTCTGTGAAGCTCAAATTGGCTCACAGCTGCTTTATAAGTGAACAAACAAACTACATAAAAATTCTTAACAGTTACATCTTTTTCTATTTCTCTTCTAAAAGTGTCTGCTTAGTTCGTTGTTCCACTAGCTACACTTGGTTTATATATCACCAAATTTACATGGTAATAAGACTGGATAATAAAATAAAACTTATCAAGTCAAACTCCATGCCGCTTCGTTACTCTATTCCAGCATCTTTGAAAATCTTCATAACTTGCATGGAAATGGTAATGCTTCTTTGTTCTCAATTCCCTATTAAACAGGTTGCGACATTCCTTTTGCAAACACCCAACGCATGTGATTATGTTGTCACTGTCAACAGATATTTGAATTGATCATCCGTCGGGTACACGCTTGTCATCCATCGGGTAGCTTTGTTGATCATCCGTCGGGTAGCTATTTGACACTTGACTTCTTTTCACTTATGCAGAATTACAAGACATCTCATATTTACAATTAATCAACCTATTATGCATATCTAACAGTAGTCAACATGACTCATATGCTACTACAGAATCTATACAAAGTTATTTACAGAAATATGCTACACTACTTATTATTACATAAGCTACTCACTCGATGGATGTCAAATCATCATCCATCAGGACTATATTGAATCATCCGTCGAGAATATATTTGATCATCCATCGAGTGCTACAAAATATGCTAAGTTAAATCTACTAAGGTGTTTTGTTAATCTAATCATTAAGTTCACAACATATTCCAACACTACTTCTACAGCTGAAGCTGAATATATTGCTGCTAGTAGTTGATGTGCACAGATTTTGTGGATGAAAAACCAATTGTTGGACAACGGTCTATAAGTGGATAGGATTCCTATTTTCTGTGATAACACAAGTGCAATTTCCATCACTGAAAATCCAGTACGACATTCAAGAACAAAGCATATAGACATCAAGTACCACTTCATAAGGGAACATGTGATGAATGGTACTGTGGAACTGTATTTTATTCCAAGTGAAAAGCAGCTTGCAGATATATTTACCAAGCCACTTGATGAATCCACCTTTTCAAAGTTGGTAAGTGAGTTAGGTATGCTCAATTTTTATTGAATCATTTCAGATATTTTGCAAGTTGTTATGTATCCAGAAATTTAATTGATTTTTCTATTTTGGATGAAATTTTGGCTAAGACAAAATTTATATCCCGACGGATGATCATTATCCATCGAGTTTGATCATCTGTCGGAATACAATTTGTCTATAAAAATCAATTATTTTTCTGGAATATTTTATAACTCGATGGATAACTGTTTTATCTTCATCTGTCGAATTATCCATCGAGTATACTTACAGTTTTTAAGCATGACACGATGGATAAGTGACAGAATTTTTACAGTTTATTTATTTTTAAACGGCTATTTTGGGCAATTTTTATTGGTCCTTTATTTCACTTTATCATTTTTGTCAGTTTATCTCTAAGATAGTATAAAACCTAAATTCTTTTTCATTCTTTTCTTTTATCATTCTCAAGATTCAATTGCTCTAATTTCTTTCTTCTCAAAAGCAAACTCTCTCTCTGCAAACTTTCAAATCTTTAGCAATGGCACCTGTAGTAAAAATCATGTCTCAAACCGGTTACATCTATGAGAAAAACAACTTCTCAGCTTTAGTAAATAAAGAGATTCAACAGTCTGGTGACTATCACAAAATGATGGATTTTGTGAAGAACTGCAAACTCAACTATGCCATGCTAGAATTACCCACTATTTACTGTGAGGTTGTAGGGGAGATATGGACAACTGCAGTGTAGAACTCAACATACAAGACCACCACTTTCACTCTAAAAGGTAAGAAATTTTGCATAAATAGTGTTATTGTCAAAGCATGCTTTAGGATCCCTGATAATACTGTAACTGCTTCACACTAGAGTTGCACAAAAGGCCCACCGGGCCGGGCTTTGACCGGGCCTTAAAAAGCCCGGGCTTTGACCGGGTCGGATTTTTGGGCTTTGACTTTGACCGGGTCGGGCTTTCCAAAAATGTCAGAGCTCGTTCGGGCCCTCGAGGCGGGCCTAACCGGGCTTTTTTTAGGCCGGATCGGATCGGGCCGGGCTTTTTTCTAGGTTTATTAGAGATTCCGAAGAATATATATGTTAGCAACTAGATCATCGTAAAAATGTATTAGTTTACATGAAATACTTTATGAAAACATTACTTCATTGAAAACATTTAAGTTCAGCAAAAAATAAACATGTTTATAGAATAATATGTTTTATCATTGTTATGATAACAATGATATCCAAATATATATAGTGTACTTATTATATCTTCTTTCATTATTTATGCAACGAAGTTTATAAATAATATTAATAATCACAAATATGTAAATATATATATGTGTTTAAAGTAATATTTATATTTATAGTAAATGTGAATTTATAAATATATAAGAAAATATATTAGAATAATCATATTATAACCGGGCTTTTTCAGGCTTTTAATCGGGCCGGGCCGGGCTGAAGCCCGGGCTTTTAACCGGGCCGGGCCGGGCTTTGCCTAAAAATATAGGGCCCGTCGAGGCCCGAAGCCCGGGCCGGGCTTTGACCGGGCCAGGCTTGATCGGATCGGGCTGGGCCAGATTTTCGGGCCCGGGCTTTTTGTGCATCTCTACTTCACACACAGACACTGACATTGTTAACATGCTTAACTCTATGGGCTATGCACTCACTACCTCTAAGTTAAGTGAAATTAGAAGGTTGGGTCTTAGGAAAGAATTGAGTTATCTGTGTGATGTGGTAACTAAAGTGTTTTTTGGTAAGATTAGCAATTTTGATTCTATCAATATATCCATGCTCAACATGCTTTACATGCTAGTTACTGATAAATACTTTAATTTCAGTGACTTTGTTTTGTTTGAGTTAGGCTTTAAGTTAAGAGAACTTAATAAGAGAGGTAAAAGTGTCTATTATGCTAGATTCTTTATGATGCTTGCTAACCATCTTATTGAGAATATTGTAATTGAGAACCCAACCAACAAGCTGAATTGTTGGGTTCAAGAAAGAAGAATAATTGCAGATCTTAATAGAGCAAATCATCACAAGGAGGTACCCTTATACTATTTTCCAGTAATGGAGGGACCTCAGGTAAGTGGGGTAATTTCTACTGTCTCTACTCTTCCAACCTCACACATTTCTTTGCCTTCTAGTGTAGCTATGACATCTGTGCCAATGACCAAACAGATGCCTACCCAAGATGCCAAAACAAAAATTTTAAAATCCAAAGCTAAGAAAGCCCCCTCTGATTTCTTTCAAAAGAAATCAGTTGTAAAATCTACTAAACCTAAAGAGGGGAGTGTGAAGGAGGGTAAGAAAGGTGAGGGACAGGGTGGAAATCAAAGAAGCCCTAAGAATATGGTTGGAGAGGTGAGTGTTTCCTAGCCTAGCCACACTGTAGTTTCTCAACAAACTGCAGTGCTTAAAAAGTATTTAAGCTCATTACTAGTTGCATCCTCCAAAAAGGATGTGACTATTGAATAAAGCTCTCAGCCAGGAGCACAGGCCAAGAGGGTAAGGGACACTAGCTCACCCCAAACTTATGCCAGAAAGAAAAAATCTAAACCAACCGGGGATGCACAGGGCACACACTTAGTGAAAACTGGTGCTAAAGACCCAATCACTGCACCTTCTCAAAGTCAGGTTGATGTGGCTCCAATGAATGTGGAGTCACGGCCAAAATCTCTCATAATTGAAGCACCTGATACACCAAATTCTCCCACACACTCATTGGATGTTGACATGATCAATACATCACTTCCAAATTCTCCATCTTTAACTCTCCTGGAGAAGCCAAAAATCCAAGTAAGTGAGCATCATCTGTTAGATGATTTGTTGGCTCATTTACCATTCCTTTCTGAGACTGTTGAGACATCTGTGCCAAAATTTTCATCAATCTGCACAGAGTCTATAATAGTCTCCTCTCCAAACTCTTTCATTTCTACTATCCCGAGGGATATTTATCATCGGTCGAGTAGTGATGGTATCCCGACGGATAAGCCTAACAGCAGTCATCTGTTGGATAGCCATACTACTAACCCGATGGATATTCATCATCCGTCGGGTGTCTCTACACAACTTCAAATTTCTTCGATTCTTACAAGTGCAGAAGACTTAGTACTAGTGCAATCACACTTAGGACTGAGGGAGGGGAGTGATTTGAGTGAGAGTCTGGGTTGATCCCAGGAAAAAGGAGAGAAAAAGAGTGAACAAATGTAGTCCATTTCTTCAGGACTGGCAAAAGTGAGTGAGAGGAGTCCCACCTTAGATGGTGAAGATGAGTGTGTGAGGGTGGGGAGCCAAAGGGAGCCCTTGATATAAAAAGAGAGAAAAATACAGGTACATGAGGAATAAGGGTGGATATCATTGCTAGTGAGTCAATGAATGCCAATGATGCGGACATTGAGAGACTATCTCAGCACAATCAAGCTGTTATAAGTACCATCTCTTTGGATGCTGAGGTATTTACTCATCCTGTTCCAGCATATCAAATTTTGGCTGGACAGGGCAATGAACATGTAGAAAGAATACTGAACTTGGTGCACACCACCCAGTCAATGCAAAGAGCTAAGGATGCCATCACAGCTATGCCACCTAGAGCTGACGATGATATTGACTATGGGACTGGGTAATCTGCTGATTTCTTTGGTGATCAAAGTGAAGAGGGGTCACTGGACATAGGGGGAGAAGTAGGCCCTAGTTCCAGATCTGGTATGCCATCTTGGGCATTTTCAAAGCAATGTGATGAATACTATTTCAAGACCACCCTAATTCAACTTATAAGTCAGACACACTCTGCTCTTCAATCCACAACAAATGCCAGCACTAAGAAGCTCCTACAAGCACACCTTACTTCTCTTCAATTACAACAAATCCAAGGTTTTCAACACACTCAGGATGTCACTTCTATCAAAGGTGAAATTGATCAAATGAAAAAAGACATTTCTGAAAGGTTGGATTCTAAACTTCCATAAGCTACAATGCTTGATATTAAGAGACAACTCAGGAAGAATTCTGATCTTGCCACAAAGATAGATTCTTTGGATACCAGGATGACTACAATGGAAGCTTCTTTAACAGCTATACATCTACATCAAGCTCAGCAAACTCAACTGCTACAACAACTAGTGGCTGCATAATCTTCATCCTCCACTCTACTTGATGATAAAAAAAAGGGGGAGAAAAGCTCAAGTAAGGGGGAGGGGGAGAAAGGCTCAAGTAAGGGGGAGCTACAACTAAACATACAAGTCATCAAAGTAATTGTGACAACCATTGATTTCCCAAAGCCACCAGTATTGGACAACATTGATCTAATCCAATTAGCAGCTGAAAAGCTTGAGTCAAAGTCAAATCCTAAGATGCTAGAAGAAAAATGGAGAAAGATAGATGCAAATATACAATAAAAGTTTGGGCCAATTCAGAAACCAGATAAAGTCTTCAGTCATCACTCTCAAGTCATGAAAATCTCTATGAATGACATAAGTATGAACTATCTGGAAAAGGGTCAAACTTCCTGCATCAAATCTCCTAAAGCAAATCTCATCACGAAGCCTAAAAGAAACTACTCCAAGTTCTCAGACAAAAATCCTATGGATACTGTGTATGAGACACCTAGGCCAGATGAGAAGCTGTTGGATAGGTCAATTGCATTTTACAAGGATCCAGCGGATTTAGCACTTAAAAAGAGAATTGCAAAGATCTACAAAAATGGTAAAGAGATATGTATGGTGGCTGGACACCCTAAGTTTGTACAATCCAAAAGGGAAGAGAAAGAGAGAATAAGGCAAGAAAAGAAGCAAGCTGCCTTAGATGCTAAGAAGCTCAAACAAAAGAAGGAGCAAGCTGCTATCTTAGCCAAACTTTAAACTGTGAAGACTACAACTGAGATCTCTACACAACCATTTGTGATTGCTGAACCTCAAAATCAGAAAGTGCAAGTTGAACCTCAACAGACAAAGAAACCAAGGTACAAGCAAAGAATCAAGAGAAAATTGGACTTCAGTGATGAGGAAAAGGAAGACTCTATTCCCAAGAAGCCTACAACTACAACTCAAACATCAAAACCTTCTGTGGTATTTGAAGAATTCAAAGTGGTGGATCCAATAAGGAATATTCTTGGTGAGCCCATAATTTCTAAGGATGAGCCAGTAGACTGGGATAGTTTTCCAATTCCTGAACTAAACTTTCCAATCTTCAACAGGCCGAAGAAGACAAAGACTAGAGCAATCAAGAAAGTGAAGCCTGTGACTCTCAGATCCAAGACACCAATCAAAGCTAAATCTACAGTCAACAAAGGAGACATGTTATACATCTCTGATATCAAGGAGTTTTCTGACATAAATCTTTACTTAGATGAATTGGAAGAAGTTAGAGGAATTGATGCTCACAGACATCTCCCTGAAAGGCTGGTATTCAAATACAAAGGAGGAAAAGAGATCATATGGCCACTTCACAGTATTCTCCTAGAAAGCCAATATGTGCTAATAAAGATCTACTCATCCTTCAAAAAGAACTTTGGGTACAATGTGACTGCAAGAAGACTAGTTCTAAAGAAGATTGAGGAGCTGAGGAGTAATAGAGCCAAAGATGCACTTCCAAAAACTCTATCTATTCCCTTTACAGGAAAGAGAGTGCATCTGAGGCCCTATTGGCTGATGGAATTCAGGGATAAAAAAGGAGTTAGAAGATTCTTCAGATTGGAGGACCAATTGAGTATCTCTAGCAATGAGACTCTTTTGGAAATACAGGAAATGCTAAATCTCTCATAAGCTAATGAACTTGAATTCCACAGACAACTCCAGAATCAAATTGAAGAAAACAACAGAAGGCTTGGAAAGAAATCCAGACAATCATAGAAATAGATCTATCTGCTCAGACTAGGGGAGCACCTTGATAATTATTGTGAGCAATTTCTTTGTGTACTTTGCATTGTTCAATTTTCAGTAAAATGTAGCACTTATCAGTTTTATCTACTATTTTTCAATCTATATTTTTAGGATGTTTTGTTATCATCAAGTTTCTCTTAATTTATGGCTACAATTCCAGTAGACAAAAATTGGGGGAGATTGTTAGGAATATGTTGTGTACTTGATGATATGCTAAACAAAACACCTTTGTAGACGGATGATTCAATATAGTCCCGACGGATGACTAATTCATATCCACCGAGTGAGTAGCTTATGTAACAATAAGTAATGTAGCACATTTCTGTAAACAACTTTGTGTAGATTCTATAGTACCATATGAGTCATGTTGACTACTAGTAGATATGCAGAATAGGTTGATTAATTGTAAATATTAGATGTCTTGTAATTCTGTATAAATGAAATGGAGTGAAGTGTCAAATAGCTACCCGCCGGATGATCAACATAACTACCCGACGGATGATCAACAAGGCTACCCGACTGATAACAAGCATGTACCCGACGGATGATCAATTCAAATATATGTTGAGAGTGACAACACAGTCACATGCGTTGGGTGTTTGCAAAAGGAATATTGCAGCCTGTTTAGCAGGATTTTGAGAACAAAGAAGCATTACTATTTCCATGATATTATGGAGATATTCAAAGATGCTGGAATAGAGTAGTGAAGTAGCATGGAGTTAGACTTGATAGGTTTTGTTTTATTATCCTGTCTTATTACCATGTAAACTTGGTGATATATAAACCAAGTGTTGCTAGTAGAACAAACAACTAAGCAAACACATTTTAGAAGAGAAATAGAAAAGGTTGTAATTGTTAAGAATTTCTCTGTAGTTTGTTTGTTCACTTGTAAAAGAAGCAGTGAGCTATTCAAGCTTCACAGGGCTCTCTTGATATATATATACATATATATATATATGGTGGATAAATTCAAATCCACCAGAAAGTTTTAGAGACTTGTGTTTTTATTACTTGTGTTTTGATTTATATAATTCTTTAATTTCCGCACTTTGAAAATCAAACACTTATATATTATTAAGTTATAACAGTTTTAAAAATATCAAAAAGAAGCCATAATTACATTCAACCCCCTTCTGTAATTCTTGTTATATTGTTAGGGAATAACAGGAATCTAGATCTGGAAAACTTGACAAGTCAAAAGAGAGATGTTATAACTATGATGGACTTGGACACTTTGCAGCTGACTGCGAAAAAACCCAGAGTTGAGAAGCAACAAGCTTTGATCTTAACGAAGAGATAATGGGATGATTCATTAGATTCAGATGATGGAATCAATTATGCTCTCATGGAAAATGCTAATGTTGGGGCTGACAATGCTGAATTAAAGGTACCTCAGACTACTCTTGCATTTAATACTGATGATATCTATGAATTAAGATTATTTTTTAAATCTCTGCATGTTAGTTTTAGGGATCAAACCTTATATAATAGAATCAAGAGTGAAAACTCTATGTTAAAGAAAAGGAATGATCACCTAGAAATTGAGTTGCTTTCCATGCTAGAAATTCAAAAAGAAAGAGATAATGCTATTTTTGTTAAAGAAAAATTGTTAGAAAAGCATGCTTATCTAGAGTAAGAGCTAGCTGAAGAAAGAGAAGACATTTAACTCTGGACTAACTCAGGAAAGTCAACTCAAGAAATCTTAGAGAATGGCTGTTGGGGATCAGGATTAGGATATTCAGCTAGATCTAATTGTGATAAGAAAAGTGGAGAAGAAACTGAGAAAATAGAACCAATAAAAACTAATAGTCAGGTCAAATTGAGCAAGGTTCAAATAAATACCATTAAGTTTAATCCAAGTGCTAATAATGTTAAATCAATCCATGAGGAAGGTAATACCTCAACACCTAGATCTAATTTAATTACCGAAAAGAGTGAACAAGTTCACACAAATTCAGTAAATATTGGTTCAATGACTCAGAAACAACTTAAGCAAAAGCTGAAGGACTTACACATGAAAGATAGGAAGAAAAGGTCTAGGAAAAATAGGAATGGTAAGGTAGGTGTTAATAAGAATGGAAATTATGTGACTCCTCCTAATGCACCTAGAAAGACCTATTCAAACTGTGGTAGCACTAATCATCTTGCTAATTCTTGCAGGAAGAATAAAGAGATAAAAGTTGTTCCTTCCAAATCAGATTTTAGGAATAGAACAGTTAGATATAAACCACAAAATCCTTTTTTTCATTGTGCCAGTGTTTGGAACTCTATTTATACATGTAAAGAGTATCACAGTTTGTATTATGATTTTTATAAACTGAAACCCTCTTTAGTTAAAGCAAATTATGTTTCTGCATGTATAAATACTGATAGAAAGAATGTTAACATAAATTCTGATATGAAGTTTTCTACTGCTTATGTTAACAAACTTAAAGAGGCCAAAGGATCCAAGCAAATCTGTGTCCTCAAAAACACTAACTGATTCAAATTACTGATTGCAGGGTGATAGGAGGAATGTTCTAGTCGTAGACAGTGGATGCTCAGGACATATGACTGGTTAAAAATCCCTGCTATCAGAATTTGAGGAGAAGGCTAGCCCAAGTGTTTCTTATGGAGATGGCAACTTAAGAAAAATCTTGGGATATGGAAATATCAAAATTGGAAATGTCATTATTGAAAATGTAGCTCTAGTTGCAGGACTCAAGCATAATCTGATCAGTGTGAGTCAAATATATGACAGAGGTTACCATGTCAATTTTTATGAGGAGCATTGTGAAATTGTCAATAAGTCTGATGGAAAGATCACATTGACTAGTGTAAGACATGGTAGTTTATATGAAGCCAGGGTCTCCACAAGAATTGATAATTCAGAAGTTTGTCTACTGAGTAGAGCATCTGTGAAAGACAGCTGGAACTGGCATAAAAGACTTTCTCACCTCAACTTCAACAATATCAATGAACTTGTGAGGAAAGATCTTGTAAGAGGATTTCATAATGCAGCGTTTACTCCTGATGGCTTATGTGATTCATGCCAAAAAGCCAAACAAAGAAAGACATCTTTCAAAAGTAAAATTGAATCCTCCATTTTTGAACCATTTCATCTACTTCATGTTGATCTCTTTGGTCTAGTGAATGTTATGTCAATTGCCAAGAAGAGGTATGAACTCGTAATTGTTGATGAATATACAAGATACACATGGGTGTATTTTTTGCACACCAAGGATGAATTTCCATCCATTCTTCTTAATCATGTGAGGGAACTGGAAAAAGGATCAACATGCAAAGTGAAGATCATCATAGGTGATAACGAAACTGAATTCGAGAATAGCTCTATGGAAGAATTCTGCAAACTCAAGGAGATAAAACAAGAGTTTTCTGCTCTTGGAACTCCATAACAAAATGGAGTTTTTGAAAGAAAGAATATAACTCAGATAGAAGCTTCAAGAACCATGCTAGAGGAAATATTGCCTACCTATTTCTAGGCTGAGGCTGTGCAAATAGCTTGCTTTAAACAAAATGCAACACTGATCAACAAGCATGAAGAAACACCTTTTGAGATGGTGAAAGGAAAGAAGCCAAATTTGAAATACTTTCATATATTTGGTTGTAAGTGTTTTGTTCTCAAAACACATCCGTAACATCTAACCAAGCTTGATTTAAAAGCTGATGAAGGAATCTTTGTGGGATATCCATTATCTACAAAAGCCTTTAGAGTTTACAATCTGAGAACAAGAACAATCATGGAATCTGTACATATATCTTTTGATGACAAGAAGAAAACAAGTCTAGAAGATGCAGATGATCATGACAAGTTGAGATTTGAAAATGAAGTACCTTATGCTGAACTTATAAATCCTGACTTTAATACAATAAATCCTGATATCACTCAAAGCTCTAAGGTTCCACAGAACAGTGAAAATTCTATTAACACTGAAGCATATGTTAAGGGGGAGCAACATGACTCAAATCCAGAGACTACTGCAAGTGATTCAACTCAAGAAACATCAAACTCATCTTTCTCAAATCCGTCTTCCTCAAATTCTGATGAGTCAAAATACTGATAACAATGGGAACACTAATTCAGGGGGAGCATTAGGTAACAATAGTGGTACTAATTAAGGAAGTAACAGAGAATTCATGGATCAAGGGGGAGGTTCTTCTTCAAGGAGTCAACTTCCATCTACAAGAAAATGGTCTAAGTCACACAAACCTGACTTAATTATTGGAAACCCTGATAATGGTGTAAGAACAAGAAAAGCTACTCAGAATGAATGTCTCTACCATTCTTTTCAATCTCAAACTTAACCTAAAAAGGTTGAAGAAGCTCTGCAAGATGCTGACTGGGTTACAGCAATGCAAGAGGAACTCAATGAATTTGAAAGGAACAAAGTCTAGACTCTTGTGCCAAGATGAAAGAACAGATCTATAGTTGGCACAAAGTGGGTGTTTAGAAACAAAACTGACAGTGAGGGAATTATCACAAGGAATAAAGAAAGACTGGTTGTAAAGGGTTACTCACAACAAGAAGGCATTGATTATGATGAGACATTTTCTCCAGTTACAAGGTTAGAGGCAATAAGAATCTTTTTTGACTATGCTACTCACAACAAGTTTAAGGTGTTCCAAATGGATGTGAAGAGTGCTTTTCTAATTGAAAAACTTGAAGAGGAAGTTTATATTGAACAACCTCCAAGGTTCATTGATCCAAAGTATCCAGATCATGTCTACTTACGGGATAAAGCACTCTATGGATTGAAGCAATCTCCAAGGTCCTGGTATGAAACACTTGCTCTATTTCTGCTAGAGAATGGTTTTACAAGAGGTACAATTGATAAAACTCTCTTTTATAAATACCATGGTAAGGACTTGTTATTAGTACAGATATATGTTGATGATATCATTTTTGGATCTAATAATGATAAACTCTGTGAGAGATTTGCAATGCTAATGCAGTCCAGGTATCAAATAAGTATGATGGGAAAATTGAGTTAATTTCTGGGGTTACAAGTTAAACAGATTGATGAAGGAATCTTTATAAATCTATCCAATTACACCAAGAATTTACTCAAAAGATTTGGAATGCAAGACTGCTCAACTGCATCAACTCCCATGGCCACTGCAACCAAGTTAGATTTATATACTGGTTCTTCAATAGATATAACTAACTATAGAGGTATGATTGGCTCACTCCTATATCTGACTACTAGTAGACCAGATATCATATATGCTACCTGTCTCTGTGCAAGGTTCCAAGCTGACCCTAGAGAACCTCATCTATTAGCTATGAAAAGAATTTTTAAGTATCTCAAAGGCACCATGAATATGGGATTATGGTATCCTAGAGATTCAGACTTTAAGCTAATTGGATATTCAGATGCAGATTTTGCAGGATGCAAAATAGTCAGGAAAAGCACTTCTGGAAGCTGCCAATTCCTTGGTGGAAGATTGGTTTCTTGGTATAGCAAGAAACAAAAGTCAATTTCCACATCAACTACAGAAGCAGAATACATTGCTGCAGGAAGCTGTTGTGCTCAGATTTTATGGATGAAGAATCAGCTGTTGGATTATGGGTTAGACTATTCTTCTATTCCTATATATTGTCATAATCAAAGTGCTATTGCAATGACAGGAAATCCAGTGCAACATTCAATGACTAAGCACATCAACATCATATACAATTTCATATGGGAACATATGGAAGCTGGTATAGTGGAATTGGTCTTTGTTCCAACAGATCAACAAGTAGCAGATATATTCACCAAGCCTCTTTGTGAAGCCACATTCACACAAGATTAGTGAATGAATTAGGAATGACATCATGACAATTCTCAAACTCTGATAATTAAGTCTGCTGATATTTTTGAAGCATGGTATCTTATTATGTGTCAGTACTTTCTAGATACTGATTATTGTGCTAAATGTTTGATGCCATGATACCATGCAAATTATGCTAAATGATTTTATGTGAAAATTGCATGTTGAACTACTAATTATGCTTATAAACTCTGTTATTAGTTAAACTCATTTTGACTAATATTTTATGTCAGTAGTTGATAAATCCTGATAGTAGTAATTAAAATACTGATAATGGTCAAACCATGATTGACTGTTGTACTTCATTGATTATTTTGAATTTATTCGAAATAATTTTTTAGCAGTATTTTTAGTTAATCAGTGAGTGAGTGGAATATCTTTTAATTGCTTAAATGGGTTAGCTACTGATACAAGTATCTTGTAATACTTGAGCATTTACATTGGAATAGGAATCTGAAGAGAGATATTACTTTTTGTTTACCTGGATACGTGTAATCGTGTATTTGTATTATGAAAAATTATTACATGGTTAATCAAAGAGTCTCTTCAGTTTCTACCTTTTCTTCTATAAATACAACCCTCCACTCTCAAAACTTCTCATTACCTTTTCACTCACAAATTCCAAAAATACTCATCTTCTTCATTCAGAATCTATGGCCACCATCTACTCCCTTTCAAATGGAGTCTACCGTCCAGTAGCAAATCCTGAATACGGGAGATTTTATTTCGACATTGCTCGGCTTAGGGTAGTCTTCCATGGCCAAGATTATCCTCACTCTGAGATCCCACAATCGATTCTTGATCAAATGAACTCAGATGACACTCTGTCTCTTCATCCCTTTAGACTAGACGTCATGCTTGAAGAGATGAGACGAGCTGATGTGGCTGAACAACGGCGTCTCGAGGAAGAACAGCGCCGTCTCGAATGGCTAGCATTGCAAGAGAATATTATTCCTCTTGCAGGTTTAATGTCATGGATCTTCCATCGGAGGACAATGAAGAAGTTGGAAGAAGAAAAGAAGAAGAAGTTAGAATAGTTAGATTGTTTAGGGTTTTAATTTTAAAATTCTATTAAAATCTTGTATTCTACTTCTTAATGATTAATGAAATATTCTATCTTCTTTGCTATCTAAGTGATTACTTGTTTACTTTCTTATGTGTGCTTGAATGCTTTTAAATGTTAAATTCAAATCAATATTGCATGCTAAACTTCAAATATTCTTAATAGTGCATGTGAATAAACTAATCTCTGTTTAAGTTCATGTGACCACTTCAGTATAGATTAAGTATTACAGGAAGAAACTATTGTTAAAGAGGAAATTTAAGAAAGATTTAATTCTCAGTCAATGAGTATTATTATCTTTGAGTGTACTTAACTATCCATACATGTCTTCTCAAGACATACTTTTGAGACTTTCTTTTTCAATTCAAGAAAGTTGCTCACACTCAATTCTTAAAGTTATATATCTTACATCTTAAATTTCTTCTCACAATTGAAACACTTGAATTCTTTTCTCAAATGTTGCCAAAAATTAAGTTGCCATAATTCTTGAATTATGTTCACCACTCAAAAACAACATTTAGTTGGTTAGAGACTACTTGCTGAGGTAGATCTTAATGATACTAACAGAGACACGGAGGTTTCAGCAGTTTTTAGTGAAGGCTCTGTGATAGCTTTCAATAAACACATTCAAGTGTTAGTTCTTTGCAAGAAGAACAAGGTTTGAGATCATGGTACATGACAGTAACCTGATCAAATCCTCTCCAATTCAAATGGAGGTTTCATTATTGATGAACAACAACTGTCATAACCACAGTATCTACTATGAGCCTAATTATGAATTCACAAGGTATAAATACTGTTATTACTTTATAAACATTTATTTTAAATACTGATTTAGTTCTTTCAGGATTTATTATATATTTTTCATTATATAAATCATGTTGACATGATTACTTCTAGACCTTAGTTAATGACTACCTCTAGTTGTATGATCACAGATCACCCTTCTTTAGCCACCTCTTATTTCTATAGGACAATCTTTCTGAGCCTTTTTATGTGAGACGTGTGAAAAGATTGAGAGAAAACAGAATTTAAGAGAGGCAGGATCCTTCCTGGAAAAAGGAGAGGTTGATTAGAGATATGATTTAGTAATCCTTGTGAGGAAGCTCTGACTATTAAAATTTATGAGATTTGTGGTGTGAGGAGTAGTGAGGCTACTGTAAAAGAATAGAGAGATTAAGTTTTATTTGCTATATGTTTACAGATGCTCAGAGTACTAAAGGAACAGATGCTGAACAATAGTCTGTTGAATCTCAGGAAAACTCTGATGTATCAAAGGCTATTAATCTCCCTACAAGTCTAAGTACTGATACTTTCTTGCAGTCCATACATATTCCACCACATGAGATAATCCCTATTTTTGTTGAAAATAGTCCATTTACTTTACTTTTCCATCACTTTAGGAAATTCCTGTTGTTGCTGAAGATGTAGTAGCACAACAGTCCATTCATAAAGTTTCATCCATTTCAGAATCACCACAACATTCTACAGGAACTGAGCTCCTGGAAGTTAATATTGGAGCTTCAATTCATTTATCTATAATACATGAAGATGTGGAATAACTGTTGAATGTGTGGAAGCTTCTGAAGTTAGTGGATCATATACTGCACCAATTTCTCATTATATTCTACATGTTGACGCTGGTGATAAAGTTCAGCAATTAGTGCAAGATCCAGCTGCTATTGAAGAATCTAATGATGGTAAAGAAATTCATATATCTAATGCTATTCTAGATCTTGAGGATGATCTTTTCTTTCCTGAAGATGTGCCTATACATGTGAGACAAAATAAAATGAAAGAGTTAGATGCTAAGAAGAAGCAGGATTATTCTGATAATCTCTGGAATGCTCATTGGAAAGATGATACATATCCTCTTTCCAGAACATAAGTTGTTGAACATCTGGAAATAGCATAACAGAAGATTACAAATCCTGATGTGCTGCATCATCTGAAAGTATCAACTTTAGTTGTCAGATCCTTACACACAGCTCATGAAGCAACTACTACTCAAATCAATCAGATCAAAGAATCATTGATTGTTTCAAAGCTGTTTACTCATCAGGAAATTCAGAAACAAATTTCACCAATAGTTTCCAGACAAACTGCAATTAAATCCAGTCAAGCTAGATTGGAAGCTAATCAAGCTCAAATGTCTGATCAACTTATAGAAGTACAAAATTCAATGGAGCTGATTTTTTCTCTATTGTTTGGTGATGATGCCAAAAAGGGGGAGAAAATTGTTAAATCTAAATGCATGCAGCTGATATTAACAAGTACTGATGATGAAAATCCTGATGGAGGTAATAAGTGGGAACAGATTGAAATCAAAAGGAGAAGAGGTGAAGAGCTAGTTGGAGTTAGTGGTTCATTGAAAGCAATCACTAGATTTCAGTCTAGACAAGGAAGGGAAGGCAAAAGGAATGAAAGAAGAGTTGAAGATTCGACTGTGACTACTAAAATGCAATAATATTCATAAGTCACAAATGTTGCTGATGAAGACCAAGGTATTCTGGAGAGAGAAGTTGGTGCTGAAGCAAGTCAATATCTTCAAACTCTGAAAGTTAAAGGAAGAAGGACAACTCTGTTCTACAAGGATCCAAAGATTCAATTATTTAACTCTGAGGTGAGTAGAAGAATATTTGCAAAAGAAAATCCTGGAGTTGATCTTGAACAGCTAAGGCAAATGGAGGAATACTTCAAAAATTCTATGAACACAGTAAATGCTGATATTGTTGTTATGTCTAAAGTACTTTATGAAGATGATCCTTCTAACAGACCAACCAGAGGTGTAGTTATAAGGGAAATCAGTCAGGTAGAAGATGAAAGATCTCTCAGATCACAAGTTATTGGAACTGTTAACAAGAAGCCTAAAGGAAAAGAGAAGATAAAAGAAAAGTCAAGGATTTCAAAGCCTAGAGCCAAAGCTGTTACAAAGAAGAAGTCAGTATCTAAGGAATCTAAATCTCAAACTCTGATAGATCCAATCTATACAGTAGTTCAAGCTCATGATACTGAAGAAAAATGTGAAGTAGAAGAAATCATCCAAGCTTGTCAAAGAAGGAAGATTTCTGGAAGCTAGGGGTGTGCACGGTTCGATTCGGTTCGGTTTTTACCGAAAACCGTTACCTAACCGTACATGTCGGTTCGGTTCGGTTTTTAGCTATTAACCATTACCGAACCGTCCGGAACGGGTTTTTTCGGTTCGGTTAACCGTTAGTCGGTTTCGGGTTTTTTTCGGTTTCATACATTTTTTATAATAATAAGTTTGAATAAATATAAGATAAAAAAGATAAATTTAATATTTAAAATTATACATTTCTATTATATTTTTATTATTAAGTGAGTCCATTTTCAAATGTAGAATTAAAGATTAAACTAGTAATTATTTGACTTTATTATTAGACACTGCAATACATACAGACTTCTAACATCAATCTGGAAAAACAAGCTTCTGTACATGGTTAATGTCATACTCAATATTATATTGAAATGAAATTAGGTCTTGTATGGTAACTATAGTAACTAAAGTTTTATATATGACTATATAACTTTATTACTATTCTGTTTAAAAAAAATAAACTTTATTACTATATTATTAGCTATAATTATAACTCCCTCCGTCCCTAAAAACATTTCCTATTTGTGTTGGATACATTTTCCAATGCATAATTTGAATTGTTAATATCTTTAATTTCGTATTAGTATTAAATATAAAAATTCATTGTATTAAAGTACTCATAAATACGAATTCAACAAGATCACTTGTGACTATATTTGATCTTATAGATTAGATGTAAATTAATAGTCAATCGCTGGCCATGAATAGTATCAGAAGTCAAAATAGGAAACGTATAATGGGACGGAGGGAGTATTATTATATATTGTTATGAAAATATAATATCATACAAATGGTTTAATATTATACAAACGGTTCGGTTTTTCGGTTCGGTTATATGAGTAAAACCGTAACCGTTACCAAACCGTTTGATCGGTTCGGTTTGGTTACGGTTTTTCGGTTTTTGTCGGTTTCGATTTTTTTCGGTGCGGTTTTTCGATTTTTCGGTCCGGTTTCAGTTTTTCGGTTTTCGTTTGCTCACCCCTACTGGAAGCATTCTGAGCTGAGGTAGTGGAATTAACCTCTGACATTGCTCAAGTTAAAGAAGCAGTTCAGGATGAAGAGTAAAGTCTGATATTCACTGAAGCAAGATTGAATATGCATACTTAATTCAAGCATTTTGATAGTTTTGACATCATCAATTGGAACTTGTCCATATTTCCATAATGAACAAGTTGGGGGGAGATTGTTAAGAGCAATTGATGATATCAAACAGAAACTATCAAAAGTTCACTTCAGAACTTATATATCAACGGATGATGAGATATCAACGGATGATAGGATATCAACGGATGATGATTTCGACGGATGATGATGTCAACGGATAATGAAATCAGTATTTGTCACATCAGTTAATCTTCGTGAGGAAAAGGAAACAAGAACTCCATGCGGTGAAGGACTTTATCTCAGAAGCAATTGTATAGGTTTCCTTGTTGGTAATAGAATAGGATTTCTTATACATTGGTAGATGTGCTCTATATAAAGCACATATTAGGTTCATGCTATAAGCATTGTGACATTGTTATATCTTTCGCATAACCTAGCAGCTCTCAAGGATAATTGTTCATCCTTTCGAGAGAGTACGTTTGTAATAAGTTTTTATCAGTTAATATAAAAACTGTTGATTCTGTTGAAGCTTTGTCGAATAGATTGTATTAACTGTATTCACCCCCCAACTACAGTTAGGGTTATCAAACGGATAATTCGGATACGGATATGCCTATATCCGTATCTGCATCTGCAATCATTGTATTCGAATACGGATAATATCCGCTTTATTTCGGATACGAATGCGGATATTTTGGACGAATATCGGATTTTTGAATTTTTTTTGTTGCCCCTACCGTTTTGACGATTATTATAGAACATTTTCTAAGATTAAATACACATAATATATTTATATATGTATAAAGTAAGTGTATAATATATAAAATTTGTATAAACGTATTATTTAATATATTTACACACACTATAAACTAAAAAAATAAATTTTAAATTATATATAATTTTATATTTATATAATTTAAATATCATATATGTATTTAATTTCAGATTTGAATATCCCGAATTCGGATACGGATAATATCCGCTTTTTCTCGGATACGGATAATATCCGCTTTTTCTCGGATACGGATACGGATTTTTCGGACGAATATCGGATTTTTCGAATTTTTTTGACAGCCCTATCCACAGTTGATTAAGGGCCTAACAAGCTATGATTGCAAAGTCTGATACTGAGTCATCAAGATCTGATGATGATTCAAATACTGATAGTGAATCAGATACTAATAGTGATCATGACAATAATGAAGACATTGAACAAATGGTTGCTTTACTGGTTAAAAGCTTCAAGAAGATGGTCTACAAGAACTTCAAGAAAGGGAAGAGGTTTTCTAGAAAGGGTTCCATATCCTCAAACTCTGATAAGAGGAAGGATAGAAGAAATACTGATTGTAAGGAATCAAAAACTTGAAAGTTTGGAAAGTCAAAGGAAAGGTGCTATAACTGTGATGGAATTGGACACTTTGCAGTTGACTGCAGAAAGCCTAGAGCTGAGAAGAAACAAGCCTTGATCTCCAAGATAAATAATTGGGATGATACATCAGAATCAGATGAAGAAGTCAATTATGCTCTCATGGCAAATGCTGATACTGAGTATAACACTGCTGAATTAAAGGTACCACAAACCACTCTTACTTTTGATACGGATAATATCTATGAGTTAAGACTGTTTCTTAAATCTCTGCATGTTAGTTATAGGAATCAAACTTTAGAGAATAAGAGAATTAAGAGTGAAAACTCTGAATTAAAAAATGGAATGATCACCTAGAAATTGAGTTGATTTTCATGCTAGAAATTCAAAAAGAAAGAGATAATGTTGTTTATGTTAAAGAAAAATTGTTAGAAAAGCATGCTTATTTAGAAAAGGAAGTAGCTAAAGGAAGAGAAGCAATTAAACTTTGGACTAGTTCAGAAAAAATAACTCAGGAAATTTTAGAGAATGGTTGTTGGGGATCAGGATTAAGATAGGCAAATATATCTAATTCTGATAAGAAACATGGAAAAGAAACTGAGAAAACTAAACTAGTAAATACTGATATTAAGGTTAGTCTGAACAAGGTTCAGATTAAGCCTATTAAGTTTAATTCAAGTGTTGATGCTGTTAAGTCAGTTTTTGAGATAAGTTCAACCTCGGCACCTAAATCAAACTTAAATACTAATAAGAGTGAACAAGTTCACACAAAATCAGTAAATATTGGTTCAATGTCTCAGAAACAACTTGAGCAAAAGCTGAAGGAATTATACATAAAAAACAAGTAGAGAAAGCCAAGGAAAAACAAGAATGATAAAGTAGGTGTTAATAAGAATGGTAATTATGTAAGTGCTCCAACTGCACCTAGAAAGACTTACTTGAACTGTGGTAGTACTAATCATCTTACTAATTCTTGCATGAAGAATAAAGAGATAAATAATGTTCCTCCCAAATCAGAGTTTAGGAATAGAACCGTTAGATATAAACCACAGAATCCTTGTATTCATTGTGGAAGTGTGTGGCACTCTATTTATACATGTAAAGAGTATCACGATTTATATTATGATTAATAAACTGAAACCCTCTTTAAATAAAGCAAAAACTGTTTCTGTATGTGTAAATATTGATAGTAAGAATGTTAACATAAACTATGACGAAGTCTTCTGCTGCATATGTTAACAAACTTAAAAAGGCCAAAGGATCCAAGCAAGTCTGGGTCCTTAAAACCACTAACTGATTTTAAATACTGATTACAGGGTAATAGGAAAAAGTCTCTAGTCTTGGATAGTGGATGCTCAGGACATATAACTGGTTATAAATCCCTGCTATCAGAGTTTAAGGAGAAGGCTAGCCCAAGTGTTTCTTTTGGAGATGGAAACTTAGGAAAAATCTTGGGATATGGTAAAATCAAAATTGGGAATGTCATCATTGAAAATGTAGCTCTGGTTGCACTACTCAAGCATAATGTTTTGTGCAAGACATGCCTGTACTATAACAAGACTAAGTCAAATTGACAACCCTAAGTAAGTTGTATTATAATCTTAGTTTGTATTTTGTATTGTAGCATTTAAAGTCTGTAAAAATGTCAAAGAGCATAATGGAGTCTTTTTCTATAAACAGTATCAATCCTAATAATTCTATCTGGAAGAAGATCAAGAAGATCAAGCCTCAGAAGAATTATGAAGAAGCTTGGAGTTGAATAAATATGTTTTGAGAAAAATATACTAAGTCAAGATCTTTACAAGTCACAGATTTCGTGTTATAGAGAAGTCATTCAAGAACTCCAGAATGTCTTATAGAGAAGTCAGGAAAGCTACTAGAGAACTCAGAGATATCGACAAGCCAAATGGAAGACATGAAGATTGGAGGTATCGACAAGTCATTTCTTCACTAGAAAACTCAGAGTTATCGACAAGTCAAATATCACTAGAGAACTCTGTATATCGACAAGTCAAATATCACTAGATAACTCTGAGATATCGACAAGTCAAATATCACTAGAGAACTCTGAGTTATCGACAAGTTAATTAGACACTAGAGAATCAGAGGTATCTATAAGCCAAAGTGAAGACATGAAGTGAAGAGATCTCGATAATATAAATTCCCTTATAAAGAACTCAGAGACCTCTACAAGTCAAAGAAACTATAGAGTAATGAGAGATCTCAATAAGCAAATATACTTATCGATATGTCAAGTTCTCTATATATCAAACTGGAGATCTCGAAGTGAAACTCAAAGTACAAAATGAAGACCAGTTCAATATCCAAGATTGATAATCAACAAACAATGCACTCAGTTGGATTGACAAGTCTACAAAAGGCAGCCTGAGGCGTGCAAAATTATGGGTGAAGATTAACTGACAAAGGAAGATCAAAGTTAACACAGTATGCAAAGATATGCTATACCAGAAATGGAAGATATGCTTTCCTAAAATGGAATGATTAGTGACAGTTTACTAAAGTGAATAGCATCTCTTATTACACACTGTGTAAACCAGTAGTTAACTATCATATAAAGCTAACACTGGTCCTTTGTTAGAAGTAACAATTTAGATAAGAAAAATCGTGTATTCTCTCAAGAAAGAAGCTAAGCTTTTTATCAACAAAGAGCCTAGAAATTTTGTAGCAAAACATTCTTAATTTTAATATAAAATTGAGTTTTGAAAGATCTGTGTCCACTATTCTTACTTGTTTAATTTCAGTATTAACACATTTAACTACAAGATTTAATTTACTTTGTTCACCACCTTAAATATTCAAGAAAAGCAAAAAAACATAAAAACACATTCACCCCCTCTGTGTGTGATTCAATATCTAACAAGTGGTATCAGAGCAAAATCTGAAAGCAAACAAATTCAAGATCTTGGTAGGATGAATACACAGAAAATCAGTAGCATCAAAATTCCTACTTTTGATAAAATTGACTACACTCTATGGAAGAAGAAAATGTTGTTGTTTCTCAGGATGGCCAATCCATTATATATTCATATTCTCAAAAAATGGGCCCTTCACTCCTATGGTTAGAGTTAAGGAGTCTACAGATGGAGACATGGTCATTCCAGCTCATTATGCTCCTAAAGATCCTTCAGAGTACATGAGCCTGAGAAAGAAAAAGTCTCCCTGGACAGTGGCTTACAGTTAATCCTAATAGAGTCACTTGACAATGTTATGTACAATAACATTGTTAACTGTAACACTGCTAAGCAGATCTGGGAAAAGATTGAAATACTCTGTGAAGGAACTGAGAAAGTTAGATCTAATAAAGAAGGATACTGATTTCACAGTATGAGGGTTTCATGGCTAAGCCAAAAGAAAGTATTACTGATATGTTTGAAAGGTTTAACAAGATGATAAATGACTTGCAACTGTATGAAAAATACTATGAACCTGAAGAAGTGAACTTGAAGTTTTTGCTTACACTCCCTGATCATTTGGAACAAAAAATTTCAGCAATCAGAGAAGGGAGTGACTTGAGCAGAATAACTCTGGAAGTTCTATTTGGAATCTTAAAAACATAAGAATTAGAGATGACTCAAAGAAAATCATTAAGAGCTGGTCAAGGGCATGTTATAGATGGTTCAAGTGCTCTAATTGTAAATGAAAGCCAGACCTCTAATGATGAGCCAAGATCCCAGACTCTAGTTGCCTCAGCAAGTGAGCAAAGAAACAATGATTCACAGGAACAAGTCATACTGGAATTGGGCGAAGATGAGTTCTACACCCTGGATGAACTTGATGAGCTTGATCAGTCAATGGCCTATCTAGTAAGAAAGTTCTCTAACATTAAAGTAAAGAAGCCAAGATTCTTCAAGGGTAAAGGATAATCATTCAACAAAGACAGCAGCTGGAAAGGAAAAGGGAAGTACACACTTGATAGAAAAATGGTTACAAAACTAGAAATGTTGACAGATCAAAGATAAGGTGCTATAACTGTGATGAGCTAGGCCATTTTGCTATAGAATGCAGGAAACCCAAGAAAGCAAAGAAAGACAAAGCTTATCTTGAACTGGAAGCAAAGTATGAAGCTCTTCTGAATAAACAACAAAACAAAGCCTATATTACAGAGGGAAAGAGTTGGGATGATTCTGATAATGATAAAGATAAGGAAGTTGAAAATTATGCACTAATGGCTTTGGAGCATGGAGAGTCATTCTCATCAAAATCACAAGTACCAACTCTCACCAGTATTGATTTAAATGTGAGTCAATCTAAGGAAATTGTAGAAAAGATGAGCACATAAATGTTTCACATTCATACAATTATGGTTGCTGCTAATGAAGAGGTTAGCAGACTAACAAAGATAAATGAGAAGCTTGAAAATGAGAAACAAAAAACAGAGTTGTTGTTGGTAGAGCTTGAAGCTGTGAGATAAGAGAATGCATATCTAAAGAACAAGCTCAAGTGTGCAAGTGAGATTGAAGCAGTGTTAAGGGAGAAGCTGGAAAAGAATGAAGTCAAGTTAAAGTCCTTCAAGAATGCATCTGAGTTGGTTGGACAATACTATGAGAAACCAATCCATGTGCATATATTTCTATTGGTCTTGATTATGATGCCTTGAACAACAAGAAGAAAGATATAGGTGACAAAGGAAAAGTAACAAAAAATGAAAATGTTCCAGCTATGCTAAAAAAGGTTGTTTCACCTATGTTCAAGGCATGTGTAGTTAACTTTAATAAAGAAGAGTTGATTATAAAGCAAGAAATTGATGATAAAGACAATGAGAAGAAAAATGCAGAAGCAACTCAATCTTCCAAAGATGAAGAGAAGCTCATGGACAACCAAGGTTCCAAGACACATGTCAAAGAAACAAAAGCTGCAGATACAAGAAAGAAGAAGAATAATAGAATTGGGAAGATTGGGATAAACAAAAGCATCAATTTTGCTTATGTTACAGATGCTCCAAGAAAGAAATGTGAGAAATGTGGCTCAGTGAATCACCTAACTCACCTTTGTAAAAAGGTTGTTAGCAAGCCAGTTGAAGGAGCCTGTAAATACAATAAAGCAGATGCAAATGATCCCTACTCATTATGTGACAAGTTTGATTGCATCCCTTGCAACTCGAAAGTGATGAAAAGTTGCCACAAGCTGAGTGTGGTGCCCTCCAAACCCGGGTCAGAAGTTTGGGGTCCACACATATACACACACCTTATTTATAACCTACTTATAACAATAATAAAGATAATAATAATATGCAGTGACCCTACTTACCAACTACCACGGACCGCAACAGGTTAAAATATGTATAGAAGCCACACACACACACTTATATTACAAACGCCCAAATCCCAACTATTCAAACTTACAACTGACTATTAAACATCATTACAAACTTTACAAACTTAAACTATCCCAAAAGCTGTCAGCTACCTTAACTCGATCAAACTGGACCCCTAGCTCTCGGACTGGATTGGGGATCCTCGCTACCAACAGGTTCCTTCTTAACTGGAAAAGAACATAAACAATATCGCACAAATGAGCTAGCTAGCTCAGCAAGTCACATTGACAAGACTGAGAATAATGATCATCAACTGAAAAGAGTTAAGGTATCAAGTGAACAATGAATAATGATTTAGAATTGGATATTATATTTTCATTTTAAAAAACCAAGATTAGGCTGCTGATCAGTCATGCACTAACCCCGAGCAAGGCACACAGCTCTGCTCTAATTACTGGATCCAAGGCACACATTTGCCTAACTTGACCACCAATCTGGTCTGACCACGAATCTGGTCCACAATTTTATAAAACAATCCAATTATATCATAATAACAGAATAAATAATGCAAAGTAATAAATAGAATCATAAATAATATTGGATTTCCAATCATGAGAGGGTTTTAATCTTCACAAGGAAACAATATAGCAATTTCAAAGAATGGCTATCAGGTGGTGAAAGAATTGGATAACAAAAGAATCAAAGTTTCAAGGTTATAAGGATTTGGTCTTTCAACGCATAAGGTACAATGGTTTGAATCTGTAAGGAATCTTGATTCAGTGTTCGGTATTAGTTTGTATGTATTTTTGGAGTAGTATCATATATTTGTGGCTCGTATTTGGGTAATCAATGATCAATGGTTCGGAAAGAATAAGGTTTATGGCTCAAAGATCAATAGTTGGAATCAAGGTTTAGGGTTCAGTGCTTCAAAGCACTTGCAATATAAAACATGACTATCAATAATCTACAATATATCTCAAAAAAGTTCAGAACACTTTCCTGATATTAGCTTGCTATACTTCACTAACTTCCGATCACAATCTCCTATTCCT
Organism: Apium graveolens; assembly: GCF_009905375.1. Lineage (NCBI taxonomy): Eukaryota > Viridiplantae > Streptophyta > Magnoliopsida > Apiales > Apiaceae > Apium > Apium graveolens. The sequence goes on from NC_133653.1 coordinate 31,191,908, forward strand.
CGACTACTTGCTTCCCTTTCCTACGCCTTGCCTCTTCTGCTCACATATCATAAGTATCTATCAATACTCAATTCATATGATTATATTCGGTATACACTTCTATCTACCCTTCGTTTTACCCAAATCCGACTAACGGATTGAAAGTTATGTTAAAAACAAGTAAACACTGATCACATAGTCCGATAGTAAAACAAACAAGTCACATGTAACACATTGCACGTCAAACAATCAATGAAATTTCATTTATAAGGAAGTCTCGGGTCATAAACAGTCTTTCGAGTATTTAATATGATTTCTAAAACATTTTTTGGAGTCAAAACGGGTTGTTGGATAAATTTTAAAGCAATAAACAGGGTTTGGTTGGCCAAATATGGCTTCAAAATAATTTTATAATAATTATCGAGCCTTGAAAACAATTTAAAATAATATTTGAAAGCTCGAAACTATTTTTCAGAATTTTTAAATCATTTGAAAATATTTAAATCCAATTAAATAATTAAATATAATCAATTAATAAATAATTAAGCTAATTAATCAATTAATATTTAAATTAATTGATCAATAAATCAATTAATTACTAATTGAAATTAATTAATTAAATAATTTAGATTTATTTTTAAATTAAAAACGAATTTTAGAAATAAGATAAATGATTTTTGGAATTTAAAATAAATAAAAACTATTTTTAAAATCATTTTATAAAAAGAAATCCTATTTTTGAAAATAGATAAAACAGAAATCAAGTTTTTATAAGTTTTTAAAATGGCAGGGACTAAACTGCAATATCACAGAAAGGTCAGGGACTTTTCTGCACTTTTGCCATCTCCTTCACCACGTCGCCGGCGTTTTCCGGTGAGCTCAAAAACAGCACAGAACATGGCCAAACAAACAGGGAAACATAGATTACAACCTCAAGAACTTATTTATGTAATTTAATCCACCAAACAAGCCATAAATCAGCCGTAATAATTCGAGAAAAACTCGCCGCAGGCGAGTTTATACAAATTCCGGCAAAACTTTAAAAGACAACTCCGTTCAATCCAGGAATCGTCTGATAACAAGCTATACATGAATCGATTCTAAATTCCATGGGGAATAAAACCCACTATCTCTCAACATCTGTTAACCCCTAAATAAGAAACCCCTAAAATTAATCAAGAACATTCATATGAATATAAACCCTAATTTTAAAATTCGAAAATTAAACTCAATTTTGAACATGTTATTGAACTCCAAATCAGTCATATGACATATCAAAATCATCAGGAAGACAATCTCTACAACATACAATCATCAAATCATTCAAACAATCATCCGAACAAAAATTCATAAATTTAATCAAAATAATTCAAAAATAAATAAAAATATATAAAATCAACCTTTGATTCTGCAGTTCTGAAACTTGGATAATCTGATAGTACTCCTTAAACCCTTCGTTTTGGTTACTCGAGCTTTTCAAACAAAGATCAATAACACCTTGATTTGTTGGTTTGATTCTCAGAAAGTTTATATGAATATAGGTATTTTCTCTGGAAAATTCTGTAAATACTGTTTGCAAATGATTTTCGGTACGAAATAAAATACGGTAAAGGCTACTTATAATTACGGAAAATTAGTATCCCGTTGGATCATTTCGGATATAAAATAGTACGTTTATTTATTAAAACAGATCCAAACGGTACCAGTTTTTGAGATAATTATCCAAATCAGTACAATTTGTACTGCGGTCTTGGTCTCATCGCCTGGTTACACGTATTACGAGGTGATAATTATAATATTTTAATAAAAAGATCTCGTTTATCGAAAATACGAGTTTTATTGGTTTACCGAAACAAATTTTGTATCGAAAATATTGCGTCGGGACCTGCACAGGACAAACCGTATGTCGGATCGAAAAAGTCGAAACATGAAAAATGCCCGGAATATTGCAATTAGGTTAGGAAGGAGTACTCGGAAGAGTTTCGGGTTATAAAAATGTAAGAACGGGTGAAGTCGGCTGGTTCCCGATTATATAAAATAGTTTATAATTACTCGGAAAAAGAATTTATAAAATTCATAAATTTCCTATAAAATCATAAATCATCATAAAAATAAATAGGAAGATATGACAATTATCTATATTTTATTGTTGACATATAAAAATTAAAATACTCAATTTATATTATTTTTAAACATTTAAATACATATATCACATAACAAATAATTCACAGAATAAATATTGAACATGCTTAATATTTATTTATTAGCAAAAATAATTACAGGATATATCCCAGATATTACATCATTCCCCCCTTAAAAGGATTCTGTCCTCAGAATCTCCTAAGAAAACAAATGAGGGTACTTTTCTCTCATATCACTTTCTAACTCCCAGGTTGATTCTTCAACCTTTGGGTTTCTCCACAATACTCTTACTAACTTTACTGCTTTATTTCTTAACACTTTCTCTCTTTCTTATAGAATTTCTATCGGACTCTCTACATATGACAAATCTATTTGAAGTTCTATTGGCTCATATTCGATTATATGTCCGGAGTCTGGATTATACTTTTTAACATCGATACGTGAAAAATATTGTGAATGTGCTCCATGTGCGGGGGTAACGCCAATTCGTAAGCTACTTTGCCAATACGTTTTAGAATCTCAAAAGGTCCAACATATCTAGGGCTCAGTTTTCCTTTCTTCCCAAATCTTGTCAATCCTTTCCACGGTGATACTTTCAGTAATACTAGATTTTCTTCTTCGAATTCCATATATTTTCTTGATTGATCTGTATACTTCCTTTGACGGTCTTATGCTGCTATCAATCTCTTCTGGATAACTTCAACAACTTCCTTCGTCTGTTGCACCAATTCAGGTCCAAGTATTTTGCGTTCTCCTACTTCATCCCAATATACGGGAGATCGACATTTGCGTCCATAAAGACCTTCATAGGGTGGCATCCCAATACTGGCATGGTAACTATTGTTGTAAGCAAATTCTACCAAGGGTAAATGCTCATCCCAACTTCCTTTGAAGTCAATAGCACAAACACGTAACATGTCTTCGATTGTCTAGATTGTTCGTTCACTCTGGCCATCCGTCTTGTTCCCAAACATTTTTGAAAACTCTTCCAAAATCTTGAATTAAATCTCAGATCTCGATCGGATACGATAGACACTAGAACTCCATGACGAACTACGATTTCTTTCAGGTACATATGGACTAACTTGTCTAGTGAAAATCTTTCATTTATAGGCAGAAAATGAGCTGACTTGGTAAGTCTGTCCACTATAACCCAAATGGCATCATAATTGGCTTTTGTTCTTGGTAATCCGACTATGAAATCCATGGCAATGTGTTCCCATTTCCACTCTAGAATCTCTAATGGCTGCAACAATCCACTTGGTCTCTGATGCTCTACTTTAACTTTCTAACATGTATAACATCTGCTAACCCATTCTGCAATCTCCCTCTTCATATCTGGCCACCAATAATTTTCCTTTAAATTTCTGTACATCTTGGTACTCCCTGGATGGATTGAATATTTTGAATTATGAGATTCCTGTAAATTTTCATTCTTCAACTCTGTTACTGGTGGAATCCAAATTCTAGAAGAAAACCTAAGAATACCTTAATCGTCTTTTTGCGTGCACAATTTGTAACACCCCCAAATCCGGGGTCGGGGATCCGGGTTGTCACGAGTTCCATTTCCCTTAATAACACCCAATCTTAATAAACAACCAACTACTGCGTACTATGACCCCACAATAAACACACACACCACAAGTTATAGTCTCAGAGATGAACATCCAAAAATAACACAAGTCATTTTATTCCACAATTATAAGCCATTACACCTCAAAAGGGTTTCTGAATAAATTTACATTCCTTTTCCATTATTACAATTCATAAATATACATAAGTCTGGTATATCAAAAGTTGAAAGCCTAGCCTACTGGTAAATCCTACCTCAGCTACTGCGGCATCAACGCCTCCAGAAAACTGCGGAACGTTTCCTATCCGCTCGCAAATTGGGAGCTTGGTCCTGTTCATCTTGTTTATCTGATGTTGTGTGATGAAAGAAGAAAGCAAGGGTGAGCAACAAACTCACCGAAATAATATGTATAATGATTAAAAATATATGAGCATTCTCATAGTACTCATGAAAGTCTTGGTCAAGTAAAAAAAATGAACCAAGTTTGATATCTTATCGCGACCAAGTCGCAAAATATTCAGTATATATGTATATATACTTTTCAAAATCTTGGAAGTCCTCTTCTATGCAAAATATACACAGAGTTCCAGTTGATAACTGTATAAAAATATCGTTGCAAGGTGATCTCATATATCTAACCTTGTCTCAACGTTTTTGTGAAAATCTTTGTCATGCATAAGATAATCATTAACCAGATATAAGTTGAAAAGATGAAGTTACAGGATACTCCAATATACTTATATCTTTTCCGGATACTACTTGAATTACCATCGTTCAAGGTATCATCAGTTTCAAAAGTTCATCACATAGATGAGACTACAAGAAAAGACTTGAATAGATTCAATCTTTGAAATATCCTCAAAATGAAATGAAGTTACGAGATACTTCATTTGATAAAAACATCATTTTGAAAACTCGACCCTTCCAACACTCAACAATCGCCCAACCGTAGCCTTTCTATCGAAGTGCTCTGGGTAGTGTTGTAGAAATATCCAATTGGATGATGAACTCATTACGGGAGTTTTCCGCGCCAGGAAGACCACTCACGATGATCAGTCGCAGTAGTGCAAACCCACCATTTTCAACATGTAGAGGAGAACCTGTCGGATTTACTTGTCAACCGAACACTGGACTCCTAAGGAATGGACCGTCTTAGTGGAACTTCCAGGCCATTTGGGCCAATATAATAAGGCTGGGCCGGCGCCACTCGACCACATACGCCACTCCTAGTTCAGATGAAATCCATGACTCTGAAACATAAAGCTCGTCCCCCCTTTCCCCAAGTAGAAACTTGTTAATTCGGCTCCACCAAGAAGTCGTATCTAGTTGGAAAGGAAAACTCACCGATATTTTCCAGGCGATGCCTGTTAATGGATTAACTTGTTCCAAGAATTTTACTTCCCGAGTGTTGGGTAAGTAATCAAAAACTCTTTTATCAAAACAGCAACCTTGTTGCGAATATAAAAATACATCACGGAGCCGGATCCCTTAGATTTTTGAGCGAGTATTTAAATCCCCTTCGAAAGGAAGATCTTAAATTTGAAAACGAGTTTTGGGATCCGCTCTAACTTTTAAAATTATTTTGAAGACTCGAAAACATTTTTAAGAATGTTTGGAGTAATGCTGATTTAATGAAATAAATCAGTCCCGATATATTTAGAAATATCTAAATATTATTATTTAAATAATATCCCCTTAAGGATAATCCTTATAAAAATAATTGAAGTAGAAGTTTTAAGACTCATACTTGAAATGAATAATAAATAACCAAAGATACACTTATACGAAAGTACTATCTTTATTTAAATAATCGAAAATAAGTTTGATTATCGAAACATTATTCTTTAATAAAATAAAGGATATTATTTAATAAAAGGAGCGGAGTCATAAGCCCTCGAATGAATATTCAAAATAATATTCATTAAATGAAATAAAGTTATCGAATAAACCTTATTCGAATAATAGTTTTGAAAACTATTTTTATATATATATAAATATATATATATATATAATATACTCGGGAACATCGTCTCCTGGTTTAGAAAATATGTTCACCTTTGGGTCCCCTATATTAAGGGTATACGCAACTACTGCTTATCTCTAGCATAGGTATTATGCAACTTATAAGCATTTGAATCAACAATTAGATATCAAGATTACGAAACAGACATGCATATATACCATATCAGCATACTCCAATATATCGCAAGATTTGCTAATAACATTCATGCACTTATCACAAGATAATGCATATACATATATACATCACAACAACAGTATAACGGGTAGAAAACTTGCCTGAGTGCTCCGGGGTAGACTTAAGCTTAGAGTGGATCCGGTAACCTATGAACAACAACATAAGCCGGAATTAAACCACGGTCGCTTAAGAAACTAGACTTTAACCAATTGAACCCTAATGTTTGCTTATGGTCATTTCTACGCTTAATAAATCATATAAGTCGTTCGAGTACCCTCGGCTCCACCATTTTTAATAAATTAACCGTTATGAATTTTAAGGCGACGCTTTCGTGAATACCCTACCAACTGCCTAATTCACTTTACATAATTGTTTCATACTCCAATTAGTTATTTAAGGACCTTAACCAAGGTTTTAAAGTAAGGGGAGGGGTAATGGTTCGTTCGCGAAATGCCGTTACTTAAAACGGTCGTTTCTCCTAAACCGTACATCGAATTCAAGCGAACCACATATCAAAACGAAGCTCGTAACATGAGCTATCTAATCATAGAAATGGTCAGAATCTAACAGTGAGTGCACGGGTCCTGAAATTAAGAACAAAAACAGTCTAAGGAAAATTGGGCATTACGACGACTATAACTTAGCAATTCCCAAATTTTTACCCAATCAATTAAATATTAAACCACCACCAATACAACAATATTCAACCATCATACTACAAAATCAGTCCCCAACTCCAAGTTTTACCAATTTATTCAACCAATCAAAGACCCAATATTCAAAACCAATACAAATCCACCAAAACTACTTATAATCAAAGATCAAGCTTTAATACTAACAATGCTTCAATAAAACTTAATGGAATCATAAAATCAAAGCTAGGGTTTGAAGTTGATACCTTCCTTGGTAGGTGTTAAGTTGCTAGGAAGCCTTAGGGAGCCTTAATCTAACCTCCTACAAGCTTGATCTTTCCAAAGAAATCAAGAAGACAAAGTTAGGTTTTAAAGTTTCTAAAAATGCGATTTAAAGAACTGTAAAAATGAGGGTCTTACCATGCTTATTTGGACGAGACTTGTGAACAAGAGTGGTAGGCCATCTCAATACCTTTCCAACGAGCTATAGACCACAACATTTGAGTGAGTATTGAAGGAGATATGGCAGTTTGAAGTTGCTGGGTTTGTTTTGGCCGATAGCCTTGTTCTTGGAAGCAAAAGTCAACCCTCCTTTTTTTTTATTAAATAATGCTTGGTTGCTTCTCTTTTTGTCTTAGCAAATGATTTAAATTTTTTACCATGGTTAATTTTGCATGGTCCAAAATCAACCAACAAAACAAAATCTCTTTTGTCATGCTTATGTCATCAAGCTTGTGTTATCTTTTACACTTGTCTTCCCTTTGTGGTATGATGACATCATCACCCACTAACCTCTTTGATTAACCCTTAATTACTTGGCTAATGACCGCTTATCTGTTATACGGTTCACTTAATTTTCGTTCTCGTTCGTCGTATGAGGGATCATATCCGGGATCTTATTACTTGGGTTCCCCTAAATCTTTCTCAATATTTTATATTCCTTTTTTTTATCCTCTCTTATAATCCTTGAATTTAAATCTTTTTAATCATGTTACCTTATACTCAATTCTTTCGGTATCTGGTGGATTTTCGGGAAAAAATCAAAGTGTCCGGATTCGAATTATAGCGACCTTTTCATACACTCATTTACTTTATGGAATACCAATACGATCTCAGAATTTCCATAACAGTACTCCTATATAGTGTTGTCTGATAATTTTCCTTAATCAGCATCATCAGCAAAAAGTTACTATTCATCAGTGTTTCAAAAATTCCAAAAATCGGGGTTATTACAGTCTCCCCTCCTTAAAAGGATTCCGTCCCGGAACCAGATAGAAAATAAATAGGGATACTTTCTTAGCATTGCACTTTCTAACTCTCAAGTCAATTTTCCACATTGTGGTTCTACCACCAAACTCTGACTAGTTTGATAACCCTTCTCCTAAGCACTTGTTCCTTTTCGATCTATAACCCTTACTGGATGCTCCATATAGGTCAACTCTGGTTGCATGTCTATGCGCTCGTATTCTCCTATGTGTCCGATATTCGGATTATGCTTCCTTAATATTGATACGTGGAACATGTTATGTACTTGCTGCAGGTTCGGGGGTAGGGCTAGTTCATTTGATAACTTCCCAATACATCGTAATATATCCAAGGGTCCAACAAATCGTGGACTTAGCTTTCCTTTCTTTCCGAACCTCATCAATCATTTCCAAGGGTTTCCAAGGGGATACCTTTAACAACACTAGGTCCCATATTTCATACTCTTTGTCCTTTCGAGTCAAATCAACATACTTCTTTTGTCCAACCTGGGGTTGCTACCAGCCGTCCTCTAATTAGATCTATTATATCCTTGGTCCTTTGGACTACTGCTGGTCCGAGCATCTCGCGCTCTACAACTTCATCCTAACATAAGGGAGATCAATATTGTCTTCCCTCAAGGATCTCATAAGGTGACATCTCAATACCTGACATACGATCTATTGTCGTGAGAAAAATCAATCTGCGTTAAGTGATCATTCCAAATTCTTTCAAGTCTATTGCACAGACTCTCATCATAGCTTCTAGCATTATAGCTTTTGCTCCTCAATACCCATTCTTTTCCACTTCATAATTGCTACTATCTTCCGTTCCTAATATTATACTGGTTATACTTTTACTCGTTAGCATTCTATAACCTTTTAATAATCGCGTCAACCTTAGTATCATGAACGCATTAGAATCGGAATACCACCATACTTGGTACCACTTCATTTCTAGCTGCCTCCATCTTCGAAAGCTTGGTCCTTCGTATAGAAGTAAAAGAATTTATTGAGAGATCACTATGATCATGAACACTTGTTCTATTGCATAGTTAGTACAGAAGGTGGCCAGCCTTTAGTACTTGACAAGCAATTAAACAATAGATGGTATCCTACTAGGCTTCTATCACACAGATAGATAGTCATTCGGCAATACCTCCCCTTCTGGAAGGGTTGTTCTTCTCAGCTTACGTGAAATGAAAAGAAGATTAAAGAACGAACTGAAGAGAATTGTATATATGTAAAAAAATACTGCCACAAAATATCTGGCTTGGAATCTACCTCTGAACTATAGAGGTTTGTCATAGGAGAACAAAACATATACGTATATATATCAACATCAAGTATTATAGCATCGTAATTCACGTGCCTGAATATCTACTATTCCGCCCATCATTCTATGGACCCATGCTCTTGCTCGAGCTTATAAACAATCACCTTTGAAACTCCCTCGACATCAAAAATCGAATCTGGGATTTCATTCTAGACATCATCGTTACTAGAATTCTATGCTTGCACCACAACCTTCCTCGTATAGTAATACGACTCTCTATTGATAAGAAGGAATAACTATTCAATAGGTAGATAATCTACTTAATTAGTCTATCAATGATAACTTATACACCACCACGACCCGATAAGTGGTACTCAATCTCAACATCCATTCCAATACCACTCTCACGGTTGTAAGTAATCGGTTCATTACTCGTAGAATCATTCCTGCATTACTATGGTCCACCGTTGACCTACTATAGTCATTCGCTTTCCATGAAGTCTTAATAGCTAACCATACAGAGTCCATACATATCGTCGAATTCTTCTAAGGAGGTAACATGATCACCGTTCATGATTCATGAAGGACATCTCCTGAACTTGATGTATATATGACATGAAGTAGATAAAATTGCAGAAGAATATCAATCAAAGCAACAATAGCAGGTTATTACCGTTAGTAATCATATGTCCTCAATAAGAGACTGGAAACTCAAGGGTTCATTTAGTCCTTTCATAATATGGCCCTGGCTTATCTCAAGATATGACCTTCTAAGATAGATAGCCCTCTTATGGCGGTTGCATAAATTAAATCTTTACCAAACTACTATTACGGTTGAGTATCGCACAATCATCAGAAGGAATGTCAATCTTTCATACCATAATACAACCTTCACGGCTTTAACCATCGTCGCTGCATTCCTTTGGCACGAGCGCCTTTAATTATCCTCTTACACTTAAAGTGTCGGCCACCTCTTTGGCCTTTCCTGATAGTAAAATTTCCTTACAATCAATGTCATTTTAACCCCCTCCAACTAAATTTTCTACCTCATTTCAATCACTGCTTCTGTGAAAATGCTTTTCTTAAGTCCTGGTGAGAAAAAAAAAATCACCTTTTTTCCATAAGTCATTGCCTTAGTCTTTAGATGTGAACATTGCCATGACTGACTCTCGATCATACTTAGGACATCTCTTATCTTGGGTCATTCTTGTTTTCACCAATCTCAACCCTCATTGGATCGATCTATACTTTCTTATGGTTCAATACGTGCCCCACCTGGCATTATTATAATTACGTCATATTTCCTTTATCAAAATTTCTATTCTTGAGAACTTTGAATATTACCTTTCTCCTTGTAAAACCTCTAAAGTTATCCTTAAATCCTTCATCAGGTACACCCTAGGCACAGGCATATCAAGATACCATTTACTAATACCAGAATCATTGTCTATATACTTCTGAAAAATTTCTCCACTGATCCTTAAAGGCTCTTGTTACCTTAATCCTTTCCAATTCATACTGTCAAAACTCATGTTGTCCCTATTAAGGGTGAAATGCCAACCTTTATGCATTCCCCTAGGATTCATTTCAAGTTATCGGGGTTTTATCCTTAATTCTACCTTTAAAAGATACTTACACTCTTCCATGGATAAATCAAGTCATATATACTTGATAGATTACCTTATTCAATCATTCTCACTTCGATAGTCTATACTTAATTTTACAATAGCATCCTTATTCAAACTGAGGTCAATCCATATGGCCTCCAAAAGATAACAATGGTTTTTTTTCCGCTTTGCTTGCCTAATTTGGTAATGACAACAGGGATGTTCTGGGAGATATTGGTCGTGTTCAACATGAACTTCTTCTTAATAATTCCTTATTTACTTTTGTTGTTTATCTCAACAGTCATCTCAATGTTGGGATATCTTTCATACCTGGCATCTCCCTTTCTAGGTATCAAGCCACCGGTCTTACACTTCATATTCTTGAAGGTCACTTCCTTCATCCAATTTTCCTAATTTCTTACTTCCTTGTCTCCTCAGTCTATCCGTGTCCCATTATTTATCCTTCGAACTATCTCAAGGTTTCTTCGAATCCTCCCAACTTACAGGGGATAAAATATATGTATCTTTTATGCCTTCAACCATCAATTTTAACTCATGGTGAATCACCCTCATCCTGACGATTACATACTTTTCTATTTCTATTGCTACGAGTCTTTATGGTTTCCTCATACCCAACTCCCTTATCATTCCTCAAACTTTATTGCCTTTATATTCCTTTCCACTTCAGTTTCTTTTTATTTTCCTTTCTCTTATCATTATTTCATGAACCAACACAACATAAGCATTGATTTCAAACATCCCGTCATTCTGGATTCGTGTCCTCAAAACGAATCTTGACAACTTTTATAACTTAGATTCATAATTCATCATACTCGTCTGCCTTTGTTCTGGCTCTAAAGCTTTTACACTATCTCCATAACCTTGGAAATTACTTTCCCGAAAACAATTGACAGAACTTTAATCAGTTTATTATAACCTCTGGCCCCGTGTCTTTCTTGGCCTTTCACCAGCGGGTGGCCTCTCTCTTAGGAGGGTAAGTGACAAAAATAGTCTTTTGTGATTCTTCAATCATTTAGAATCTCAAATGATTCCTATATTTCCTCTAGCCAGGCTCTTGCCTCGACTGGGTCAGCTTGTTCCTTGGAACTCTGAGAGCTTAGCGACTTAAAGGTCCTGAAAGAATTTCTCACCGCATTGTTTCCTCAGGGTGGTGGTTGGGGATAATAGTCTAAGTTTTGTCTAGAAAGGTCCATAAATTGTCGTATAGGAGTACCATCTCGGGTCTCCTTTCCTTACTCGACTTTTGTTTCCTTAGTCTAAACGTTCCCTCCTCCTCCCCGTAATCGGGGTAATCCTACATGTTTTAAATCCTCATTTTCCACTTCATTATGTTATAGGTTCCTTCTATCTTGATGGTGACCTCCCTGACTATTACGTTCAGGGTTTGCTCTAAATCTTATTCCTCAAACTAGTTTTCATCTAAGATCTCATCTTTAAGCTCTTGAACATTCGGAACCCAAATTCTGTAGGAATACCTCATTATTCCCTTATCATCTTTCTCGGTATTAATCTCTTATCTATTTGTTGGCTCTCTCCCTTCATTCATCACTTTTTCTGGCACAATATGTTCTTTTCCAATAATTCGGGCTGTATTGCAATCTCAAACAGCTTTTCGGTATCGGCTCCGGTTACCTTCATTTCTATTTCCATTTTCTCAAAATCTCTTATCAACTCTCCCAAAGACATTTTCATCTTGAGTCTCTCCTTTATACTAAGGGCATTATCCACCATTTTGGCTTTCCCTGGATGATAAAGAATCTCATAATCGTAATCCTTGATTAGCTCTAACCACCTCCTCTGGCGCATGTTGAGCTCTTTCTGCGTGAAAATGCACTAGAGCACTTATAGCTTGTGTAAATCTCGAACTTTTCTCCATACAAGTAGTGTCTGCAATCTTTAGGGCAAAACTATTGCCACGAGCCCAAGCTCATGGGTGGGGATTTCGAATTTTATATTCCCTTAATTGTCTTGACGCGTACGCGATTACCTTGTTGTGCTGTATAAGAAGCACCCTAATTCCTTATGTGAAGCGTCACTATAAATCACAAAATCTCATTTTCCATCCGGCAACGCCAACATAGGAGCCATCACCAACTTTTGCTTCAGTTATTGAAAGTTGTTCTCACATTTCTCTGTCCATTCGAACTTCTCAGTCTTATGAGTAAGCCGCGTTAAAGGGGCTACTATCTTTATGAACTTGAATGAACCTCCGGTAGTGACCGACCAATCCTACCTCTGGTAGTTTCCCTAACCAAGGTTATCAATTCGTCAGTGGTCCTTTATTCATTCTTTTCAGGATCCTCCACGGGATTCTTCTCAGCAACAATCCCTTCTAGGACAACATCCTCAAACGCTACATCCTTAATATGAACATCATCCGATCCCGCTTTAGGACGCTCTATCGGATCCATAATCTGATCTCCAATAAGTAATAAAACATCATCGCGTTATTGCTCCTCAACCTCAGGGTTCGGAGTCCCGCTACCATATACGATAACGAACTACGCTTCTATCACGATATTTATAAGGGTTCCCATAAGGGTTTTAACGGTCAGTACTATGTTAGGTAGTCCGACTATGAACTTGGCAAGAGTTCTTATTATCTTCGTGAACTTATTATTTTAACGTCATATCATCTCTGAGGTTTATAACGCTTAGCTCTGATACCATTTCTGTAACACCCCCAAATCCGGGGTCGGGGATCCGGGTTGTCACGAGTTCCATTTCCCTTAATAACACCCAATCTTAATAAACAACCAACTACTGCGTACTGTGACCCCACAATAAACACACACACCACAAGTTATAGTCTCAGAGATGAACATCCAAAAATAACACCAAGTCATTTTATTCCACAATTAGAAGCCATTACACCACAAAAGGGTTTCTGAATAAATTTACATTTCTTTGCCATTATTACAATTCATAAATATACATAAGTCTGATACATCAAAAGTTGAAAGCCTAGCCTATTGGTAATTCCTACCTCAGCTACTGCGGCATCAACGCCTCCAGAAAACTGCGGAACGTTTCCTATCCGCTCACAAATTGGGAGCTTGGTCCTGTTCATCTTGTCTATCTGATGTTGTGTGATGAAAGAAGAAAGCAAGGGTGAGCAACAAGCTCACCGAAATATTATGTATAATGATTAAAAATATATGAGCATTCTCATAGTACTCATGAAAGTCTTGGTCAAGTAAAAAAAATTAACCAAGTTTGATATGTTATCGCGACCAAGTCGCAAAATATTCAGTATATATGTATATATACTTTTCAAAATCTTGGAAGTCCTCTTCCATGCATAATATACACAGAGTTCCAGTTGATAACTGTATAAAAATATCGTTGCAAGGTGATCTCATATATCTAACCTTGTCTCAACATTTTTGTGAAAATCTTTGTCATGCATAAGATATTCATTAACCAGATATAAGTTGAAAAGATGAAGTTACAAGATACTCCAATATACTTATATCTTTTCCGGATACTACTTGAATTACCACTGTTCAAGGTATCATCAGTTTCAAAACTTCATCACATAGATGAGACTACAAGAAAAGACTTGAATAGATTCAATCTTTGAAATATCCTCAAAATGAAGTGAAGTTACGAGATACTTCATTTGATGAAAACATCATTTTGAAAACTCGACCCTGTCAACACTCAACAATCGCCCAACCGTAGCCTTTCTATCGAAGTGCTCTAGGTAGTGTTGTAGAAATATCCAATTGGATGATGAACTCATTACGGGAGTTTGCCGCGCCAGGAAGACCACTCACGATGATCAGTCGCAGTAGTGCAACCCCACCATTTTCTACATGTAGAGGAGAACCTGTCGGATTTACTTGTCAACCGAACACTGGACTCCTAAGGAATGGACCGTCTTAGCGGAACTTCCAGGCCATTTGGGCCAATATAATAAGGCTGGGCCGGCGCCACTCGACCACTTATGCCACTCCTAGTTCAGATGAAATCCATGACTCTGAAACGTAAAGCTCGTCCCCCCTTTCCCCAAGTAGAAACTTGTTGATACGGCTCCACCAAGAAGCCGTATCTAGTTGGAAAGGAAAACTCACCGATATTTCCCAGGCGATGCCTGTTAATGGATTAACTTGTTCCAAGAATTTTACTTCCCGAGTGTTGGGTAAGTAATCAAAAACTCTTTTATCAAAACAGCAACCTTGTTGCGAATATAAAAATACATCACGGAGCCGGATCCCTCAGATTTTTGAGCGAGTATTTAAATCCCCTTCGAAAGGAAGATCTTAAATTTGAAAACGAGTTTTGGGATCCGCTCTAACTTTTAAAATCATTTTGAAGACTCGAAAACATTTTTAAGAATGTTTGGAGTAATGTTGATTTAATGAAATAAATCAGTCCCGATATATTAGAAAATATCTAAATATTATTATTAAAATAATATCCCCGTAAGGATAATCCTTATAAAAATAATTGAAGTAGAAGTTTTAAGACTCATACTTGAAATGAATAATAAATAACCAAAGATATACTTATACGAAAGTACTATCTTTATTTGAATAATCGAAAATAAGTTTGATTATCGAAACATTATTCTTTAATAAAATAAAGGATATTATTTATAAAAGGAGCGGAGTCATAAGCCCTCGAATGAATATTCAAAATAATATTCATTAAATGAAATAAAGTTATCGAATAAACCTTATTCGAATAATAGTTTTGAAAACTATTTATATATATATAAATATATATATATATAATATACTCGGGAACATCGTCTCCTGGTTTAGAAAATATGTTCACCTTTGGGTCCCCTATATTAAGGGTATACGCAACTACTGCTTATCTCTAGCATAGGTATTATGCAACTTATAAGCATTTGAATCAACAATTAGACATCAAGATTACGAAACAGACATGCATATATACCATATCAGCATGCTCCAATATATCGCAAGATTTGCTAATAACATTCATGCACTTATCACAAGATAATGCATATACATATATACATCACAACAACAGTATAACGGGTAGAAAACTTGTCTGAGTGCTCCGGGGTAGACTTAAGCTTAGAGTGGGTCCGGTAACCTATGAACAACAACATAAGCCGGAATTAAACCACGGTCGCTTAAGAAACTAGACTTTAACCAATTGAACCCTAACGTTTGCTTATGGTCATTTCTACGCTTAACAAATCATATAAGTCGTTCGAGTACCCTCGGCTCCACCATTTTTAATAAATTAATCGTTACGAATTTTAAGGCGACGCTTTCGCGAATATCCTACCAACTGCCTAGTCCACTATACATAATTGTTTCATACTCCAATCAGTCATTTAAGGACCTTAACCAAGGTTTCAAAGTAAGGCGAGGGGTAATGGTTCGTTCGCGAAATGCCGTTACTTAAAACGGTCGTTTCTCCTAAACCGTACATCGGATTCAAGAAAACCACATCTCAAAACGAAGCTCGTAACATGAACTATCTAAAAATGGCAATGGTCAGAATCTAACAGTGAGTGCATGGGTCCTAAAGTTAAGAACAAAAATAGTCTAAGGAAAATTGGGCATTACGACGGCTATAACTTAGCAATTCCCAAATTTTTACCCAATCAATTCAATATTAAACCACCACCAATACAACAATATTCAACCATCATACTACAAACTCAGTCCCGAACTCCAATTTTTATTAATTTATCCAACCAATCGAAGACCCAATATTCAAAACCAATACAAATCCACCAAAACTACTTATAATCAAAGATCAAGCCTTAATACTAACAATGCTTCAATAAAACTTAATGGAATCATAAAATCAAAGCTAGGGTTTGAAGTTGATACCTTCCTTGGTAGGTGTTAAGTTGCTAGGAAGCCTTAGGGAGCCTTAATCTAACCTCCTACAAGCTTGATCTTTCCAAAGAAATCAAGAACACAAAGTTAGGTTTTAAAGTTTCTAAAAGTCCGATTTAAAGAACTGTAAAAATGAGGGTCTTACCCTGCTTATTTAGATGAGACTTGTGAACAAGAGTTGTAGGACATCTCAATACCTTTCCAACGAGCTATAGAACACAACATTTGAGTGAGTATTGAAGGAGATATGGCAGTTTGAAGTTGCTGGGTTTGTTTTGGCCGAGAGCTTTGTTCTTGGAAGCAAAAGTCAACTCTCCTTTTTGTTTTATGAAATAGCTTGGTTGCTTCTCTTTTTGTCTAAGCAAATGATTTAAATTTTTACCATGGTTAATTTTGCATGGTCCAATATCAACCAACAAAACAAAATCCCTTTTGTCATGCTTATGTCATCCAGCTTGTGTCATCTTTTTATACTTGTCTTCCCTTTGTGGTATGATAACATCATCACCCACTAATCTCTTTGATTAACCCTTAATTACTTGGCTAATGACCGCTTATCTGTTATACGGTTCGCTTAACTTTCGTTTTCGTTCGTCGTATGAGGGATCATATCCGGGATCTTATTACTTGGGTTCCCCTAAATCTTTCTCAATATTTTATATTCCTTTTTTTGATCCTCTCTTATAATCCTTGAATTTAAATCTTTTTAATCATGTTACCTTATACTCAATTCTTTCGGTATCTGGTGGATTTTCGGGAAAAAATCAAAGTGTCCGGATTCGAATTATAACGACCTTTACATACACTCATTTACTTTATGGAATACCAATACGATCTCAGAATTTCCATAACAGTACTCCTATATAGTGTTGTCTGATAATTTTCCTTAATCAGCATCATCAGCAAAAAGTTACTATTCATCAGTATTTCAAAAATTCCAAAAATCGGGGTTATTACATAATTCCTCACCTACCAAACGATTAATGTCCTGATCCATTATCTCCTCTTGACACTTCCTTATCTTTTCTAATAACTCCGGCTAGAAAGTCATACTATACACTTTCGCTTCATCAGGCTTGCAAACTCTGATTTCCAATTCCAATTTCTGAAATTCCTTGTATATTTCTTCAGGTACTGATAACACATTCAACTTTTCTTTCCGAATAAACGCGTTCGCCAAAATATTTGCTTTACCGAGATGATAGTTAATCGTGCAGTCGTAATCCTTAATCAACAATTACCATCTCCTCTGTCTCATATTAAGCTACTTTTGTGTGAATATGTACTTTAAGCTTTTGTGATCCATGGTTATGTAAAGCAGGGTCATTGCAAATAATATTTCATATACAGGTTTATATATTGTGTATGTGTTGTGGACCCCAAACTTCTGACCCGGGTTTGGTGCGCGCCACATTGAGAGTAGACCTCAAAGAAACAAAATTGGGTCTACAACAGACAGGGAAAATGCACAACAGTCAATGAATTCTATTTTATCTGAAACAACTCATTCTACTTTTTCTAAATCAGTTAACATGAAGAAAGTGCCCAACACTGCTTGTGTTGCTAAACATACTTAAAACTCATTATGTGTAGGGAAAAATGACGAAGGTCATATGGATTATAGACAGTGGATGTTCCAGACATATGACAGATGATAAGGCCCTGCTATCACAATTTAAGAAGAAAGATGGCCCCCTGGTGACCTTTGGAGACAACAGCAAAGGATTCACAATGGGATATGGCAAGATTGTTTCTGGAAATGTTATCATTGATGATGTAGCATTGGTAGCTGGTCTTGAAGTAAATCTTATCAGTGTCAGCCAGTTTGCAGACAAAGGTTTTAAAGTTTTATTTAACAAAGAAGAATGTATTTTCATCAGCAAGAAACCCAATGAAGTTGCTCTGAAAGGAGCAAGAAAAGGAAGCTTGTTTGTTGTAGACTTGGACTCAACAAATGAGGATGGTATTTGTTTCTTCTACACCAAGGCATCTATAGAGCAAAGCAACTTATGGCATAAGAAACTCTCACATCTGAACATCGAGGCAATCAACACCTTGGTCAAGAAAGAGTTATAAGAGACATGCCAAAACTAGAGTTTGCTCAAATTGAAGTTTGTGAAGCTTGTCAGAAAGGAAAAATGAAAAGATCAAGTCACAAGTCAAAAATTGTGAATTCTATAAGTGCTCCATTGTACCTTATTCACATGGACTTGTTTGGATCAGTAAATGTCTTATCAATTTCAAGAAAAAAATATGCACTTGTGATGGTGGATGATTTCTCAAGATACACTTGGGTAGAATTTATGCACATTAAAGATGAAATTTCACACATCATCATTGAGCACATCAAGAAGATAGAAAAATAGGCTGAAGATCATAATTGTGTAAAGAGATTAAGAAGTGATAATGGAACAGAATTCAGGAATGCAACATTGAATGAATTCTACAAAAGCAAAGGCATTGTTCAAGAATTCTCAGCTGTTAGAACACCTCAACAAAATGGGGTAATTGAAAGAAAGAATGGAACATTGGTAGAAGCTGCTAGGATAATATTGCAAGATGCCAAGTTGCCAACAAGTTTTTGGGAAGAAGCTATTAACACTGCATGCTATACTCAAAACAGATATCTCATTAACAAGGTACATAAGAAATCACCTTACTCAATCATGTCTAAGAGAAAGCCTACTATAAAGCATTTTCATGTGTTTGGAAGCAAGTGTTACATTTTGAAAGATAACTCTGAATATGTGGGAAAATTTGACTCAAAGGTTTTAAAAGTAATTTTTCTGGGATATTCATTGGAAAGAACTGCCTACAAGGTCTATGTAATTGATCAAAAGAAGATCATGGAAAGAATATATGTGACTTTTGATGATGACAAGTGTGACGGCCTCAACCCCGGGGTCAGGGGCTGACGTCACTAAAATAAAACAAACCACGAATATAAACTAATAATTAAATATTATTATATAAACACGACCCCAAACCAAGATCTGATACAGGTTCAAGTATTATTTAGGTTACAATACTACAACTAACTTATTCCACAACCCAACACTCTAACTTATTACAGCAACTCATCAGACCTCAGGGGTTTGATACAAACTAACTCAGAGAATCCGGGACCGGAGGAGGTTGACACCCTATTCTTCCATGGTCTGACTGGTCTTCTAGACATCTGCAATATATAAATACAAAACAAGCTGCAAGGGTGAGCAATCAATTGCTCAACGGTACCACTATATGAATAACAAGTAAAGTAATGTATATAAAAATAGTATAGGAACAGAAATCATAACTCATTTACGAAAACAAGTAAAACAGGTATAAACTGGATATCAACAACTAGCATGCTCTATAAAATGTATCATCAGTTGTGTGCTGCGTGAATATCATAGTCCAATTTTAGCATGCTATTTTCATTTATAAATCCACTGTTCCATTACAGGAAGTACCAAAATCATATGTTCCGTTACGGGGAGCACAAAACCATTTGTTCCATTACTGGAACTCCTAAATCAAAATCAGATATATAATTGGACAAATCCTAGGGACAGCTGATCAGTCCATCCCACCACAACCTGCTCCGAAACTCAGAGACTAGCTGGGTCTCTGTCACGCTGGACTAGGCGGTTTAAATAGGGCGCGCAATCGACTTAGCCACTTACGCAAACCCGCTGGGTCGTTACGGGCCTCTTACGCAACCATCCAATATCTGATTCGTTTTTATCCAGTTTCCAAAATCAATTATACCGATCTCTTTTTAACAGTTATATCACAACACACTTTTCAAAACATTTCCAATTTTAATCACAATCTAGAGATAGGCATTTTCAGAAGTTACTTTTCCCCCAAAACGTCAATTAATAAAACATATTTAAACATGGGGGATACGCAACTTAAAATATCTTGTTCCAGTACGTAAATTAAATCAACAACTATTCAGATATACGGAACTGCAAAAGATTTGATCAGGGGTACTTGCCTTGCAAAGCTTTACACTAACACTGGCTTGACTCTAAACCGACTTTAACTACTGGGTCCTTCGAATTGAACCTACAGAGTCAAGACAACCTAGGTTAGATGACCAGTTATGCTTGACATATCCTCGCTAGACAATTACCTAATGATAACGATTCCAGACTAGCACATATTCGTATAATATTGTACACGTATTAGTAATACACATAACAATCAGGGTTCGATTCGTATTTAAAAATAATTTTCAAAAAATTTGGACATCGACTCCTCTATTTATAGACCTACCCGTCGAAACATCAATCGACGCCAATTCCCAACAAATCAAATTCACAATTCAATATGACTCGTCACACAAACATTTATTTATATTTCAAAAGTAATTTATAAGATCATTTTATTTATTTAAAATATTTAGGACTCAGATATCAATCATCACGGTCCACCGTCCGCTCGTAAAAATTTATCGCGAACGGCGGCAAAATTTTCGGGGCACCCGATTATTCGGGTTCCAACACAAAAATTTCACCGATTACAAATAATTTCCCGCAACGAAATATTCATATCACGAATATTATTCAAAATTAATTTCCTGCAAAAAAATAAACTAATAAAATTAATTCCAAAAATATTCGAACCACGGCACAAGCACAGTCACACGCGGCTACGCGCTGCACACACGCGCCACCATGCGCCACACACACACCCACAATCACACACACATAATCACGCACACACAATCACGCACATATATATATATATATGTATACATCACGAGAGCAATTTAAAGTCAGGCAACCGGAACAAAAAGGCAGTCAGAAAAAGTAATTACAGGAAGAACAGAGCGGCGACGGAGCCGAGAAAGAGAGAGGAGGAGAGACCCGAGAGAAAAGAGAGGAAGGAGGAAAAAGAGAGATAATGAGAGAGATAAAGAGAGTACAGATAGATTACAGCCGAAGTCGATTTAGAACAAAAGGGGGGTTATTCTTTTCTTCTTTTTTTGTTGTTTCATGAGCTGCTAACACGTGGAAATAGGAATGCTAAGGAACCGCCACCTATCAACTTTCGTTTTATAACCTGATTTTGTCATAGAACCGTAATTAAAGACGTAAATCTGCACACAAAAATTGATTGGAAAATTTTTGAAATAGTCTTAAAATATCACAAATAATTTGAAGTTACTAAGATAAAATTTTCATAATTTTTAAGTTGTTTTAGAAACACAACTGTTAGGTCCCAATTTGTTTGTAGAAGGGGGGGTTGAATACAAACAGTACCAGATAATCGAATAAATGCGGAATAAAAAATGTGAAACAAAATTCAAGTTAAATAAAAATATTATTAAACTTGAAAGGTGTTACAACAACTGTATCGATTACAAGGTATTAATCTCAAATCAATTATCACAAATCTAGAATAAATTCGACATGAACTTTTTCTATTTTTGCAATAATTAGAATCAAATGCTAAACGCGATTTGAGATTAAGTTCTAGGGATTTTGATCCGCTAGATTGTTACGCAAGAACAAGATAAAGATTTCTAGTTGATTGGATTTAACTTTGCAATCTAGAAATTGATCTTTGAATTTCAGCAGAGAACAATGAAATATTTCTTAGGCGGCTGCTGTGTTCTTGTATTTTTCAGTGTGTGAATGTCTTCTGCTTCTTTTTCTTTTTGTATGCAATCCAACAAAATTACTTGAACTGCAATGACAATCGGTAGGACAATCTCTTTGGCTCAGCAAGACTTTCAGTAGGACTTTCAATTGTACTAGCAAGACAATCTGATTGAACTACAATGACTATCAGTATGACAATCAGTTGAACTAGCAAGACAATCTCCTTCCTAGTGTAACTTTCGGTATGACAATTGAAATGACTTGGCATGACAATCGGTATGACAATCCAGATTGTCATGCTAGTTCATTTTCAATTGTCTTGCTGATTTAAGACTGTTTTTAAACCAATTAAACTTCTGAAAATTCCTAAAATTAATTCAGAATTAATTAATCAATTAATTCAATTAATAAATAAATTATTCTTCGCAGATATAATTTATTTTCTTAATTAAATTAGATGACTTAATTAATTAATAGAGAATTAATTCTAGTCTTGAGCAGCAACCATTCTTCTGCAAATCTTCTGAAAATCACTGAAAATTATGAATCAATTCCACCACTTCAACGTTGACACTCGATGTACTGTCTGGTTCATGAGTGACTAACTTCCGTGACGTTTCTTCATGTGTTGACTTTGATACTCTGATTTTCTTCAGATTAAATCCTTGTAATTAATGATACTCTGACGAGATCTCTGTCACTTGATTAAATCCACGATCTTGATTTATATCACTGAGGCATGATCAAATTCTTGAACTTCTTCCAGTGAATCTTCAAGTCTGCAGATGAACAATGTTTCTGAATCCTTTGACAGATATTACTTTGCGAGATCTCTCTGACGGTAGATCCACTATTTACTTATTACATTCTTATTTGAGTTGAGTTGAATCCTCGAATATACAAATAGGCTATGACATATGACTTACAACAACTCGTACCCGCATTTAACGAATAAACGAAACAACGCGCGGGTAAGTTTAATACCGAAAATTTCCAAAATAATTTTAAAATTTTTGGAATATTAAAAACTTAATTAAATATGAGTTTCGTAATTTTTGAGAAATTCTAGAATTAAAATATTGATTTTTTAATTAAATGCAATCGAGAAATTATTTGAAGAGAAATAATTAATGAAATATTGATTTCTAAATTTTATTAAATCCCAAAAATAAATATTGAAATTATGAAATCATAAAAATAATTTTAGAGACAATCCAAATATTTTTGAAAAATAAATTTTCCATAAAACCACTTTTAAAAGCAAAATAAAAATAATATTGTTCAACAAACAATCATACGAATAGTCCAAGCAACCCAACAATCAAATATAAATGGTAGTAAATAAAGCACAAATATCAAAATTAATATACAATTCTTTATTTAATTAATTATGCAATAATTACACATTTAAATATTACAAAAATATACGAGTCGTTATATCTTTCCCCCCTTAAAAAAATTATGTCCCCGGAATCTTAACTAATTAAACAAGTGAGGATATTTGTCAAGCATTTCTAACTCTAACTCCCAGGTAGACTCTTCTACCCTAGGGTTTCTCCAAAGTATAACTATAGGAATAGATTTACTTATGAGTACACGCTCCTTACGATCTAATATCTGGATTGGCGTTTCCACATAGGACAAATCTGACTGAAGCTCGATTGGTTCATACTCAATTACTTGATTCAAATCAGGGATATATGGCTTTAACATGGATACATGGAACATATTATGAATCTGCTGCAATTGTGGTGGTAACGCTATTTCGTACGTGACTTTTCCTATTTGCTTCAAAACTTCAAATGACCCTATATATCTGGGGCTAATCTTACCTTTCTGCCCAAATCGAACTAACCCTTTCCATGGTGATACCTTCAATAATACCAATGACCCTATCTCAAGATTCAAATCTTTCTGATGTAAATCTGCATTTTTTCTCTGTCTATCTTGGGCGGCTTCCAACATTTTCCGAATCAATGCCACTACATCTCTAGTCTGTTGCACTAATTCAGGTCCTAACACTTTATTTTCTCCTACTTTATCCCAATACAAGAGTGATCAGCATTTAGTCCATACAAAGCTTCATAAGGTGGCATTCTGATGCTATCATGATAGCTATTGTTATAAGACAACTCAATCAACAGTAGATGATCATCCCAGTTTCCCTTGAAATCCAAAGCACAAACCCTTAACATATCTTCTATTATCTGAATTGTTCTCTCGCTTTGGCCATCTGTTTGAGGATGATAAGCAGTGCTCATGTTTAATTTAGTTCCCAAACACTCTTGAAACTTAGTCCAAAATCTTGAGTTGAATCTTGGGTTTCGGTCTGATACGATGGGCATGGGAACTCCATGCTTGGTTACTATTTCATCCAAATACATTTTAACCAATTTTTCCAAAGAATATCTCTCGTTGATAGGGAGGAAATGTGTTGACTTGGTCAATATGTCAATGATTACCCAGATAGCATCATGATTCAACTTTGTCTTTGACAATCCTACTACGAAATCCATTGCAATCTCTTCCCATTTCCACTGTGGAATCTCCAAAGGCTGCAACAATCCACTTGGCCTTTGATGTTCTGCCTTTACCATCTGACACACGTGACATTTGCTGACCCAATCCGTGATCTCCTTCTTCATTCCTGGCCACCAGAAGTTCTTCTTCAGGTCCTGATACATCTTAGTACTCCCCGGGTGAATAGAGCACCTATAATGATGAGCTTCGCGTAAGATCTCATTCTTCAATTCAGTCACATTGGGGATCCATATTCTTGAAGAAAACCTGAACATACCTTTTCTATCTCTTTGAGTACAAACTTCTTATCCAGTCAAATTATCCAATCCTTGATTCATAACCTCCTCTTGATATATTTTTATTCTTTCCACCAGTTCTGGCTGAAAAGTGATTTCATATAATTGCTCTTTGTTACTTTCTGGAACTTGAACTTCAATCTCCATCTTTTCTAATTCCCTTGCGAGTCTTTAGAAACTTTAATCTCATTCAATCTTTCCTTCCTGCTTAAAGCATCTGCTACCACATTGGCTTTGCCCAGATGGTAGTTGATGGAACAATCGTAATCCTTGATCATCTCTAACCATCTTCGTTGTCTCATGTTTAAGTCCTTCTGGGTGAATATATACTTCAAGCTTTTATGATCCGTATAGATGTCACACTTCTCTCCGTACAAGTAATGCCTCCACATCTTCAATGCAAATACTATTGCTGCTAATTCCAAATCATGCACTGGGTATTTCTGCTCATGGGGTTTTAACTGCCTGGACGCATAAGCAATAACTTTTTCATGTTGCATTAACACACAGCCTAAACCTTTCAGAGAAGCGTCACTGTAGATCACGAAATTCCTTGTTTCATTTGGTAATGCTAACATAGGTGCTGTCACTAATCTCTTTTTCAACTCCTGGAAACTTTCTTCATAATTCTCGGTCCAAACAAACCTCTAATTTTTCCTGGTCAGCTTGGTCAATGGAGTTGCAATCTTGGAAAAGTCCTTCACAAATCTTCGGTAGTAGCCTGCTAGTCCAAGAAAACTTCTAACTTCTATCGGAGTCTTCGGCTGTTCCCATCTGGATACTGCTTTAATCTTCACGGGATCCACTTTAATACCATCCTTACCCACTATATGACCCAAAAACTGAACTTCATCCAACCAAAATTCACATTTCGTAAACTTAGCGTACAACTTCTTTTCTCTCAGCCTTTGCAGAGAAATCCTTAGGTGTTCGGCATGGTCGTCTTTGGTCTTCGAATAGATGAGGATGTCATCAATAAATACAACAAGAAACTTGTTCAAGTACTCCTTGTACATCCGGTTCATTAAATCCATAAAAGATGTTGGTGCATTAGTTAATCCAAATGACATCACTAGGAACTCGTAATGGCCTTACCTGGTCTAAATGCAGTCTTCGGTATATCTTCAGGCTTAATTTTCAGCTAGTGATAGCCCGATCTAAAGTCAATCTTCGAAAAATAACACGCTCCTTTAAGCTGGTCAAACAAGTCCTCAATCCTAGGTAGAGGATACTTATTCTTGATAGTTAACTTATTTAGTTCCCGATAATCGATACACAACCTCATGCTTCCGTCCTTCTTCTTTACAAATAACATTGGTGCACCCCACGGGGATACACTTGGTCTAATTACCCCTTTATCCAAAAGTTCATGAAGTTGTTTAGCTAGTTCCTTCATCTCTACTGGGGCCATACGATAGGGAGCCTTTGAAACTGGTTCTGCTCCTGGAATTAGGTCGACAGAGAACTCAATCTCACGATCGGGTGGTAGTCCTGGAAACTCGTCTGGTAAAACATCTGAAAATTTACTAACTACTGGAATCTCATCCAAACTAGGTGCCTTTTTCTCAGTGTCCACAATATGGGCTAAGTATGCCTCACATCCTTATCTCAACAGTTTTCTTGCTTCCAGTATTGAGAGAAATTTCTTTTCATGTTTCTGTCCTTGGTAAGTTATTATAATATTATCTTCCGTGTACAACAAAATTTTCTTTTTCTTACAATCAATATTTGCCTTATGCTGGGACAACCAATCCATTCCTAGAATCACATCAAATTCTCCTAACTCAAAGGGTATTAGGTCTACTAAAAAGGAATGCCCACAGATTTCTAATTGACACCTAGGGAAAAATTGGTTTAGTGAAACTTTATCCTGATTGGCCACTTACATGGTCAAGGGCTCATCTAAATCTTCCAACATTAAATCCATACTACTTACAAATTCTTTTGATATAAAGGATTTAGACGCTCCCGAGTCAAACAAAACTTTAACAGGCACGGAATTAAGAAAAAGCATACCTACAACTACATCCAAATCCTGAGCATTAGATCTTTTGGTCATCTTGAAGGTTCTGGCTCTTGCTGTGCTGGTTGCCGGTCCTTGAGATACACTACCTCATACGCTGCCCTGAGTAGCGACCTTACAGTTTCTGGCAATATGTCCAACCTTAGCGCACTTAAAGCAGGTAACTCCAGGGTTCCCTGAATTACACTCTGACGCATATTGGCCCTTTTGATCGCACTTAAAACACTGGACATCCTTTCTGCATTGACCACTATGCTTCTTACCACATGACTTACATTCGAAAATTGTCTTGGTTGACTGAACTGGGGCAGAGGCAACTGAGGTGACACCTGAACTCGTATGGGAAAAGCCTGGTCTCCTGAATCTCTTGTTCCTATTCCGGCCAAATTTCCTTGAGAACTTCTGATTGGACTCTTCTCGGTCCTCCTTATCAGTACCACTATCAAACTTCTTTTTCTTGTCGTTTCTTTCCTTGGAGGCCAATTTCTGATCACTTTCAATCACTAGGGTGGCCTGAACTATAGAGGTATACATCTTGAGCTGCAAAGCCACCACTCCACTACGAACTTCAGGCTTCAATCCTTGTTGAAACCTCCTAGATTTCTGAATCTCGGTATTCACATATCCAGGGGCTAATCGGGCCAATTCCGTAAAATTGGCCTCATATTCAGCCACACTCTTTTCACCTTGCTTCAATTCTAAAAAACTCCACTTCCAATTGACTCTATAGACAATCCGAAAAATACTTTTCCAAGAACAACTTCGTAAATCTGGTCCAAAGAACAGAACCCTCTCCTTCTAATGCACGCATGGATTCCCACCAAAAATTTGCTTCACCCTTAAGAAAATAACTAGCATAATCCATCTTAGAATCATCACTAAACTGAATAAGGGTAGAGGCCTTCTCCATTTCCTTAAGCCAAACTCTAGAGGCAATCGGGTCTACCTCTCCCTTAAACTCTAGGGGTTTGACTGACTAAAAGGACTTGAAGCTAACGGTTTGGTTTGGTTCTCTCGGTTGGGGTTGCTGCTGAAGCTGCAACTGTTGTTGGATTTGTTGGTGTTGTTGTTGTATGAATTGATATTATTATTGCTGCTGTTGCAGAAATTGCTATTGATGCTGCTGGAATTGTTCTTGCTGCTGAGCCATCTGATTAGACTGTTGGCGCAGCAAATCTAGCAATCCACCCATGGATGAGCCCCCATCAGAGTTCCTACTAGAGGAATTGGACGGGATATTCTTCTTGAGAGGCATTCTCCTGAAACACAACAAAAAGGTTTTATATGAAAATTGTCCACCATGATGCATAACTAAATTTAATAAAATCAGCAACAAATACAACAATAACAGTAACTGTAATAACAACGGTGCAAAGAAAATGAAACCAACAACAACTGTATAAAATGAAGAACTGCAGTACAACAACAGTACAAATCCATCCAACAACTACAGTGCAATACTAGAAATAAAACCGAGTACACAACAAAACTGGCTGCCATAACAGCCTCCGCCTACCACAAACTACAACAACATAATATACATACATAAAGGAAATAACTACAGAACTCCTGCAAACCAACTCCGAGCTCTGTATCTCAATGCGGTAACTCTGATCTAACCACTTCCACTACCACTGATAGATCCTAGCTCAAATACCAACCAGTTCACCAGATCCTGATACTGAACAACCCTGAACTCTAAGCTAATAAAACGGTCAATGGATCTGGCTCTCTTCACAGCAGTCTGAGTCAGGGATCGCACTCGCTCCTGAACATCGGGTGAAGGGGCAGGGATGCCCTGAAAAGGTCCAACTGGTATCGGGTCAAGCTATGCAGCTAGCCCTGGGCTCTGCTCTCTAATGAAAGACTAGTTCACCGCTCGATGAACATGATAGGTGATCGGGGAAGAAGCACCTGAAGGAACAGATGGAGGGACAAGAGGTTTCGAGGTGGAAGAAATAAGACCACAAACTGGAGGGAAATCCCTAACAACAGATACTGAACTTAGTACCCAACGAGGACGGGCACTAGGTCCTGACATACCTCCCGGTACAAATGGGGGAACTCGTGGGGGAGGCAAGGGAGTCTACTCAGCTATAACATCCAGAGTCCTCTCAGAGTCTGAACTATTCGAATCTGACCTGTTCTCCCGGGATGGAGAACTGGAAATCACTATGGGCCACTAGCAATAATATAAATATACAGGAAAGACACAACAAAGTTAAGGCAGTTCTATCAAAACATCAATAGATGTCAGGGTAACGTCTTTGGAACCCTCGACTGACTCTTATGGTTGCTCCTCTAAATGAGTTGCTGACTCACACTTTAGGACACATTTCCTATACCTTTTTGACTCAATCCTTAACAAAAATAAGGGACATTAACCCGTAGCTCTGATACCAACTGTGACGGCCTCAACCCCGGGGTCAGGGGATGACATCACTAAAATATAAAAAACCACGAATATAAACTACTAATTAAACATTATTATATAAACACGACCCCAATTCAAGATCTGATACAAATTCAAGTATTATTTAGGTTACAACACTACAACTAACTTATTCCACAACCTGACACTCTAACTTATTACAGCAACTCATCAGACCTCATGGTCTGATACAAACTACCTCAGAGGAGCCGGGACCGGAGGAGGCTGACACCCTATTCTGCCATGGTCTGACTGGTCTTCTAGACATCTGTAATATATAAATACAAAACAAGCTGTAAAGGTGAGCAATCAATTGCTTAACAGTACCACTATATGAATAACAAGTAAAGTAGTGTATATAAAAACAGTATAGGAACAAAAATCATAACTCGTTTACGAAAACAAGTAAAATAGGTATAATTTGGATATTAACAACTAGCATGCTCTATAAAACGTATCATCAGTTATGTGCTGTGTGAATATCATAGTCCAATTTTAGCATGCTATTTTCATTTATAAATCCACTGTTCCATTACAGGAAGTACCAAAATCATCTGTTCCATTACAGGGACCACAAAACCATTTGTTCCATAACCGGAACTTCTAAATTAAAAGCAGATATATAATTGGATGAATCCTAGGGACAGTTAATCAGTCCATCCCGCTACAACCTGTTCTGGAACTCAGAGACTAGTTAGGTCTCTGTCACGCTGGACTAAGCGGTTTAAATAGGGCGCGCAACTGACTTAGCCACTTACGCAAACCCGTTGGGCCATTACGGGCCTCTTATGCAACCATCCAATATCTGATCCATTTTTATCCAGTTTCCAAAATCAATTATACCTATCTTTTTTTAACAGTTATATCACAACACACTTTCCAAAACTTTTCCAATTTTAATCACAATCTAGAGATAGGCATTTTTAGAAGTTACTTTTCCCCCAAAACGTCAGTTAATAAAACATATTTAAACCGGGGGATACGTAACTTAAAACGTTCTATTCCAGTACGTAAATTAAATCAAAAATTATTCATATATACTGAATTGTAAAAGATTTGTTTAGAAGTACTTGCCTTGCGAAGGTTTACATTAACACTGGCTTGACTCTAAACCGACTTTAACTACTGGGACCTTCGACTTGAACCTACAGAATCGAGACAACCTAGGTTAGACGACCAGTTATGCTTGACATATCCTCGCTAAACAATTACCCAACGATAACGATTCCCGACTAGCACATATTCATATAATATTGTACACGTATTAATAATACACATAACAATTAGGGTTTGATTTGTATTTAAAAATAATTTCCAGAAAATTTGGACAACGACTCCTCTATTTATAGACCTACCCGTCGAAACATCAATCGATGCCAATTCCCAACAAATCAAATTTGAAATTCAATACAACTCGTCACACAAACATTTATTTATGTTTCGAAAGTAATTTATACGATCATTTTATTTATTTAAAATATTTAGGACTCGGATATCAATCATCACGATCCACCGTCCGCTCGTAAAAGTTCATCGCGGACGGCGGCAAAATTTTTGGGGCACCCGATTATTCGGGTTCCAACACAAAAAATTCACCGATTATAAATAATTTTCCGCAACGAAATATTCATATCACGAATATTATTCAAAATTAATTTCCTGCAGAAAAATAAACTAATAAAATTTATTCCAAAAATATTTGAACCACAACACAATCAATAGCAACAACACAAGCACAGCCACACGCGCCTACGCGCTGCACACACGTGCCACCAGGCACCAGACAGACACCCACAATCACACACACACACACACAATCACGCACACACAATCACACACACACACACACATATATATATATATATATATACATCACAGGAGCAATTCAAAGTCAGGTAATTGGAACAAAAAGGCGCCCGGAAAAAGTAATTATCGGAAGAACAGAGCGGCTACGGAGCCGTGAAAGAGAGAGAAGGAGGAGAGACCGCAGAGAAAAGAGAGGAAGGAGGAAGAGAGTGGAGAGAAAGAGAGATAATGAGAGAGATAAAGAGAGTACAAAGAGATTACAGCCGAAGTCAATGAAGAACAAAATGGGGGTTGTTCTTTTTTTTCATGAGCTGTTAACACGTGGAAACATGAATGCTAAGGAACTGCCACGTATCAACTTTTGTTTTATAACCCGATTATGACATAGAACCGTAATTAAAGATGTAAAGCTGCACATGAATATTGATCGGAAAAATTTCGAAATAGACTTAAAATATCACAAATAATTTGAAGTTACTAAGATAAAATTTTCATAATTTTTAAGCTGTTTTTGAAACGAAAC
Source organism: Apium graveolens (assembly GCF_009905375.1). Lineage (NCBI taxonomy): Eukaryota > Viridiplantae > Streptophyta > Magnoliopsida > Apiales > Apiaceae > Apium > Apium graveolens. The sequence goes on from NC_133653.1 coordinate 31,223,603, forward strand.
CTGTATCTGCATTTAACGAATAAACGAAACAATGCGCGGGTAAGTTTAATCCCGAAAATTTTCAAAATAATTTTAAAATTCTCAAAATATTAAAAACTTAATTTAATATAAGTTTCGTAATTTTTGAGAAATTTTGGAATTAAATACTGATTTTTTAATTAAATGCAATCAGAAAATCATTTGAAGAGAAATAAGTATGAAATATTGATTTCTAAATTTTATAAAATCCCAACAATAATTATTGAAATTATGAAATCATAAAAATAATTTTAGAGACAATCCAAATATTTTTGAAAAAAATTTTTCCATAAAACCACTTTTAAAAGCGAAACAAAAATAATATGGTTCAACAAACAATCATACGAATAGTCCAAGCAACCCAAAAATCACATATAAATGGTAGTAAATAAAGGATAGATATCAAAATCAATATATAATTCTTTATTTAATTAATTACGCAATAATTACATATTTAAATATTACAAAAATATACGAGTCGTTATAACAAGTGTCCAGGCTTGGAATGCCTTGATGATAATGTAGCTGACGCCCTTGCATTTGAAAACCTCAATATTAACAGTGATTCTGATGAAGAAGATGAAGCCAATGCACAATTGATGATGAATGAAGAGATTACTGAACAAGAAAATCATGGAAATGAAAGCTCATCTCAAACACCTGAATTTGATAGCACGAACTCGGGGGGAAAAAGAGAAGAAGGGTCTACTAGTCATACCAATAATGAAGAAAATGATGAAGGCACAAGTCAAGAAACTCACACAAGGAAGTGGGATAGAAGTCACGCTATAGAAGCAATTATTGGTAATCCAACTGCTGGTGTGAGAACTATAAGTGCAACTGCTAATGAGTGCCTACATGCATGCTTTTTGTCTCAAGTAGAGCCTAAGAAAACTGAAGAAGCTCTAATGGATCCTGATTGGATATCTGCCATGCAGGAAGAACTGAATCAGTTTGAAAGAAACAAAGTTTGGGAGTAAGTTCCTGCACCAAAGAACAAAAATGTAATTGGAACAAAATGGGTGTTCAGGAACAAGATGGATGCGAATGGTATAGTTACCGAAAATAAGGCAAGGTTGGTTGCAAAAGGCTACTCGCAGGAAGAAGGAATTGATTATGATGAAACTTTTGCTCCAGTTGCAAGACTTGAAGTAAAAAGGATTTTTCAAGCATTTGTTGCACATTCAAATTTCAAAGTGTATTAAATGGATGTCAAGAGTGCCTTCCTAACTGGTGATCTAGAAAAAGAAGTTTATGTGCAACAGCCACCTGGCTTTGAAGATCCATAATTTTTAATTTTTGTATAAAAGTTACTCAAGGCTCTATATGGACTAAAGCAGGCAACTAGAGCTTGGTATGATACATTGTCAGAATTCTTAATCAAACATGGTTCCACTAGAGGCACTATAGACAAGACTCTCTTCTACAAGAAGCATGGTGATGATATGATCCTAGTTCAGATTTATGTGGATGATATCATTTTTGGTTCTATAAATGAAAAGCTTTGCCAAAGATTCTCCAGGCTTATGCAGAGTGAATATGAAATGAGTATGATGGGGGAATTAAGTTACTTTCTTGGACTTCAAGTCAGTCAAAGAAGTAATGGAATCTTCATCAGCCAAACTAAGTATGTCAAAGATTTATTAAAAAGGTTTGGTATGGTTGATTGTTCACCTGCATCTACACCTATGTCTACAGAAATAAAGTTGGATGAAGATAAAAAGGGCAAAAGTGTAGATATTTCAAGCTATAGAGGGATGATTGGATCATTACTTTACTTAACTGCAAGTAGACCAGACATCATGTTTGCTACATGTCTGTGTGCAAGATTTCAAGCCAGTCCAAAAGAATCACATTTGATGGCTGTAAAGAGGATTTTCAGATACTTGAAGAGGACTCCGAACTTGGGATTATGGTATCCTAAGGGAACTGATTTTAAAGCTGTTGGATACACAGATGCAGATTTTGCTGAATGCAGGGTTGACAGAAAGAGCACTAGTGGAAGCTGTCAGTTTCTTGGACAAAGACTTGTATCCTGGTATAGCAAGAAACAACAATCTGTGTCAACTTCCATAGCTGAAGCTGAATACATAGCTCTTGAAAGTTGTTGTGCTCAAGTGCTTTGGATTAGAAATCAGCTTATGGACTATGGCCTAGTGTTACACAAAATTCCAATTATATGTGACAATACTGGCGCTATATCTATAGTGGCAAATCCAGTTAATCATTCTAGAACAAAGCACATTGATGTAAGGTACCATTTTATTAGAGAACATGCCTCAAGTGGTACCATTGAGCATATTTTTTTCCAAAAGAAAAATAATTAGCTGACATTTTTACTAAACCTTTGGATGAAGCAACTTTCACTAGACTTGTAGGTGAAATTGGAATGCTTTATTCTTCATCCTAAGGCAAGAACTCAGCTAATGTTTTGCAGCAGATTAATTTCTAGTAAATCAAAATTAATTTGATTTAATTGAAAATTAACTGAAATCTGAATTATAAATATTTCAGAAATCTCTGCATATTTATTTTTCAAAAACAAAAATTCAGCTTGGAATTTTTCAAAATTCTCAGAAAACTGTCTAGCTGTTAATTTACATCCTTAATATGTAGAATTAACACAAGGCAGAATCAAAGTGATCAAAAGTATATAGAGAACTGAGTTCTCGATAAGTCTAACTGACTTATCGACAAGTCATTTTTAAGACTTCTCCAATTAGTTCTCGATAAGTCAATTTACTGGCTTCTCGAGTGACTTATCGATAAGCTTTATTATGACTTATCGATGAGTCATTGTAGAGTTCTCTAGTAGTGTTAACTCACAGAGTTCTCTACAAGTATAACTTTTAGACTTATCAATAACTCAAAATGACTTATCGATAAGTCATTGTAGAATTCTCTAGTAGTGTTAACTCACAGAGTTCTCTACAAGTATAACTTTTAGACTTATCAATAACTCAGAACTGAAATAATTTAATTTAATAAATTATTTTGGTAAAATACTTTTGGTAAATTTATTCTGATTTTATTTTGAATTTATTCAAATAAAAAAAATTGGAAACGATTCAGTCCATTTTGGACAAACTGGGTATTTATTTGACATCTCGATAAGTTAATTTTTAGTTCTCTACAAGAATAAATAAAATAACTTATCGATATGTTTTTCAAATCTCAAAGTGACTTCTCGATAAGTAAACTCCAAACGTCTATTTTTGACTTCTCGACAAGTCATTTGCTTTTACTATAAATACCCAGATATCTCGATACATATACATACTTACACCTTCGGGAACTCAAGTGACCTAGCTTTTCAATCCAAAATCGATTTCTCTCTCATTTTCACTCCTTTCTCATTAATTTTTCGTACCCACTAAACTTTACACTCATAACAATGGCAGCAAACAATATTGTACCTTTCATCCCAAAAGAGACTAACTTCCTTGCATTCTTAGATGCAAACCAAGCACCTGAAACTTTCAAATGTTTTGTCAAGTTCTTGTCCGAGACCTACCTTGTAGGAGCTCTTACTGCTAATCATGTGCTTTACTTGGATGTGTTAGGGGATTTCTGGAACACAGCAGTGACAAGGATAGTTGGGCATGAGAACCAGGCTGTATCCATTGTAATAAACTACACAATCAAGGGGCAACAGGTGGAGATCTTTGAGGATGATGTCAATACGGCATTAGGTATCCCTACTGACAAGCTGGTGGAGGCTCCAACTCAGGATGAGCTGTATGAATTCATGGACTTCATCAATTATTCTGAGAAGATCAATTTGTCAAGCATGAACAAGAAGCAACTAAGGAGAGAATGGTCCTTCATGTTTGATTCAGTGATAAGGGCTTCCACTTGCAGGAAGTCAGGGTTTGACAACATATCTAGTGTTGTCCAGAAGCTGGTCTACTCAATGGCTCACAAGAAACAGCTCAATATAGGACACTACATACTGGAGAAATTAAGCACCAGGATAACAATGCCATTGGAGTCAAGAGGTAAAGAAATTTTTCTTCCTCGATTCATTATATCTACTTTAAACCATAAAGTCAATGATATACATATGCTTGAAGGAGTAGATAGGTCATTAATTGGCAACGGTAAGCAAGTGTCCAAAATTCTATTTGGATCACTTACTACTAAGAATAAGGTTCCAGTGGGTCTTAAGTTAACACCTTTCATAATTGAAAGATTTAAGACCTACCCTTATCTCATGCCAGACATGAGAACCAGTGCAAGCCAACCTAATGCAACAATGGTTCCTGAGCCTGTGGAAGCACAAACAAAGGCACACCCATAGGATCCTACCCATATTGAACCTATTTCTTCACAACCATTAGCAGCTAGGAAACCAACCAATTCATCATCTCAAAAGGGTGAAGTGAGTAAAAAAAGAGAAAGGAGATAACCTTAACTGTTATGAATGAGAGTGGTGAGGAACATACAAAACCTGAGCTGACGATTCAAACCACCTCTGTATCCTCCCAAAAGGATGCAATTGTAAAAATGGGGACAAAACAGACTCTAGATACATCCTCTCTACAGGGTGTGTCTATTGAAAAGAGCATTCTCCCCAATACATCATGTATAGAGTCTGCACAGCCAATACTTGAGCAAATTCAAGTGTATGGTAGGAGAAATAAGGATGGCACACATAGTGAGAGCACATCTATTGAAGCTCCCTCACCTATTCAGGGGGAGATGCCAATACTCACTACTGAATAACAACTCTTAATCTCATAAATTTCTTCTTGACATACAGCACTTGAATCCATTCCTCAAGTGCAAGCTCATTCAAGTGAATTGGTTCAAGAAACCTTGCTCACCACCCAGACACCAGAATCGGATGGTGGGAGGCTACTAGCTGGGGTAGATCGTGATGACATCATCAAAACCATGGGGGATTCATCAGTTTTTACTGAAGACCCCATGGATGTTACAAATGCACCTTCATGTGCAAATCATCCTTCACAGGCTGTTAGGTTTGAGGGTAATACTCCTGAGGGGGAGCTATCTAAATCCTCTCCAATTCAATAGGAGGTTCCTATTCCAGGAACAACTCTCTTCAAAACCCTGTCTGAGATTGCCTTGACAATTAAATCTGGGAGTACAGCTGCCAATGACCCTGCTATGGGAGAGGCAAGTATATCACATTTATGTGACAGTACTTTGCAAGAAGCACAAGGGTTAGATACTGGTGCACATGATAGTAACCCAGTCAAATCCCCTCCAATTCAATTGAAGGTTCCCACAACTAGTGTGAAACAACAACTTGTCATAACCATAGAGCAATCTGTGAGTAAAACTATGACTTCTATCATAGGGGGTTCTGATCATTCACAACAACCATCAACCTCACAACCTCAACAACCACACCTTCTCTCCACCTGGCTATAAGAGGCTGCACCTCAATCAAATTTTGAAGATTTCAGGGTGGATCAGCTTGCAGGACTTGCATAAATTTCCCAACAGTTGCTGACATCAGATATGTCCAACCAGGACTATCAAGCCATAATGCTCTCCTATCAAACAGATGTCCAAGAATAAGACAAAATTGTTAATGAAGCTGAACAGGATGGCAACTGTGATGCTTGGTTGAATAAGGACTACAATCTGGAGATGGAGGGTGTTTTAGCTAGGTTCAGGGAAGATTATTTGACTATTCTGGGTAGCAATGCTAAAGCATTGACTCTTGGTGAAGTCTATGATGCAATTAATGAAGTTTTTAAGGCTCAACTTAAAGCTTTCCATCTCTTTGGAAAAGCACTAGAACTCAAATTGGTTGGTCATGAAGACAAAATCAGGAAACTGGTGAAAGAAAAGATGGATGAGGTTATACCATCACAAGTCAAGATCACTTCTAAGTTCCAACATTTTGCTGATCAAATGGCAAGAATGGATCTGACTACTACTAAAAAGGAGGTCAAAAATCTCAAACTATCCTTCATTGCTCTTCATGAAGTGGTCCAACAGCAAATCACAAATTTTAATGATGCAATGATCAAGCTGGACCAGCTTCACCAGAGTAGATATGAGCCTTCTTCCTTGCTTATGGATGGTATCAAACAGGCTGTGGAAGCAAATTTTGGCTCCTCAACATCATCAAGCTCTCATCTACCTACCTCAACATCTACAAATCTTCAAATTCAGTCTCTTCAAGGTCAAGTCTCCACTTTGCAAGCCTCAAATGACCAGCTCACAGCTCAAGTGCATGCTCTCACTACACTGGTGAAGAGTCAACAGACTGACATTCAAGCCTTGGTGGACTCCCACAAGCACCGACAAATGCAAAATTTAGTTGCTTTGGGAGCCATCATGGGTAAACTTAATATCCCATTGCCTACACTTCCTGAAGTTGTGAGGCCTGAAATTCCTACTCTCCTTCTCATGCCTGTCAATAAGACTAAGGGGGAGATAGAGGCTAGGATATCGAGATCATCTACTCAAAATGTCCAAGTATCTACTGCTGAAAAGAGTAAAAATCAAGAAGTTGATATGGGAATGGAGAGGCTTATTAAGGCAGCAGAGAGACCTAGTCTAAGCAGAGAATTTGATGAATAACTTAAGGCTCTCAGGGCTTCTCTCAATGACAATTTCTTCACCAACAAGAAAGCTTTAGACAGGACAATAAACTCAATAAGGGTGATCTTCAGACAATTTTTAGGAAAGAAGGATTGTGGTCAACATAAATGACTCAAGAGTAGACAGGTGTATGCAGGTGTCCCTCAACTATCTAGGAGGGCATCTGAGTTAGACATTCTAATAAGCAAAGTTAGAATGGTGATTCATGAAGACACTCACTTGCTAACAGAATTGAAAAATGCTCAAGCTTTTCCTGAAGCATACCTACAACCATGCAAAGGAGTGGCATAAATCTGTCCAACCACCAAACACTTCAAACACTTCCAGATTCCTAAGCAGTGTGTCATGGCCAACAAGAAGCTTGTAATGCCCACCAAACCCGGGACAGAAGTTTGGGGGTTCACATCACACACACACATCATATTTAAACATGTTTATGAATATAAGAATCTATATATATATGTATCGACCCTACTTACCATATTTCACGGATCAACACAGTCTAAAGTATATCCACAAGCCATAACCTTATTTATAATACAAACATTCCAAATCCCAATTTATTTTATCTTACAACTGAAGTTCAAACTTTATTACAAACTAGTAACACAACCAAACCAAACATTATCTGCTAGTCTATTCCATTCAGCCTGGATACCTAACTCGCACACTTGTCTGGGGATCCTCGCTACCACCGGTTTTTTTTTTACTGGAAAAGAATATAAACAGGTTTGCAAGAGTGAGCTAACTAGCTCAGTAAGTCACAAAGACAGTAACCGAGATTAACAATATTTAATTGAAATAATATAAGCAATCAAGTTTACTAATAAGTAATGATTAGAATTGTAAATTCATTTTCATTTTAAAAACCAAGGTTAGGCTGTTGATCAGTCACGCACTAACCCCGAGCAAAGCTCCCAGCTTTGCTCTATATATATATACTGGATCCAAGGCACACATTGGCCTACTGTGACCACAAATCTGGTCCGACCACGAATCCGGTCCATATTCAAAAACAATCCAATTCTGGAATCACAATACGATAAGCAATGTAACTCAATAGTTGAATCATAAACAATTTTTATTTTGAGACATGGGATGGTCTGTAGTTCCATGAAATGACCAAGAAATCATAAAGGTTGGGTTTCAATCAAGTAAAGGAACAGAAAGCAGAAGACTCAAGGGTTCAAGTATTACAAGAATTGGTCTTCTATTACACAAGGTATAAGGGTTGGTATGATAAGCAATTTCGTATCAGGGATCAGTATGTGGTAGGTATGTATTTGTGGAGTAGTATCGTATATGTGTGGTCTGTATATGTGAATCCAACAATCAACGATTTATGAAGAAACAGGCTTATGGCTCAAGATCAATAAGAATCAGGGTTTAGGTTTAAGTACTTCAAAGTACTTGCAATATAGAATAGGAATTACTGGGAATAATTGCAGTATAATGAAAAGAGTTCAAAAGTGTTCACAATTATATTACAAGAAAGTTCAGGGACACTTGCCTTATCGATTCGCTTTCACTTTACTAGCATTTATCAATTGGTTCCCACTCACTAACCACTTGCTTTCCTTTTCTACATCTCGCTTCTTCCGTTAGACATCACATATACTCATCAACACTATTTCTCAACTCATTCTATTCGATACAAGCTTCGATTTACCCTTTGTTTCACCCAAATCCGACGTACGGATTAAAAGTTACAGCAGAAACTGTCAAACAATGCACAAACAATCATTTTATACAGCAATCAGGTCACATATAACACATAGCACGTAAGATATTCAATCCAATTAATTATTCAAAGAAGATTTGAGGTTAAAATAATTTTTCAGGTATTTAATACGAATTTTTGAATATTTTTCGGAATTAAAATTGGACTCCGAATCATTTTATAATTAAATAATAGGGTTCGAATACCCGAATCTGACATTAAAATAATTTTATAATAATTATTGAGCCTTGAAAATAATTTAAAATAATATTTTAAAGCTCGAAACTATTTTTCGGAAATTTTAAATCAATTTTAAATAATTAAATCTAATTATTAAATCAATTAAAATTAATTAATAACTAATTAAATTAATTAATTAATATTTAAAATTAATTGACTAATTAAATAATTAGTTATCAACTAAAATTAATTAATTAAATAATTAAGATTTATTTTAGAATTAAAAATAATTTTTCAGAATTAAATATAGATTTTTTGGATTTAAAATGAATTTTTTTGAAATAAAAATAGAATTTTAAAATAATTTTTAAATAAAAGAAATCAGAAACAGAAATCAGATTTTGCAATTGGGTTTTATAGGATTAAAACCGGGTCGAAACCCGGGTTAGAAACCGACCCAAACGGGTCACCAAGAAACTGAAGAACCCACCGGAAAAATGCAGAATCCGGCGGGGTTTCGTTTCCCGGCGAACCCAATTGAGCCCCAAACCGACTCGGTTTTTACTGTTTTTCCGTCCCCAACCGTTCAACAGCATCTCAAAAACACAACCGGATAACAACATCTAAAAACGGGGTCGTTTTAATGATTCCGGCCAAAATGGCCATTAAAACCGGTTGGGTTTGAGCTTTTCCGGCGAGGCAACACAAGGGTCCATCACGGCATTTGAATACACGAATCATCTCGTCTTAACATGATCTATTGGCTGGTACCAATTAATCGAACCTAGAATCAACAAAATGAAAAATCCCAAATTGAATTTAGAACATTCAAACATTCAAACCCTAATTTTATTACTTCGAAGATCAAACTCAAATTTAACCATGTTATTGAACTCCAAATTTAACGTATAATATGCCAAATTGACCAGGAAGAAATAACCTACACGATTATGCCATAAAATCATATTAAAAATATCAAGAACAAAAATTCATGATTTAATCTATAATTAATTTGAATTAAAATAATTAAATCAGAAAAATACCTTGATTTCTGGGTAAAAACTAATGATTGATTATGATTCTATATTTCGAGAGCTTCGTTTTGATATATCGCACGCTTGAATCGGAGTTCGGTAACACCTTCGTTTGTGTGTTTGATTCTCAGGAACGTATCGGTTTCTAGGGTTTTTCTCTGTATTTACTGTATTTTTACTGGTTGTAAATGAATAAACGAATAAAATGAAATAAGAAATATGCTATTTATATTTACGGAATATTGGTTCGTTCTGGATCATTTTGGATCGTTAAATTAGTTACTTAGCCACTAAGTAACTCCAAAAACGATCCGATTTAATACCTGTATTGGATAATTATCCCAACCGGGCTTTTTATAAAACACTTTATACGAAAATAATGTAATATTATCCCGTCTTTCGAGAATACGGGTTTTGTTAATTCACCGAAATGATTATCGTATCAAAAATCTTGCGCCGGGCCGCGCACGGGTCAAACCGTAATCCGGATCGAAAAAGTCAAAACATGAAAAATGTCCGAAATGGTCATATTAGGTTAGGAAGGAGTTTTCGGAAGAGTTTTGGGTTGTAAAAACGTAAAAACAGTTGAGGTTTGGTGATTCCCGGCTTTATAAAATAATTTTGTAATTATTCGGAAAATAATTAATAAATCCATAAATCAATATAAAATCATATAATATTCCAAAAATTACCAGAAAAATTCCTTAATTATCTATATTTTATTCTGGACATAATAGAATTAACACTCTCACATTTTATCACATATATACATCTAAATATTATTATCAATCGGCAGATAATTCACCAAAAATTCACAGATTAATTATATATAAATCATTTATTTATAAAATAATTACACGTAATATCCCAGATATTACAAAGTTTATCATGACTCTGGAAACTGAGTTGATAGTGATGAGAAATAAGACTGTTGAAGATGAAGAGATGATTAAGATGTTGGGGAAATATCTAAGGAATCCTGAAGCCAACTTGCCTAAAACTCAAATCAACAATGATAATTTGGATGATGATAAGGAGAAGAAAGATGATCAAAAATCTTCTGGCTCAAATCCAAGTCAATCCTCTTAGGCAGCTGGAAGCAAGGATGAAAAGAAGAAGGATGATGAGAAGAAGAAAGGGGATGAGAGGAGGAGAAAGAAGAAGCAAGATGGCTCAGGATCACAACCACAACAAACCCTAAATATCCAAATTAAACAAGCTCAACCTTCTGTGCCAACAAACTCAAACCTCAAACCACCTCAAATTCCTAAGCCTAAATTCCTATACAAACAAATTACAAACACCTTTCTAAAAATACCAATCACCTTAAGCCAAAATTTTCTCAAGAAAATCTCAAACCTACCCTCTGAAAAGCCTTCACTCAAAATTAACTATAAGTCTGTTGGGGGGAAACCTAAGAAAGCCAAGTCTGCTGAAAAAGTGGAAGTCATTGAAAGGGCCATCTAGAATTGTTTCAAGCAAAATGATTTTCTACCTTTAAACTGGTGCATCTCAGATGAAGATTATTTTTAACAACTAGCAGAGGAAATAGTTAGAGTTTGGGTTGTATCTCTAAGGAAAGTAAGAATCTACTATGAAGATGGATCCTTCACATTTCTAGGCTGCAGCTTAATAAATTCTCTCTCCCATAGAAATCAAGAGAGTGATAAGTTTACTGAAGGATAAGGATACTGCTATAAGAGTATGGAGATCTGTTTTGGCTGAATGGTTGATTGAAAGAGAGAAAATAAGAGCTAGGAATAAAGCTGAATCTGAGGAGAGGATAAGGAAATATAATGAGGAGATTGAAATGTACATGAAAAGATCAAAAGAACTCAAGGCCAAAAGAATGAGCAGAATTTCTAAAGATGGAAAATTTCTAAATCTTAAAGATGGAAAATTCACAAGATTTAGGATTGATTTGTTAAATGGTTATCCAAAGGCAGACAGATTCATACTTATTGAAGCTCTAAGTGAGCCTCCAATCATAGAAGAACTAGAAATTCTTGTTTATTTAAAGGATCTAATTAGAGAAGAAACAGAAGCAAAAATAGTCTTTACCTGATGCTTGTAACTATTTAAACTCTGTAAATCACCTAATGTATAAAAGTTGTAATTTTGTCAACTTTTATGTATTAATCTTATTTTCCATTGAAGCTTGGGGTTAGTCTTATTAATAGGCATGAATTTGTGTTAAGAAATCTTCTCACAAATTGGGGGAGATTGTTGTGCAAGACATGCTTGTACTATAACAAGACTAAGTCAAATTGACAACCCTAAGTAAGTTGTATTGTAATCTTAGTTTGCATTTTGTATTGTAACATTTAAAGTCTGTAAAAATGTCAAAGAGCAGACTGGAGTATTTTTCTGTAAACAGTATCAAGCCTAAGAATTCTATCTGAAAGAAGATCAAGAAGATCATGCCTCAGAAGAATTATGAAGAAGCTTGGAGTTGAATAAATCTGTTTTGAGAAAAATGTTCTAAGTCAAGATCTCTACAAGACACGGATTTAGTGTTATAGAGAAGTCATTCAAGAACTCCAGAATGTCTTATAGAGAAGTCAATAAAGCTATTAGAGAACTCAGAGGTATCGACAAGCCAAATTGAAGACATGAAGATTGGAGATATCGACAAGTCATTTCTTCACTAGAGAACTCAGAGTTATTGACAAGTCAAATATCACTAGAGAACTCTGAGATATCGACAAGTCAAATATCACTAGAGAACTCTGAGATATCGACAGGTCAAATATCACTAGAGAACTCTGAGATATCGACAAGTCAAATATCACTAGAGAACTCTGAGTTATCGACAAGTAAATTAGACAGTAGAGAACTCAGAGATATCTATAAGCCAAAGTGAAGACATGAAGTGAAGAGATCTTGACTAGCTAATTTCTCTTATAGAGAACTCAAAGTCCTCTACAAGTCAAAGCAACTATAGAGTGATGAGAGATCTCGATAAGCAAATATACTTATCGAGATGTCAAGTTCTCTATATATCAAACTGGAGATCTCGAGGTAAAACTCAAAGTACAAAATGCAGACCAGTTCAATATCCAAGATTGACAATCAATAAACAATCCACTCAGTTTGATTGACAAGTCTACAAAAGGCAGCCTGAGGCGTGCAAAATCATGGGTGAAGATTAACTGACAAAGGAAGATCAAAGTTAACACAGTATGCAAAAATATGCTAAGCCATAAATGGAAGATATGCTTTTCCTAAAATGGAATGATTAGTGACAGTTTACTAAAGTGAATAGCATCTTTTATTACACACTGTGTAAACTAGTAGTTAACTATCATATAAAGTTAACACTAGTCCTTTGTTAGAAGTAACAATTTAGATAAGAAAATTCTTGTATTCTCTCAAGAAAGAAGCTAAGCTCTTTATCAACAAAGAGTCTAGAAATTTTATAGAAAAACATTTTTAATTTTAATATAAAATTAAGTGAGTTTTGAAAGATCTGTGTCCACTGTTCTTACTTGTGTAATTTCAGTATTAACACATTTCACTATAAGATTTAATTTACTTTGTTTACCACCTTAAATATTCAAGAAAAACGGAAAAATATAAAAACACATTCGCCCCCGCCCCCTATGTGTGATTCATTATCTAACATAATTTGATCAGTGTGAGTCAAATCTGTGACAGAAACTACCATGTGAACTTTTATAAGAAACATTATGAAATTGTCAGTAAGACTGATGGAAAGATTGCAATGACTGGTGTAAGATATGGTAACTTATATGAAGTCAAGGTCTCCACAAATACTGATGGATTAGAAGCTTTTCTACTTAGTAGAGCATCTGTGGAAGACAGCTGGAACTGGCATAAAAGACTTTCTCATCTCAATTACAATAATATCAATGAACTTGTGAGGAAAGATCTTGTGAGAGGATTTCCCAATGCAGTATTTACTCCTGATGACATATGTGATTCATGCCAGAAAGCCAAGCAAAGGAAAACAACTTTCAAAAGTAAAACTGAATACTCTATTCTTGACCCATATCATCTACTTCATATTGATCTCTTTGGTCCAGTCAATGTTAAGTTTATTGCCAAGAAGCGGTATGCACTTGTAATTGCTGATAAATATATAAGATACATATGGGTGTATACCAAGGATGAATCTCCATTCATTCTTCTTGATCATGTGAGAGAACTGGAAAAGGGATCAACATACAAAGTGAAGATCATCAGAAGTTATAATGGAATTGAATTCAAGAATAGTTCTATGGAAAAGTTCTGCAAATACAAGGGGATAAAATAAGAATTTTCTGCTCCTGGAACTCCACAACAAAATGGAGTTGTTGAAAGAAAGAATAGAAATCTCATAGAAGCTACAAGAACCATGCTAGAGGAAGCAAGATTGCCTACCTATTTCTGGGCTGAGGCTGTGCAAACTACTTGCTTCATATAAAATGCAACATTAATCAACAAGCATGGTAAAACACTATTTGAGAAGGTGAAGGGAAAGAAGCCAAATTTGAAGTACTTTCACATTTTTTACTGCAAGTGTTTTGTTCTCAAAACTCACCATGAACAGCTTACCAAATTTGATCTAAAAGCTGATGAATGCATTTTTGTGTGGATTATACAGGGCTCAACAAGGTCACTGTCCCTGAAAAAATTTCTGATTCCAGTAATAGATGAGCTCTTGGATGAGTTGCGGGAGCAAAATTCTTCTCGAAGTTGGATTTAAAGTTGGGTTATCATAAAATTCGGAATAGAGGTGAGGATATTCTGAAGACAGCCTTTCGCTCACATGAAGACCACTACGAATTTCTTGTGATGTTGTTCGGACTCACGAACGCACCAGCAACCTTTCAGGCAGCTATGAATACTATTTTTAAACCATTTTTGAGGATGTTCGTCGTAGTATTTTTTGACGACATATTGGTGTACAGCCCTTCCATCGAAGACCATATTAAACATTTGACAATAGTTTTGGAAACCTTGGGCCAACATCAGTTTTACGCTAATCGAAAGAAGTGTGAATTTGGGCAGCAACGATTAGCTTATCTTGGGCACATCATCTCGAGCGTAGGAGTGGCGGTGGATCCAGAAAAAATAAAAGCCATAGAGGATTGGCCCATTCCCAAAAATCTTAAGGAATTAAAAGGGCTCCTCGGACTAACGGGATACTACCGCAAGTTTATAGCGGCGTATGCCCATATAGCACAACACCTAACGGACCAAACCCGAAAGGACCAATTTGGATGGACCAAAGAGGCCACTTTTGCAATTGAGCAGTTGAAGCAACGGATGATGCAAGATCCAATCTTAGTCCTGCCAAATTTTAGTATAAACTTTGTGGTAGAGACAGATGTGTCAGGATTCGGCCTTGGGACTTTTTTGTCTCAAGAAGGGCATCCTATTGCATATTTTAGCAAGGTTTTAGGTATGCGGGCGCGTTTAAAATCAATTTATGAGAGGAACTCATGGAAATTGTTTTTGCAGTATTAAAATGGAGGCATTATTTATCGGGAAGAAGATTTATTATTCGTACGGACTAAAAAAGCCTCAAGTATTTATTGGAGCAGCGAGAAATTGGTTATGAATACCAAAGATGGGTTAGTAAATTAATGGGGTTCGATTTCAAAATACAATATGGATCAGGAATTTCTAATAAGGCAGCAGATGTCCTGTCACGCGAATTCCCGGGCACAGGTGAGCTATGTATGATGGTTTCCTCTGGTGGGCCAAGGTGAGCTGATATTCAGCCCATGATTGAGCAGGATCCATTTATTCAGCAGGTTAATGGAGATTTGCTAGCTGGAAACCTGTACTGAAGGGGTACCAAGTTGAACATAGGGTCCTTAAATTTAAAGGAAAGGTAGTTCCTCCAAAGAATTCCCCTCTGATCAGTTGTTTACTGCAGGACTACCATGATTCGCCAATTGGGGGTCATTCAGGCGGCTTAAAAACCTATCAGCGTATAGACACTTCTTGGTTTCGGCCTGGTATGTGTAAACAAATTGCCCTTTATGTCTCAGCTTGCCCCGTGTGTCAATAGTCAAAGGAATACAACTTAAGTCCAGCTGGTTTATTACAGCCTTTATCCATACCAAACAAGGTTTGGGAAGATGTCTTCATGGACTTTATCGAGGGCCTCCCCAAGTCCAAGGGATTTGATACAATCTTAGTGGTCATAGATTGTCTATCCAAGTACGGACATTTCATTTCACTGAAACACCCTTTCACCGCTTCTAATGTAGCTACAATTTTTATCAGAGAGGTAGTGAAACTCCATGGATTTCCTACAATAATCATTTCGGATAGAGACAAAGTCTTCATGTCCTTGTTTTGGCGTGAGTTGTTTGCAGCTAGGGTAATAACTTTGTTATAGCACTTCCTACTACCCGCAGTCGGATGGCTAGACGGAGGTAGTAAACAAGTGTAAAGAGGCATATCTGAGATGCTTTGTTTCTGGGCAGCCTAAGTCGTGGTTTGGTTGGATTCCTTGGGCCGAGTACTGGTACAACACGACCATACATACTTTGACGGGGTGCACGCCTTTCAAGGCACTCTATGGGCGTGATCCCCCCATTTAGTTAAATTCACTCCTAGAGTACTATAGTATCATTGGTAAGAGATCAGCTGCTAGAAAGGAATGCAATCTTGGATGATCTTAAGGCAGACTTATTAAAAGATCAACATCGTCTGAAATTCCAGGAGGACTTATCAGAGCGGGAGGTAGAATATCAGGTGGGTGAACGAGTATATCTAAAATTACAACTGTACCGTCAACAATCTCTGGCACGACGCCCATATCACAAGCTAAGTGCGAAGTACTACGGGCCATATGAAATTCTACAGAGGATAGGCAAAGTGGCATACAAACTTGACTTGCCATTAACTTCAAAAATCCATCTGGTGTTTCATGTCTCCCAATTAAAGAAGGTTGTTGGAGTAGCACCAACTTTGATTCTACTACCTGCAGAACCATCTGATTTTCCGGTCTTAGAAAGCTGTTCAGATCAGTTGTTGGGAATCCATAACTCCAGGGAAGGTCAGCAAACACAACCTGAAGTGTTAATCAAATGGAGAGGTATACCAGCATATGAAGGCACTTGGGAGAGTTTTGAGAACATTGCTAGTTTGTTTACTGACTTCCACCTTGAGGACAAGATGCAAATCCTGGCACAGGGTAATGCTACAAGTGGAATTATCCCACCTGTTATTACATATCAAATAAGGAATAAAAATAAATATCAGACTCGAGGACAGAATGGGGATAGCGGCAATGAGTAAGGTAAGAAAAGGAATTTTACAACCAGTGGGGTGGAGTAAGGGATATTAGTCGAGGGTTAGACAATGGGAAAGCAGAGCAAATATTTTGTAATAGGGAGAAACACTATGAGAGTCTGACATCTCTAATTGTGAGGGTGTAATCTGTAGTTTACATTCAGCTTATGAATCATTGTTATTATTCTTGTTAATTGGGGTCTCATTTCCTTATTTATAAGTGGGTTTCTAGCATTAGGATGAACAATTCCTTGGATGAGTTAAAAATAATCTAGATGATAGTAATGTGTGATAGAAATTAATTTACGCTTTTTGTGACACATTTGTATTATGTACTGATTAATTGTTTTATGAACATTTATGCTTGTGGAAAGGTTAAGGCTTTGCCTTGTTGTCAGAAATATGCATGTTAGTAATTTGTATGATCTGTGTTCTAAAAGAAAATGGTTATTTTTGTTGTGAATAAGACAAAAGATCATATATCATGTTAAAATACATATTAGATTTTACATATAGTCATTTGTAACATATGTAATTAGTTTATGGTAAATTTTTTCTTGTATAAAGTATGTGTTGATTTTTATTTCTTAGGTTTATAATGTCTAACATAGACAGGGTTTGGATTGATATTAATGATAGAGCATTAGATGAATATGTTTCGAGGGTTGAATTTTTTTAGAATTTTCTTATTCATGTAAGCCTCTGGAAGATAAAATTCTTTGTCCATGTCGAGATTATAATAATTGTTATTATCATGATCGAGGAACTATAAAAACACATGCATTATAGTAGGGTTTGAAAAATGGTACACAAATTGGACCTCTCACGGAGAAGAATACATGAACTCGCACAAGACACATGCTCAAAATAATATTTCTGAAGAGGAAGGCATGCACGGAGATGCAAATGATGATATTACTAGGATGGTATATGAAGGTTTAGGCATTCTAAGCATGAACAAATGATCAACCGATATTAAGGAAAGTCGTACAATCTTATAAAACAACATAAATTTTTTAAGACTTTTAGGAATGATATTACTAGAATTATGAGAAGGATGTCAGGAGTTTACGACTCGTCCTTTATTGTCGAGCTTATGCACTTAAAGGTCATTTCAAGGTGGTCAAATTCATCGTTCACTGCATTATTGAACTTATTAAATCGTGCAATGCCGAAATCTTCTAAGTTCCCTTGTTCGTGTAGTGCTAGAGACTTGGGATTCAGTTACAAGACGTGGGATGTATGTATCAACCATTCCATGTTGTACGGAAAAGGAAAACTTTTCCATAAAATATAAATATATATATAACGGGAATTCCCCATTCATTAAGTATATACCACAAGAGTTTATCCGACAAAAAATTATTCATCGCAAGGCCTTCGTTTATATACTAAATACGATGAATTATTTCTTATATACTATGCTTGTTTTCCGTTGCATAAATTTACAGATTTTGTAATGTAAAATATATATTAACTGTATTAGACATATAAAATATTGTCGTGTGTATTTGCATGTCATGACTCGCGATTATTAATTTACATGTAAAAAAATTTCGTGTGGATTTACAAGTAACAAATATCAAATATTAATGAACTTGCATATAATATATATAGTATATCAGACACATAAAATGTTATCATGTGAATTTACAGGTCATGATTATTAGATATTAATGAACTTGTATATAAAATATATAGTAACTGTACCTAAATTTTGTAATTAAATGTTTGATCAGGTTTTAAAATTTACGCTATCTCCCCCATGAAATATTGAGAGAAGTGGCGCAAATGTTTGATACTACGGGAAGGATTCTTGTGGTTGTGATTTGAGATTTGATAAACCCGAGTAAAATTAGCCTTAGTTTTTTTACGAACAAACAAAAAATTCATTAAACTATTGAAAACCAGTTATAACAAATTTCAGATTCATCAACTACATTCAGATTGTCAAACAAAAAATATGCTAAACAAATAGCATTTTTGTTTTTAGAGTACTTAAAGCATAAAAAATCTAAATTCTTTAATCTAAAAAGTATTACAATGTCATTTCGAGCAATCCAACCTACACCAGTTGTGAAACAAGTAGCCTATTGACCTTCACACAAGTGTCAACTATAACCCAATATTCAGAATTATCAGTTACATCAAATGATACTGGAGGAACACATACCCACAAAATATAAACAATTTTTTGTTGTGAAATATGAGCTGTTGCGATCTCCATCATTGTCCTAGATTTGATGCGAGTCTTACGGATCTCCCAAAATACCATATAATCTTTTTCAGAAAACTACATAAACCTTTAACACGACACACAAAAATATTAAAATATAATACATTAACATCCTAAAAAGATGGGAATACCTAAGAAATTTAATAATAAGATACTCAACAAGATCTCATCCAAAAAAGATTAGATCTCGATTTAATTAAAATACTGATAAATAAAAGATAGTATAGGTGAGCAAAGGGGGGATGAAAGACTGCAAAGTGGAGAAATGGTGGTTATAACATTAGATATGGGAGTCGACTCTCAATTTAGAGAGAGAGAGGGTGTGTGTGTGTATGTGTGAGAGTTTTTATATATATAGGCCCTTAGTAAATTCAATAGAAGATGACATTTCTTCTTGGTATTTAAGTTTTTTTAAAATGTTAATAATTTATATATCTAATTGCCGATAACCCGTCATTTATATTTGTAGATGTCGTATGACTTTTCATTGTTAAATTAAATCTTCTTTTTTTTAAAATAAGACTAATTATTTTGAATTTGTATAATTTTTCATTTTAAATCAAATTATTTTTATTGAAAAATTTTGATATAATAGTTTAACAAATGTTTGCTTAATTTGATACTAATACTCAATTTATGAGGTAGTTTTTTATAAATTTTGAAAAACAATAGAGGTAAATAAATAAAGATATATGTGGAATAAACATGAACCCCATCATTCGTTTCATTCAAACATATCAAGTAAGTCACTTATTGTCAAAATGACTCAATTTAGTCACAATTTTGAAAACTTGCATCAAAGAAGTGCTTAAATTTTTTTAAAAATATGGATGAAATCAAAGATGTCTTTAACAATTAACCTATTTAGATATTGGTGTACTACCTTATCGGAAGAAAGATCAATTTTCGATACATACATGCATATATATATATATGTGTGTATATATATATAGAGAGAGAGTCTTACTACAACTAGAACCCTTTTTAGGGTGAGATATGAGATATAATCTTCACCACATAATTTAAATCTACTTTTAATATGAACCACTCATTTTAAATCTCATCATCTCTAACCATCAGCTCTTCCATCATCTTATTTCTACTTACCACCCACCACTACCTCCAACCACCGGCAACCACCATTTCCGGCCACCACCACCTCTGGCCACCACCCGAAAACCACCACCGTCAAATCAAAAATCACCACCGGAAAATAAAAAAATGACAGCTAGAATACAAAAAATCACCGTCGTCAACAAAAAATTACCACATCCAGCAACTATTTTCTGCCCATCAGATCCGGCTACCAGCTCTTTTCATGAATTCGGACCACCAACATAGTAACAAAAATTATCATATTTAAATCTAAATCACCAACAAATAAATTAGAAAATACCAAAATCCAACAACACCATCGAAATATCATTCGACGACCTTAGCCAATCCCAACAATCACCATAATCTCTGATTAATCTAACTAAATCTATAGAGATGCTACACAACACAAAAACGAAATTTGTGATAAATCAGATCTGAAAATGATGGAATTCTTGTGAGGAAAATATGAATTGTGGGCTGTGTAAAATATCTGTCGTCGCTAATTTTGAAGCAGAATAGGTTGATGATTGTTCAGGCCAGGGAAAAGACGTCAGCGGCGGAGGTAATGGATAGCGGTGAAGGTATTGGATGAAGATGGGGAGAATGATAAGGATTGGGAGAGAGAGGGAGAGAGTGGGAGAGAGAGAGGGGGGAGGGAGAGAGGGAGGGAGGGAGGGAGGGAGAGAGAAGCGGGGTGTGGTGGAGCAGCGGTGGAAGGGGTGGAGGTAGAGAGAAATAGGTGAGAGGTTGTGTCAATAAAAGAGATAGGTCAAAGAAAGAGTTGGGTGAATGAGTGAGAGAAATAAATGTATGGTTAAGATTAAAAGAAAAATATATAATTATTACAAAATGGACTAAGATTAGATTTCATATCTGATTTTAAGATTGGTTCTCATTTGAGTAATTTCACATATATATATATTATTGATAACCCTATGAGTTTGATGATCACCCTAATAACACTTATACCTTGGAGTTTTACATTTTTAATTAGCTATTATTATCATTATAATATGAAATGCTAAGTGACTACAACTGTGACTACTACAACTGAGAAACAAACTTATAATAAGAACAAATACAAAACATGTATATATCAGTATATATACAGATTATATAATCATCATATGATTATACAACTCTCATGAATATCATATATTCAAAACATATATATACATATGCATATATAAAATATAACAACATGTAAAACATACAAAATCGCATACATAACAGTCATGGAATATATTGTATACATGTTATCATCATAAAACCAGTAAACACATAAACGAATTAAACATTTTTCGCAAGTAGCTCTGATGTCATTGAAGGGTTTTGAGCACATAAATGCAACAGAAACAGTAATTAAAAATGTAAAAAAACAGAATTTTCGAAACTCACCGCAGGATCCATGCGAAAAACATATATTTAATTCGTAGATCAGATTGTTTACCTTAAGAAGCTTTACCAATTAGTTGACTAATGGAGATCCAAAGCTTGTTGAATCACCACGCATCCCGCTCTCGCGATCTACGCTTTATTGGTATCCACACGAATGCTTGAACTCAAGGATTGGATGTATACTAGCACAAACCCGTTTCTTCTTGCTCTCTCCATCTTCTTTCTTGGTGGCTAGGGTTTTTAGTAAAAGTCTTGCACACCAAAAATTTAGCCACACAAGATATATTATATCGAGAGTAGAAAAATGAATTATAACTCTTAACTAATTAAGAGTAATTATTAATTCGAAATTCCTATTTGTATTATAATTAAGTCTCACTTAATTATTTAACAAATAAATTTCATAATTAATATTAGTAAATTTGAATATCATTATTTATCTAATTACTTAAGTCAAACTTAATTAATATTATAAATAATTCAAATTACTTTAATTTAATTTAAATCCAATTTAAATTAAATAATCCTTCAAGCATTCTTTGTGTGTGACCCTATAGGTTATTATTACATTGGAAATGAATTTTAAATCTAATTTAAAATCGTAAACAATGAGCGGCATCTAGTAATACATCATTGCTACCCAAGTAATAATAATTAAATTGGTGATCGATTAAACCTTTCGTGAATAATGTACAATGTAATATAATCCCTTTAACCAAATATTATAGATTAAATTAGAGGCATGTAATGTGTCATCCTCATCATAGTTTAATCCAAGTTTCCTTGATCAATGAGTAGACTATCATATCAAATCAACATTGGAGCGTGGCCACGCATTTCATAGTCTAGATCACACAAGAGGCCAATAATATCACTCCTAAAATAGGAGGGTTAAATCCTATCTAGATCATTCATATTTCTCATATTATTCATAATATACCCAATGTCCACTTTTATCATTACCCGGTCAAGGATAACTTTTAATGGAATCAATGTATATTAATTCTCGTATAGTTTTATAATGACTTCAGGTCTAAGGACCATTACATCATTATCACTGTGAGAATTACTTATGACACAACAGATATGTAGAATCTGACATTGGGTCTGTACAGCACCATGTACATATTCATATGCCTGTGTTTTTTACTTCAGTATCACTATACCTATGATCAATGAGATGTGATAATCAGTCAACAAACACATCAGTCTTAATGCATTACTATTGTCCCTTAATAATAATACTCGACTAGAGACCTTTAGAAATATTGATACTATTCTCATAATCTCATTTCTAAGTCACGTACTTAGAGATATAGAATTGCATATCATATTCCAAGGACATAATAACATTTATATCGCAGTAAATTAAGAATTAATAAATTATAAAGAGAATAATCGATAGAACATAAACATTAATAATCCTAATGTCTTAAACTAAAACATCATAGTGTTGTCTCTAGGGCACAAACAGTAACAATCTCCCACTTACACTAGAGCCAATCACCCATGTATCTAATACTCATGGAACGAGTATGACCATCGTACTTCTGCTGTGACAAAACCTTAGTCAGTGGGTCTGCAACACTATGATTACTATACACTTTACATTTATATCTCCTTAATCATTAATCTCATTAATAAGGCAATATTGCCTAAGGACATGCCTAACAGTCTCCATGGTTGTTTCAAAAAATTTCAATATATTCGGCTTCCATAGAATCATCAATGTTCTTTCTATGAACTATTCAAGCTAACATAAATTATATTTGGACAAAACAGACATAAACTCGTAATCATCCTTGTCTGTCCAAAAATTAGGTTCAGAAACTAGTATCAGTGTAACCCTTTACAACTAGTTCCCTATCTTCTCCATACACCAAAAATAAATCTTTAGTCCTCTTTAAGTACTTAAGAATATTCTTGAAAACTATCAAGTGACCCTCACCTGGATTAGACTGGTATCTGATCGTCATGCTCAAAGCATACAAAACATCATGATAAATACATATCATTATACACATTATAGATCCAATTATTGACGCATCTGGAATTTTCTCAAATGGCCCTTATCATCTAATGATTTAGGGGGCAATTATCTTTTGAGATCACTATCCCATGAGACATCGAAACATATCCTTTCTTTGTCTCTTGCATCATAAAATGATGTAATACTTTATCAATGTATGTACTCCGACTAGGCCGATTAATCTTTTTAATTTATCTCTATAGATCTTGATCCCTAATATATAGGTAGCATCGCCTAAGTCTTTCACCGAGAAACTATTTCTCAACCAAGTCTTAACAGCCTGTAGAGAAGGTATGACATTCCTTATTTATTATATGTCATCTACATATAATATTAGGAATGTCATATGGCTCCCAGTAACCTTATTGTAAACACATGGTTCATCTTCATTTTGAATAAAGCCAAACTATTTGACCGTTTCATCAAAATAAATATTCATTCTCCTTGAGGCTTGTTTCAATCTATAAATAGATAGAAGCGACAAACTATCTTAGCAAACTTTGGATCGACAAAACCCTCAGGTTGTATCATATATACATCTCTTCAAGGCTCCCATATAAGAAAGCAGTTTTGACATCTATTTGCCAAATCTCATAGTCAAAGTAAGCAACTACTGCTAACAAAATCCTGATGGACTTGACCATAGTAACCGGTGAAAAAGTCTCATCACAGTCTATACCATAAATTTGTTTGAAACCTTTTTTGCCACTAGTCGCATCTTATAGGTCTGTAATTTACCATCCATGTCAGTTTCCTTCTTAAAAACCCACTTGCACCATATAGGTTTTACCCCATCGAGTGGATCAACTAAAGTCAATACTTTATTTTGATACATGGATTCCATCTCGGATTGCATGGCCTCTAGCCATCTTTAGGAGTCTGAACTGTTCATAGCATCTTGGTAGGTGAGAGGCTTATCATTATCCGTAAGCATCACATCACCATCTTGAGTCAAAAGAAATTCATAATTTATCCCGGGCTCATGGTGAATCCTACTAGATCTACGAATAACCTCTGTTTCTTGGACATGATTACTTTAAACATTTAGATGTACATCCTGATCTATTTCCAACTCTGGTTCAATGTTATCATGTGGTTCTCGATCTTCATCGAGATGTATTATCCTCCCACTGATTTTCTTAGAAAGTAGTTCTCTCTCAAGAAATACAGCGGCCCGAGCAACAAACACTTTATTCCCGGAAGGATTATAAAAACTATACCCTAGTCTCACTTGGGTATTCTACAAAATAGCATCTATCTAATTTTGGTCCAAGCTTGTCAGAGGCTAAATGTTTTACAAATGCTTCACATCCCCAAATTTTTCATAAATGACATGCTTTGACATTTATCACTTTATATCTCATACGGAGTATTTTGAACCGCTTTAGTCAGAACTTGGTTAAGTGTATATGCAGCCGTTTCTAGAGCATTATCCTAGAAACTGAATGAAAGATCCGCTTGACTCATCATAGATCGCATTATGTCCAACATGGTACGATTTCTCCTCTCAGAATCTATATTCCATTGAGGTGTTCCAGAAGGAGTAAGTTATGATACACTATCACACTCCTTCAAAAAAACTCTTGAAATTGAGGTTTAAGTATTCTCCTCTATGATCTGATCATAAAACTGTTATACTTTTCTCTTGTTTGCTTTTCTACTTCGGCCTTATATTCTTTGAACATTTTAAAAGAATCGGATTTGTTCTTCATAAGAACCACATATCCATATCTACTGAAATCATCAGTAAATGTTATGAAGTAGTATAAGCCGCCCCTTGCCATCATATGGATTCGACCACATACATCATTATGTATAAGTCATAATCGTTCAGTGGCCCTTTCACCTGATCAGGTAAAAGAAGCTTTAGTCATTTTGCCAATGAAACAAAGTTCGCATCTTTCGTATGATTCAAAATCAAACTTATCCAAGTATCCATCTATATGTGACTCAGAAATGCGTTTCTCATTAATATGGCTTAACGACAATGTTAAAGGTAATGTTTAATTTGAGTCATCTTAGAACATATAAATTGTTAACTAATTGTGCAACATTATAAGCCTTATCATTAAAATAGAATAAACAACTATTGTTTATTTAATTAAAATGAAAACCTTTCTTGTCCTGACAAGAAATTGACTTAATTTATCCGTTAAAGCAGGCACGTAATAACAATTTATCAAGTTCTCAATCTCGCCTTATCGGCAAAATTAGGTATCGAGTTCCTTCAACTAGAACAACAACTTTTGCTCCAATTCTAACCCTATACCTGAAGCTTGACAATTGCTAGTCTTTTTCTTTAGATCTTCCAAATAAGCTCGACAATTTAACTTCCATTCATCCAGTTATTTCCACAGAAATGACAATCATCTCCTTTAGCAACACCACTATTAGGCTTCAAAAGCCCTTTGGGATTGGACTTTGGTTTGGCACCGAATAAGATCAAATCTTCACCTTGCCTGTCCACTTTCCTTTCCCATTTGCATTCTATGTGTACATCATCAATATGGACGTAATTCATGCCTTTACCGTGTTATTTTCAGCAGTTCTAAACATG
The DNA here is from genome assembly GCF_009905375.1 of Apium graveolens. Lineage (NCBI taxonomy): Eukaryota > Viridiplantae > Streptophyta > Magnoliopsida > Apiales > Apiaceae > Apium > Apium graveolens. The sequence goes on from NC_133653.1 coordinate 31,249,709, forward strand.
CTTAACAACTCAGTGAGTGTTCTGTCTATCTCATTCCTTTTGTTCTTAACAAATTGAGAATAGAAGTTGTTCAAAGATCTTTTGATCAAATCAAGATGAGTCTCTAGACCATTCTTGAAACCCAAAATATCAAGGTACATATGATTATCACCTTTGGAACATGTGGTCCAACCGATTCTCCCATTAATGCAAAAGTATGGTGCCTTATTATTGTCAAATCTTTCTGACGAGCCTATCCTTCAAGCATCTTTTGAAGGTGCTCAATCATATCATAAGCATCATTATGCTCTTGTTACTTCTAAAGCTCAGCACTCATAATTACAAGCATGAGACATGAAACATCAGTTGCATAATTAATTTGCTTCTGGTAAGCATTTTGTTCTGCACATGTTTCATTCTCAGCTAGAAGAAATAAGGGAGGGGTTTGAGTGACATCCTTGAACCCGAGGACAATCCTCAAGTTCCCATGTCAATCGAGGAAACTATTTCATGTCAGCTTGTCCTTCTCAAGGACTATTACATAGAGAAGTTATTTGTGTTATTTGTCATTTGATATCTACAATATTAAAGTGCATAAAATGACTTAGTTTACCAATAATCATTAAATTATGTTCAAGTGATTATTCATATATATATTCACAATATATATCTCCCACTATTTTTATCAAATCAATAGCCCTAACTATTAATTCAGAAAAAATATCTTCTATATCCTTTCTAGTGAGCCAAGATCCATATTTCACCACGCGTTAGGTCAGCTTTGGCTTTTCTCCTAAAATATGATTATTTAGGTAGACAACATTTGTCAATTATATCAACTATATAACTCTTGGATAGCTTGGTGGAACAACATTTGTTCATATTTATCTAATAAATCTTGCCAAACTATATGCCTCTAAGTTCACAATCCTATTGTGATAACTTAATTAAGTCAAACCCAATAGTCAAAAAATATCAATATACTTCAACACATCTCTCACGATAGATAGGAGTACTTCACTTTGGCAAACCCACTCCTTTTCGATCTAGGGGTTAATGCATTGTACTCATTGGAAGGCATCCGATCAACTTAATATTAACTTTAGAGTTTTGTTAATTTTAAAGCGATCATGATCCCATCATAAAGAGATTCCCAATTTTTACTTGAATAAAATACTACAAATCAATATTCGTCAATGGTTTGATTTTCAGTAGTGAGAGAGTCACAATGGTGTCGCTTAAAACCAACAACCTTACAAATTCAATGAACTCGCTTTCGATAAAATCGCCACATGTCAGAAACAAAGAAAATTTGTATTTTATTCCATGTTTCATAAACACGAGAATCTCATAATCGTTTGTTCATTTTAAAATCTTGAATCGTTACAGATTTTATCTTGTTTAGCAAGCATGGCATGGGTGTCATATCTAATACATACATCCTTAATCTAATTAAGCATGCATCTTTATAAACTACTCTACACATACATTCATCATATGCGCATATATATATAAAGTACAATAAATAAACATGGTTAGTTATGGCTTCATCCTATGTGATCTTTATCAAGCTAATGACAAAGATCTAGGTCAATCTAAGGTGGAAAATAAATACAGGCTAACTATTACATGTCTTGTTTCTTGTATTGCTTCCTTGGATGGCCTCCATGTGGGATTACCCTTGATCTTCAAATCTTCATGTCTTCATGTACATTACAAAAATGAAATATGAAAAGTAATCTAATGAACTTACAAAAAGAACTCGAGTTACATTCAAGATTTAATAATTACAAGATTAAATGACATGCAAGCCGTATTTGAAAAACCAAAACCATTAACCTAAGGTCATAAGCCATAACCATCCACCATGCTCAATTAACACAAAATAACATGTTAAAACACATAATCTGATCTTAACATATTATACCCATCATGATGTAATCATAAAAACCAAATATTGAAAAAAAAATCAGAAAATTCGAAATTAAATCTGATAACATTAAATCACAGATTACAGGGCCTAAACGACGTCAAACGCCTTACAGATCGGTCGATGATAGCTTTATCTATCAGTTACGTTCAGACGTTCGATTCCATATGAAATAGCATATTCATTCGTCGAAATCGGACACCAGACCCAGATTTCAACAAATCCGCTGCATCCGATTCAGAATCATATCAAATACGATTCTTATAATAAGAACAAACACAAAACATGTATATATCAGTATATATACAGATTATATAATCATCATATGATTATACAACTCTCATTAATATCATATATTCAAAACATATATATACATACGCATGTATAAACATAACAACATGTAAAACATATAAAATCGCATACATAACAGTCATGGAATATTGTATACATGTTATCATCATAAAACCAATAAACACATAAACGAATTAAACACTTTTTGCAAGTAGCTCTGATGCCATTGAAGGGTTTCGAGCACATAAACGCAACAGAAACAGTAATTAAAAATGTCAAAAATCAAAATTTTCGAAACCCACCGCAGGATTAATGCGAAAAACATAAATTTAATTCGTAGATCAGATTGTTTACCTTAAGAAGCTTTACCATTTAGTTGACTAATGGAGATCCAAAGCTTATTCAATCACCACGCATCCCGCTCTCGCGATCTACACTCTATCGGTATCCACACGAATGCTTGAAACCAAGGATTGGATGTGTACTAGCACAAACCCGTTTCTTCCTGCTCTCTCCATCTTCTCTCTTGGTGGCTAGGGTTTTTAGTAAAAGTCTTGCACACCAATAATTCAGCCACACAAGAGATATTATATCGAGAGTAGAAAAATGAATTATACCTCTTAACTAATTACGAGTTATTATTAATTCAAAATTCCTATTTGTATTATAATTAAGTCTCACTTAGTTATTTAACAAATAAATTTCATAATTAATATTAGTAAATTTGAATATCATTATTTATCTATTTAATTAAGTGAAACTTAATTAATATTATAAATAATTCAAATTACTTTAATCTAATTTAAATCCAATTTAAATTAAATAATCATTTAAACATTCTTTGTGTGTGACCCTATAGATTATTATTACATTGGCAACGAATTTTAAATCTAATTTAAAATCGTAAACAATGAGCGACATCTAGTAATACATTATTGCTACCCAAGTAATAATAATTGAATCGGTGATCAATTAAACCTTTCGTGAATAATGTATAATGTAATATAATTCCTTTAACCAAATATTATAGATTAAACTATAGGCATGTAATGTGTCATCATCATCATAATTTAATCCAAGTTTCCTTAATCAATGAGTAGACTATCATATCAAATCAGCATTTGAGCGTGGCCACGCATTTCATAGTCTAACTCACATAAGAGGCCAATAATATCACTCCTAAAATAGGAGGGTTAAATCCCATATAGATCATTCATATTTCTCATATGATTCATTATATACCCAATGTCCAATTTTATCATTACCCGATCAAGGATAACTTTTAATGGAATCAATGTATATTAATTCTCGTATAGAAATATAATGACTTCAGGTCTAAGGACCATTACATCATTATCACTGTGAGAATTACCTATGACACAACAGATATGTAGAATCTCACATTGGGTATGTCAAGCACCATGTACATATACATCTGCCTGTGTTTTTGACTTTAGTATCACTATACCTATGATCAATGAGATGTGATCATCAGTCAACAAACACACCAGTCTAAATGCATTATTATTGTCCCTTAATAATAATACTCGGCGAGGGACCTTTAGGATTATTGATACTATTCTCATAATCTCATTTCTAAGTCACGTATTTAGAGATATAGAATTGCATATCATATTCCAAGGACATTTATTAATCTAACATTTATATCACAGTAAATTAAGAATTAATAAATTATAAAGAGAATAATCGATAGAACATAAACATTAATAATCCTAATGTCTTAAACTAAAACATCATAGTGTTGTCTGTAGGGCACAAATACTAACATCAAGCATATGAATGAAGTTCATGTTCGCAGTTATATTAGCAGTAGATACAGTAACTAACAATTTGTCAAATAAATAAGCTCAAATAAAAGAAAATTCATGTCAAATAATAGCACAAAAAACATGAATTTTAATTCTATAGTGTGTGTGGGCCTATTTAATAAGATACCAAACACAGTATTAATATTTAGTCTTTGGATAGAAATATTAACTTGCAAGTGGTACTCTCCACGCACAAATTAAATATTAATAATAAATTCGTTCAAGCAAAAAACCTTCCTTTGGACCGGTTAGTTACTCACATGAAATATTTTATAATTATTACATATTTATTCCCACACACACATTTATTATTTCGCCGTAAAATAATGTTTCTTTAAGGTGATTTATTTAACGCATAAATAAGAAATATACACATCGTAATATTTTAAAATAAATAAATTTACACATAAATATCATTTTGGCGATATTTTGCTTCAACTCACTTATTCACGAAATAAAAAGGATAAAATATTATATATATTTTTCTTCTAAAAAAATGTGCCCATGATCCGTATTATTGTAAATATATTAAAATGATCACCAAAATATTTAATAGTTTACAACCAAAAGAACATTTTGATCAATTAAAAATTAAACTTTTTTTATGTAATCCAGATGACCAAAACAATTTTTGAGGGAGCACAGAACATGATGCTGCATAACATACTATTTTCGCATATGAAAATAACAAAACAGAGCATATGCATCCTCAATTTAATTCAACATGATACAAAATTAATAAATTTAATATTATTACTAATACCATGCATGACAATTATAATATAAAAATATATTTAACTAGTGCATATCATCTTAATGGGCAAAAAAATTGACACCGCCAGATTAAGTTTAAGTCATTTGTCCTGAATAGCTTAAGTCTAGCACCACTGTAAATAGGTGTTATTTATGGAAACCTTAGTGTGATTACATGTACTGGTCAGTAGTCATACAACATGTTATACATTATACATGATATTTCAGTCTTTAACGATCATGATTCATGACCATCAAGAACTCATGCCCAATATAATTTATATAAAATCAAATACATGCTTCGTGAATGTCATGTAAAATAAATGCGAATATATACACATACACATTTATCTTATTAACCGATTACAATCATAAAAAATATGATCAACCCTAATAATTTGACATAAGATAGGCTCTGATATCACTTGTTAAATCTAAATTAATAAATAAATCAGGATCATCTTATGCGATATTATCAAGGTTACATAATAAATTATAATACAAAAGTGTACATGATTGCATGATGGTAGATATGAATAGGGATTGTGGAACTCGATTTTCCGCAGATTTTATTCGGCCTCTAGTTGTATCTCACTCGAACGGATGAAAATATAGGAGTAGAGGTTGTGAATAGTCTCGGGGACCAAGAACCTATCATGTTCTTTATATAGTAGCCCAATTAGACTCCATTAACCCTAATCAGACTCATATTGAGTATTACACATTACAAAACCCATACAGAATAAGATGTTATTGGACCCGTTATTTTAGATCACTTAATTAACCCCTATTATAGAATAAATATTAAATATAATTGTCTTTAATTTTTAAGCCCAAAATATTGTGAATATTAAAAATATTCTAGCACGTAAGCCTCTCTTGGGATTTTTTGCACCGTTCTCTTGCCCTTCTTCTCTAAATTCAGTTATTTTTGTTTGGTTTAAGTTTTTATACAGTTTATTAGCTTGAATTTGATATTGGGTAAATTCGATTTTATTTTTGGTTTAATAATAAAATTGAAAAAAGTTTGCTGGTTAGATTGGATAAATTGTATTGATTAGATCTGAATACAGTTTAGGTTCAACTTTTTGTTTTAGATTAGATTTGGATTTCAAGTTGGTTATTGAGTTTGATTTTATATATGAATACAATTTTAGATTTGAATTAAACTTTGGTTTTGCTACCGGTATTATTTTCGATGGTTGTGGATTTACTTTACGTGTGAAATTGTTTGGGTTGGTAATTGAATGACAGTGATTGTTCTTGTTTTCTTTTTTTATTATTATATTCCTTGTTAACTCTGATTTTGGTTTGTTTACATTTGGATCTATATTTTGTTTATGTATATAATAAAATGGATACTATATTTTCTCTTTTCTTACAGTTATATCTTTGAATTTTGTTTTTCTTTTATTTTACGCTTGTGCGCACCTTTAGATTCTCTTAAAAATTATTGGTTCATTTGAATTTGTGAGTCTATTTTTGGATTTGTTTGGATGCTCTTATTTTCTGTGTTGCGGTTTGTAAACTTATCTTAGTTTCTTGTTGGAAACAATCAATTTTTCATTGCGAGTTTGAGGTGATGCTGACATATATAATATTTATTATTATTGGATAGTTGTGTTTTTATAAAAGATGCATTGTTAGGATAATTTTGTTTATTACTCCCTTCATCCCTCCAGGTTCTTTACATTGGAGAACGGGAGCTCGACACGCATTTTAAGGCTTTTATAAATTATACTTCCCTATATTATTTTAATTTTTTTCATTAAATAAAAATATGAAAAATTCTTACATAAAAAAAGAAAATTTTAAAATAAATTAGTGGAACGGATGGAGTATTATTTAGATGTGGGTATATAAACCTCCCTTCTAATTTTATTGATATGGAGTTTATTATAATAAATTCCTACTTTATCTCTTCTTTCTATAATTTATCAAAGATTTTATCAAGCGCTAATGAATTAGACTGGACACAAAAACCAACATATGCACTATAACCCGCTGATCAATCAGGATATAGTGCGGATCTATACCCAACTGTATAGACCCACCAACATATAGGGTACCCGAGCACTATGGCTTAATAAGTAAGGATCTGGTTTATACTCGGCCCGCATGGTAACCATCCAGTCCATGGATTAGCATCCGGAATAATCGGCATGCTTTGATGTATCTCCACATCAGAGTATTTCAAGATATATAAAGTGAGTAATCTATTGGAATATGAATAGAGTATTTATTAAATAAGAGAAATCAGAAATCAAAGTGAAATATCAACAAAAGAATCAGTAATTATGTATCAGTGTATGTAAACAGGAATTATCAATGCTTACTACGTTGAGAATTGGAAAAGAAGAAAGAAATTCACTATTCTGAACTTAGAATAGGGGAAAAACTTGCCTGATACTTGTTTTACTTCAGCTATATCACAATTCTCGAGCACGGGTTGATTCCACCTTCTTGGACTTGTATCTATCAAAGAAAGATACTTATTTAGTTGACTTACATCATAATCGTATCTCAGACTGAGGTCACGTAGCCCTGATTGTCTACCCGTATTATTCTAACTGACTCGTATAACAATGATCTAGCAATTAGAACTTGATTAATCACATAAATCACATAGCACATAAGTCTCGTAGTCAATTTAGTCTTCAAAATATTTTTAGGATCGACATTGGATCTATACTCGCATTAACAAACTACATCTGACTCGTTTCCTAATTTTCTGAGATTTATTAGACTCGTATCTATAATTAATAGAGTCTATAATGAATAAATATCGAAAGCCGACTCGTTCCCGAAACAAATTAAGATTTAAAACTATTTTTAATGGAATCAGGTCATTTTCTGATTTTGAGGGCTTTCGTTTCGATTAAATCAGATAAACGTTTCAATTATTAGTTAATATTTAAGAATAATTCAATTGTTATTCACAATAAATAATTATTCAAAAATAATTGAACCTCAATTATATTTTTAAATGATTATCTAGGAAAAATTAGTTTTAAAAATGATTTTTCCTTAATTTTTGTAATTAAATTGGATTTATTATAAATTATTTAAATAAACTAATTAATTATAAAATAAATAATCAATTTAAATAAATAGTAAGTAAATAAGAAATAAATAAATTTTTAAATTTCTAAAATAAGAAAACAGTTTAGATTTATTTATGAAATAAATCAAATAATTAATCAAATTAATTATTTGATTTACTAAATAAAAACTAATATTCTGAATTTATAAAATAAAAGTAAAATTAAATTATTCAGAACCATGTTTTGAAACTGGAAATCGGGGATTTTTAGATTGAAATCGGGTTTTACTAAAATAAAAACGGGTCGGGTATGGGCTATTAAGAACGACCTGCCGGTGTTCTTCACAACCCAGAACCCGACGAGGTTCCGGCCACCGGAGCTCGATCTCGGTGATTAATTTCTTGGTCCAATCAACTCTGTTTCGAGTCATTTTTGCTGCGTTTTCAATCAACAGAATCACGACAACTCAGACGAGCTCGATTTTTGTTCAAAACACGCACCGTTTGGATCGATTCTTCCTGGGTTTTCACTCAAAAACACTCCAGGAATAAAACCACACCAACATCGCATCCTGATAACCCCTACAGCAAATTCTCCGACCAAAACAAGATTAATTCAGGCCAAAATCCAAACTTCCAGATTTGTGCATGAAAAAAATCTGATTTATAGCTTAAAATAAAGATTAAAATACGTACAATCGATCCCCTATCATCAAAATAACCTCAGTTTTATCTAAATTTAAAAATGAATTAATTAAAAATTGCATAAACCCTAAAACTTGAACTATTAATTTAAGCTATCGTTTGATGCAATTAAGGGCATAAATCAATTGTAACAATCAATACCAAGCTATTCCAATCAACAATAACATCAAATAACCCCTGGAATCAAAACCCCTAATTCACAGCATGAAACCTAATTTTAAAAATTAAAATCGACAATATTAAACATGAAATTGATACTGTTAATTTAAAGTAGGGATCACCAGCTTTGATTTGGTAACTTACATGATCGATTTGGACAACAGAATCACTGTTTAATCTTCAAGCAAATCCAAAAACAAGTTCTTCACCCTCAAAATTAATTTTAAGAATTAATTATTTTTTATGATTATTTTATAATTAATTAATAATAATTCAGCTATTTATAGTAGTAATAAAAATACCCCTAATTAAAATTTAGACCCTAATTATATCCCTAAATAAAATTAATTGGCCCTTGATTAATAATTTTTGGGTTTGAATTTTTAAATATCCAATAAATACAAAATATATGTCAAAATTTCCCAAAAATTGTGAATAATACAAAAATGCAAAGAAATATAATACTTGATAATTCCATGATCCTATAAAAATAAAAATGTGATTTTTGTGGGGGTTTTGACACCCGAAGGGGACCGGAAAAGTCATTTTTTGCAAAACGAAAAAATTTATAAAATGACTAGATGCTCAGAATATCGATATGGTATAAGCCATACTAGGAGAAATAAGGCCAATGATTTGTATGAATAATCAGCTACTAAAATACTATTTGGGTCGTACAACTTTTGATATGAAAGCATTTGACTCATAATAAAACACCCGATAATTACCCGGGAAATATCCTAACAACACAGAATACACGTAGCATATAACAGCTAGGGTTTTGTAACTCTATACACTTAATGACATCTTAAAACACATAATTCAACTTTATTAGGCTATAATACAAACGTAATTTCTCAGTCGTTACAATAGTTATCCCCTCTTTAACTAACTAAGTCAATCCTTGCGGGCTCAACTGATTATACTTAGTTTATTTTAAATTTATTTTAACCATGACCAATAGTTGTTATTCCCAAACAATCTAACAGTTGAATTACAGAATGGGGTTGAATGTAATTCTTGGTTTCTTCTTAATTTTAAGAACTATACATAACAGTGTTTGAATATGCAGAAGTGCGGAATGAAAGTATTGATGTATTCAAACACAAAGTAATTTAAACATAAGTATTTAAAAACTTTTTGGTGGATTGAACTTATCCACCAGAGATATATATATTTCGAGAACTCTGTGATACAAAAATTGTACACAGCTGCCTATAACTAGAATCACAAGGAACAGAGAAATTCTTCACAGATGCAGCTTTTTTCTATTTCTCTAGTTGATTGCGTGATTTGCTACTAGCTACTCTTGGTTTATAAATTACCAAGATACAAATGAATAAGACAAACTAATAAAACAAAATTTGTCTTTTTCTAATCATGTGCTTCTTCATTTCTCCTTACAGTATCTTTGATTTTCTTCAAGTAAGCATGGAAATGGAAAATGCTTCGTTGTTCTCTAAACCTGATTACAGGCTGCCACATTCCTTTTGTGTGTAATCAACCCATGTGATTGTCAAGTCACTATCAACTTCTGTTCGAAATTCGTTATCCGTCAAAACTCCATTGAGTCATCTGTTGAGACTCTATTGGATCATCCATCAATATGTGACTCGGGTCATCCGTCGAAGCCTTTTGAAGAACATCCGTTGAAAGTGTTTTCAAAAAAGTTGACTCAATTTCACTTATCTAAAATTACAAGGCATCTAATATATACAATTTTCTGACCCATTTTACATATCATTCTTGTAGTCAACATGACTTAGAATGTCCTACAACTTCTAATTCTTTAAGGCATTACAATACATAAGAATATGCTACAAAATACTTATTAACACATAAGCTACTCTTTTAATGGATGACAGATAGGATCATCTGTCGAAAGCTACAAATACACTTAATCAAATCTACTAAGGTGTTTTTGTAGCATATCATCAAGCCTATAACATATTCTTAACAATCTCCCCCAATTTATGTCTACCAGAATTGTAGGCATAAATTTAGAGGGACTTGATGATAACAAAACACTTTTTTTCATAGAGATTATTCAACAGTAGATAAAACTGATAAGTGCTGCAATATATTGAAAATTTTACAGAAAAAAGTTCATAAAAATCTCACAAGCCATTTTTCAAGATGCTCCTCTAGTCTGAGCAGATTAAACTTTAGTCCTTGAATGTCTAGTCTTCTTTCCCAGCCTTTCATTATTTTCTTCAATCTGGTATTGGAGTTGTCTGTAGAACTCAGATTCATCTTCATTTGATTGATCTAGCATCTCCTGCATTTCCTTGAGAGTTTCATTGCTTGATATTTTTATCTGATCATCTAATCTAAAGAATCTTCTTATGTTCTTTTCATATTTGAACTTCATTAGCCAATATGGCCTTAAATGCACTTTATCCCCAGTGTAAGGAATAGTTAAGACTCGTGGGAATGCATTTGGGTCTCTCTAGCTTTGTCTTATTCTCTCAATCTGGTTGAGTATATGCTTCTTGGAAACAATGTTAAAACAAAAGATTTTCTTGATTGAGGAGTAAATATTTATTAAGACAGAGAAGCCTTCATTGAGAATTCTATGAAGAGGCCAGGTGATTTCCCTGCCACCCTTGTACTTGAACACCAATCTTTCTGGAACTCTTTTATAAGCATCAATAGCCCTAACTTCATTTAGCTCATCCAAGTAAAGATTTATGTCAGAGAACTCCTTAATGTCACAGATGAATAGTTGATCTCCTTTGTTGATAATAGGTTTGGGTTTGGGAAGATTTTTGGATTTGAATGGAACTCACTTGACTGGCTTGCTTGGTCTTCACTTTCTTCTTTTGGCTGAGGTAGTTGGAATTGGAAAGTTTAGATCAGGGATAGGTAGGCTTTTCCAATCTATTGGTTCATCCTTTGGAATTATTGGCTCACCATGAAAATTCACATCTTGATAGACCTTGGTTTCAGCTTGCTCCATTATGGGCAAGGTTGACTGATTTGAAGTAGTAGACTGGGTAGGCTCGGGTTTATCTTCTTTCTCTTCTTGCTTCTCCAAAATCTAGCCTCCTTTTTTATGTTTCCTTTCTCATTCTTTTTCCAATATTCTGCCTTGGTTCCTCCAATTTCTCAGTTTCAGTGATAGTAGCAGGCTTCTCAGTATTTGATTTGGTAGCAACCTTTTTATCCTTTTTCTTGGCTTCTAAGGAAGCCTGCTTTTTCTGACCCTTAAGTCTTAGCTTTTCTTCTCTTTTGGATTCTACAAATTGTGAATGTCCAACCATCACACAAATTTCTTTACCATGTTTGTAGAATTTGGCTATCCTCTTCTTTAAAACTGAATCTGTTGGATCTTTGATGTGAGCAATAGAATGACCAAGGAGTTTCTTTTTATCTGGCTGAGGAGTTGCATAGACTAGGTCAAAAGGATTCTTGGTAGAATGTTTTAAAGAATGTTTCTTGGGCTTTAAGATCATATTGGCCTTTGGCTATCTTCTAGCAGAGGTTTGACCTCTCTCCGTGTTCCTCAAGCTCATTTAAGTGATAGGGATTTGTCTTAATTGTGTGAAGTGTTTCACGGATTTATCTTTCGGTTCAATTAGACCAAACACCTTTTCAATCTTCTCATCAATTTACTTCAATTATTCATTCTGCCTGAGCTCAGCTGCTACAATATTGATCAAATCAATACAATCTAGAATTGGTGGCTTTGAGAAAGTAATGGATGGAACAATTACTTTGTTGATTGTAATTTGCATATCCTTCACCCCTTCACTAATTTGAGTAATTGCACCTTTCTCCCCCTATTTGTTATCATCAAGTTGGGTAGGATTGGAAGTCTGAGAAGCCACCAATTGCTGTAGCAATTGAGTTTGAGTTTGTTGGTTGGAAAGTATTTGAGCTACTGAGTCTTCAACTTTAGACAGTCTTGAACCCAGATCCTCAACTTTGTTCTTCAAGTAATACTCTTTCTTGAGATTTTGATTGAGACTGGTCATAGTAGTATCAGGAAGTTTAGCATCCAGTTTCTTGTAGAGATCCTCCTTGACTTGAGACAAATCATGTTTCACTATATCCATACTGTTAGGAAATGAATAACACACAGAGGGGGTGAATGTGTTTTACTGTTTTTAGGCTTTTCTTGAATGTTTTTAGCTTGGTTGAACAAAGTAAATTTAATCTTATAGAAATGTGTTACTGCAGGAATGTAAACATGCAAGAATCAGGAATACAGATCTTTTCAAAACTCACTTAATTTTGTATTGAAATTAAGAATGTTTTGCTACAAATTTCTAGGCTCTTTGATGTTAAAGAGCTTAGTTTCTTCTTGAAAGTGTTACAAGATTTCTATCTAAATTGTTACAACTGACTAAGGACCAGTGTTAACTTTATAACTTAGTTAACTGATGGTTTAGATAGTGTGTAATTAGATATGCTATTAGCTTTTCTAAACAGTCACTTGTCATTTCTATTTATAGAAAAGCAGATGTTTCATTTTTGGCTTAGCATATCTTTAGTATCCCGTGTTCACATTGACCAAATATTGTATAATGTATAATGTAATATAATTCCTTTAACCAAATATTATAGATTAAACTAGAGGCATGTAATGTGTCATCCTCATCATAGTTTAATCCAAGTTTCCTTAATCAATGAGTAGACTATCAAATCAAATCAGCATTTGAGCGTGACCACGCATTTCATAGTCTAACTCACATAAGAGACCAATAATATCACTCCTAAAATAGGAGGGTTAAATCCCATCTAGATCATTCATATTTCTCATATGATTCATTATATACCCAATGTCCACTTTTATCATTACCCGATCAAGGATAACTTTTAATGGAATCAATGTATATTAATTCTCGTATAGAAATATAACGACTTCAGGTCTAAGGACCATTACATCATTATCACTGTGAGAATTACTTATGACACAACAGATATGTAGAATCTCACATTGGGTATGTCCAGCACCATGTACATATACATCTGCCTGTGTTTTTGACTTTAGTATCACTATACCTATGATCAATGAGATGTAATCATCAGTCAACAAACACACCAGTCTTAATGCATTATTATTGTCCCTTAATAATAATACTCGGCTAGGGACCTTTAGAAATATTGATACTATTCTCATAATCTCATTTCTAAGTCACGTATTTAGAGATATAGAATTGCATATCATATTCCAAGGACATTTATTAATCTAACATTTATATCACAGTAAATTAAGAATTAATAAATTATAAAGAGAATAATCGATAGAACATAAACATTAATAATCCTAATGTCTTAAACTAAAACATCATAGTGTTATCTGTAGGGCACAAATACTAACATCAAGCATATGAATGAAGTTCATGTTGGCAGTTATATTACCAGTAGATGCAGTAACTAACAATTTGGCAAAAAAATACGCTCAAATAATAGAAAATTCATGTCAAATAATAGCACAAAAAACATGAATTTTAATTCTATAGTGTGTGTGGGCCTATTTAATAAGATACCAAACACAGCATTAATATTTAGTCTTTGGATAGAAATATTAACTTGCAAGTGGTAATCTCCACGCAGAAATCAAATATTAATAATAAATTCGTTCAAGCAAAAAACCTTCCTTTGGACCGGTTAGGTACTCACATGAAATATTTTATAATTATTACATATTTATTCCCACACACACATTTATTATTTGGCCGTAAAATAATGTTTCTTTAAGGTGATTTATTCAACGCATAAATAAGAAATATACACATCGTAATATTTTAAAATAAATATCATTTTGGCGATATTTTGCTTCAACTCATTTATTCACGAAATAAAAAAGGATAAAATATTATATATATTTTTCTTCTAAAAAAATGTGCCCATGATCCGTATTATTGTAAATATATTAAAATGATCACCAAAATATTTAATAGTTTACAACCAAAAGAACATTTTGATCAATTAAAAATTAAACTTTTTTATGTAATCCAGATGACCAAAACAATTTTTGAGGGAGCACAGAACATGATGCTGCATAACATATTATTTTCACATATGAAAATAACAAAACAGAGCATATGCATCCTCAATTTAATTCAACATGATACAAAATTAATAAATTTAATATTATTACTAATACCATGCATGACAATTATAATATAAAAGTATATTTAACTAGTGCATATCATCTTAATGGGCAAAAAAATTGACACCGCCAGATTAAGTTTAAGTCATTTGTCCCGAATAGCTTAAGTCTAGCACCACCGTAAATAGGTGCTATTTATGGAAACCTTAGTGTGATTACATGTACTGGTCAGTAGTCATACAACATGTTATACATTATACATGATATTCCAGTCTTTAACGATCATGATTCATGACCATCAAGAACTCATGCCCAATATAATTTATATAAAATCAAATACATGCTTCGTGAATGTCACGTAAAATAAACGCGAATATATACACATACACATTTATCTTATTAACCGATTACAATCATAAAAAATATGATCAACCCTAATAATTTGACATAAGATAGGCTCTGATATCACTTGTTAAATCTAAATAAATAAATAAATCAGGATCATCTTATGCGATATTATTAAGGTTACATAATAAATTATAATACAAAAGTGTACATGATTGCATGAAGGTAGATATGAATAGGGATTGTGGAACTCGATTTTCCGCAGATTTTATTCGGCCTCTAGTTATATCTCACTCGAACGGATGGAAATATAGGAGTAGAGGTTGTGAATGGTCTCGGGGACCAAGAACCTATCATGTTCTTTATATAGTAGCCCAATTAGACCCCATTAACCCTAATCAGACTCATATTGAGTATTACACATTATAAAACCCATACAAAATAAGATGTTATTGGACCCGTTATTTTAGATCACTTAATTAACCCCTATTATAGAATAAATATTAAATATAATTGTCTTTAATTTTTAAGCCCAAAATGTTGTGAATATTAAAAAATATTCTAACATGTAAGCCTCTTTTGGGATTTTTTGCACTGTTCTCTTGCCCTTCTTCTCTAAATTCAGTTATTTTTGTTTGGTTTAAGTTTTTATACAGTTTCTTAGCTTGAATTTGATATTGGGTAAATTCGATTTTATTTTTGGTTTGATAATAAAATTGAAAAAAGTTTGCTGGTTAGATTGGATAAATTGTATTGATTAGATCTGAATACAGTTTAGGTTCAACTTTTTGTTTTAGATTAGATTTGGATTTCAAGTTGGTTCTTGAGTTTGATTTTATATATGAATACAATTTTAAATTTGAATTGAACTTTGGTTTTGCTACCGGTATTATTTTCGATGGTTGTGGATTTACTTTACGTGTGAAATTGTTTGGGTTGGTAATTGAATGACAGTGATTGTTCTTGTTTTCTTTTTTTATTATTATATTCCTTGTCAACTCTGATTTTAGTTTGTTTACATTTGGATCTATATTTTGTTTATGTATATAATAAAATGGATACTATATTTTCTCTTTTCTTACAGTTATATCTTTGAATTTTGTTTTTCTTTTATTTTACGCTTGTGCGCACCTTTAGATTCTCTTAAAAATTATTGGTTCATTTGAATTTGTGAGTCTGTTTTTGGATTTGTTTGGATGCTCTTATTTTCTGTGTTGCGGTTTGGAAACTTATCTTAGTTTCTTGTTGGAAACAATCAATTTTTCATTGCGAGTTTGAGGTGATGCTGACATATATAATATTTATTATTATTGGATAGTTGTGTTTTTATAAAAGATGCATTGTTAGGATAATTTTGTTTATTACTCCCTTCATCCCTCCAGGTTCTTTACATTGGAGAACGGGAGCTCGACACGCATTTTAAGGCTTTTATAAATTATACTTCCCTATATTATTTTAATTTTTTTTCATTAAATAAAAATATGAAAAATTCTTACATAAAAAAAGAAAATTTTAAAATAAATTAGTGGAACGGATGGAGTATTATTTAGATGTGGGTATATAAACCTCCCTTCTAATTTTATTGATATGGAGTTTATTATAATAAATTCCTACTTTATCTCTTCTTTCTATAATTTATCAAAGATTTTATCAAGCGCTAATAAATTCTTAAAAAGGAAAAGAAGGTAAATTGTGATTAGATATTACAGGTTGTAGGATGCATATGATAAGATTATATTTTTGTTATTGTTATATAACTATTTCCATATGTTTGTTTGTTATAACATGATCATGAAAAGTCAAGTACTTCATAGGGATTTGATTTATCAAACATAATAGTGATATCTAAACTACATTATTACATATATTATTTAACTGAAACATAAAATATTTTATCCTTCTAGGCCTACATATTTTAAAATTTTATTTTCTCAATATATCCTCATTTTAAATATTATAATATAAAGATATTTAATACATGTTTATATAAAAAATATTCTGAAAATACTTTATATACGTCCAAAATTTCAAACATATCTAGCTTTGTGCCCATTTAAGTCAATCTTCTTAATCAGCTTTCACATGATTCTTGTTAAGATTTTTTTATTATTTATCGGATGTAATGGCTTGTGACGTAATAAAATTGCATTAAAAATAATTACCATCTTAACTAGAATCACAAGTATATAACTTTAATATTACTGAAATTAAAATTATTACATTTTACGTATTTTATTTTTATAAAAAATAGATTTAATCCTAGCTCAAAAGTATAAGTTTTGCGGTTCTTACGCCGCTTGGAAAAATGTCGGCGTAAAATAGTGATATATATATTGGTCCAAGCGTCCAGCTCCAATAGGTAAGGAATCCACTGGTTCAGGATCCCAACATGGGCATGCTCCTCCTTTAAGAGGCCAAGGATCCAAGCTATACGCGCACACCAGATTCTCGAGCTTTCATACCCTTTAATTCAAGAACAAACAGTCTAAACAATATCCTCGGGTAAATAAATGATCAAGAAACGTTTTCTATAAGACTCAATTGTGTAAAAAAATTCTGGGTCGCTTTTGGAGCACCTTCTTCATTGTTTCCTATACCTATTAACATCAGGAAATAACAAATGAAATAAATAAATAATATACATGAATATCGTTAAAAATTATAACTATCAACATTGAAAATCTTGTGAATATATAATATATCCACATTCTGAAACACATGCCAATAATGTTAATATATCGAGCCACCATAGGCTGTAAACTTATACATACATTAGATCTACGTAATTCAAACATTAATATGAATCAAAAATCAAAAAATGATGAAAAATCGTATAATTTTGTATATAATAAATGAAAATGAAAAAGCAAGGCTACTAATATACAATATTGTATATAATTGGGTTTATGATAAATGTAAATAAAGAAATTATGTTTAAGAAATCAATACAATTTTTTTACTAATTTGATAATTCAATCGTGGCAAAACAACTCATCAATTACATATGCTACAAATCATTTCTTGATGATGGCTTACCGAGTTGATTTGGATAATATTGAGATAAAAGCATTTTTTGGATAGCACACATGAAAGTTTAGTCAACAAATCAGGCAAGGATATCTGACAGCATCACGAACACAAAACTTTAGATTGTATTAGTCTTGTTGAAAATGTAAAGCCCGGAGGCGGAAGGATGGTATATAAAGGTGTTTTATATTAACATATTTATAATAATGATTTAGGTTAATACAGTCATATTTCGAGTACCTTCCAGAGACAGAAATACTTTAGGCCCAATGGTCTGATATCACCTTACATATCAGCACAAAAGTCTGGCCCGACTCAACATAAGCATTGAACCAACCCGAAATTATACAAACTCCATATATATCCATCACAAACAAATTTTATAGTATATTTAAATGTTAATGCTTTCATTAGCTACAAATAAAGAATAATTAATTACACATATAGAGATAAAAATTTACAAAAGGACACTATCAAAAACAAACTTTTATTATGCACAAATTTTTTTTGGTTAACGTATATATAATATGGATTTAACATCATTTGTTAACTAATAATTAAAGTTTTATTTTATACGCATATATTAATTACTAGCTTATAACCCGTGCTGATGCACGATTTTTTTTAAGGGAAAATGAATGTTTCCGTCACCCAACTTATTGTGTATTTAGAAATTTACCACTGAACTATAATTTTTTTTGTTTTACTCACTAGTGTTAGGTTCAGATTTTTTTTAGTCACTAACGTTAGGTTCGGATTTGATTATTAGTATTTTATCAATTTTCTATAGCATTATTAAAATATAATGATAACTAGTACAAAAAGTGTCATATGTGTCTTATAAGAAAGCTTATATGTGTTTGAGTTTGCTAGATGCATATGGAGGAGCCGTATAATGTCTAACTTATATACCTATGTTATAGGAAGGACGCGTATTATTTTGAACATCTTATCAGAACAGATGTATATACATTGTAAACAGACGCATAAAATCGGTTGATATACGTCTGTTACTTTTTAGGTAGGGTACTAAACTCAAAAACTAAAATTATTACGAAGATGCATCCCAATCCGTACTAAAATTATTGGGAAATAAAAAAAAAATTCAATATATTCAAATTAGCAAACTGATCATAAAGTACTAAAAATATTAAAAAATTATATATCAGTATTTTACCAAACGACACTTTCAAAAATCCAATGAAATCACTAACCATAACTCCTTCATGCAACTCTTACCGACCTAAAATCATAACTATAAACCCATCCATTCTAATAGAATTGTAAAACAAGTACATATATAAAAAACAAAAATAGAATAATGTTGTAATAATATGAATTTGGTATTAAATCAAATAACTCTCACAAGATATTTTTCTTAAAAACATAGTTTTATGACTTTTTTTAAGATTTTTTTTATACATTGAAATTTAAACGATAAATTATTATTCAGAAAAAAAAATTAAAATAATTCATTAAACTACATCTTTTATGAGCCTTAAAATACTTGTCAGACTGTCATCACCAAGGTAAATGTGGTGGGGACATATCGAGTACTATATATAAAGATATAGACATATATCAAATTATTAAAATATTATAGACTACCACCATATTTTAAAAATGCTACGAAAAATTGACATAATGCTAATAATCAAATCTGAACCTAACATTATTGACTAAAAACCAATATTAACTTAACATTAGTTAGTAAAAGAAAAAAAATAATAGTTCAATGGTAAGTTCCTAAAAACATGATAACTTAGGTGACGAAAAAATCCATTTTCCCTTTTTTAATATTACATAATTTATATATATATATTAAATTTCAACTTTTAAGATGCGTAATTTATTTATTCACAATTATTTATATGATATGATTTGATAAAAATTATACATATACACGTATATTTGTAAAAAGATCTAACGATTCATATTACATTGGAAGTACATGGAAATTTGGATAAGATCCTCCTTCTACATATTATATAATATAAAGATATAATTTGGTATTTTTATTTAGAGGTATTTAAATTTTAAAAAAAATATTACTAATTGAAATACATAATATTATTGTTAGTTCTATATGTGTTTACGAAATAATTTTATTTTTTAATTTAAACCATAAGTTTTATCCAGGTCCAATAATATATAAATCACATTTAGTTTTATTTTAAACTTTTTTATGTCGAGACCCATTTTACTGATCAAATCCAACTAATAATATTTAGTTTGATTTTAATTTTTTTAAAGCCAGATAAATGGATATTTTTGTTTAATTCGGATGAATAGTATATATTATTTTATTTTACCTTGTCGAATTTTATTTTAATTTTAATTTTGTTCTACCATTGATTAGTTTCATAATTTTTTAGACTCGATAAATAGTATATCTAATTAAGTTTTACGTTGATGTTATTATTTCGATCGACGAATTACCAGTTCAATAATATAATTTTCTAGCCGAATTAATAGTAGCTATTATTTTATTTCAGTCTGAAATCCGTTACACCGGCTAAATTCAACTTATTATACTTTCTTTTTTATCGTAGGGAACCCGCAGCCGCTACCCTTTGGGTACGTACTAGGTAAACCCCACGGGCTCACGCAATAGCCTGCAAACCACGTGAACCAAGGTAAACCGCATTTAAGCGACAGACTCTGGCTCAAGTGGCATAATCATAAATTCTCCTCCTATGGGATTCGAACCTGTGACTAAGATGATAGTTATAACACCCTCCAATTCCGGGGTCTAGATTTGGGGGTTACTTGCCACTAATAACATTTATAAACCTGTACAATGATCATACAAATATAAAACCAGCCCATTTCTACTACTACTCAGGATCTTTTAAGGTTAAAGTATGAAAACAAGAATAATTCACTACTTTTATTACAAACCCAAATTAATAGTCTTACAAGTTCTCTTTATTACAAACTAGTTATTTACACAAATTTTAGACTAAGTTTCTTTTATTCACATTATCTACATCTATTCACACTACACCTGCTCGGGCATCTCAAAACTCTCTTCTTGAATTGGAATTAGCACCCTTGGTGCAGAGGTTCCCGCCTTTTGACCCTCTTCTTGACCACTCGAGTACGAATAGGTTTCATTCTCGACCTTAACTGAAAAACAAGGTGAGTAACGATAATAAGGGTGAGCCATAATTGCTCAACAAGTCTACAACATGTATATATATATAGTATAAAGAGAATGCTAAATAAACTGGTACTCTGATTGTTCGAGTATCCATATGTTTCTGTAAAGAATAATGAAGGTCACTATCGGCAATTACCAATGAATTAGACTGGACACAAAAACTAACATATGCACTATAACCCGATGATCAATCAGGATATAGTGCGGATCTATACCCAACTGTATAGACCCACCAATATATAGGGTACCCGAGCACTATGGCTTAATAAGTAAGGATCTGGTTTATACTCGGCCGCATGGTAACCATCCAGTCCATGGATTAGCATCCGGAATAATCGGCCCGAATGATAGTGATTGTTCTTGTTTTCTTTTTTTATTATTATATTCCTTGTTAACTCTGATTTTGGTTTGTTTACATTTGGATCTATATTTTGTTTATGTATATAATAAAATGGATACTATATTTTCTCTTTTCTTACAGTTATATCTTTGAATTTTGTTTTTCTTTTATTTTACGCTTGTGCGCACCTTTAGATTCTCTTAAAAATTATTGGTTCATTTGAATTTGTGAGTCTGTTTTTGGATTTGTTTGGATGCTCTTATTTTCTGTGTTGCGGTTTGGAAACTTATCTTAGTTTCTTGTTGGAAACAATCAATTTTTCATTGCGAGTTTGAGGTGATGCTGACATATATAATATTTATTATTATTGGATAGTTGTGTTTTTATAAAAGATGCATTGTTAGGATAATTTTATTTATTACTCCCTTCATCCCTCCAGGTTCTTTACATTGGAGAACGGGAGCTCGACACGCATTTTAAGGCTTTTATAAATTATAGTTCCCTATATTATTTTAATTTTTTTCATTAAATAAAAATATGAAAAATTCTTACATAAAAAAAGAAAATTTTAAAATAAATTAGTGGAACGGATGGAGTATTGTTTAGATGTGGGTATATAAACCTCCCTTCTAATTTTATTGATATGGAGTTTATTATAATAAATTCCTACTTTATCTCTTCTTTCTATAATTTATCAAAGATTTTATCAAGCGCTAATAAAACAAGGTGAGTAACGATAATAAGGGTGAACCATAATTGCTCAACAAGTCTACAATATGTATATATATATATATATATACAGTATAAAGAGAATGCTAAATGAACTGGTACTCTGATTGTTCGAGTATCCATATGTTTCTGTAAAGAATAATGAAGGTCACTATCGGCAATTACCAATGAATTAGATTGGACACAAAAACCAACATATGCACTATAACCCGCTGATCAATCAGGATATAGTGCGTTTCTATACCCAACTGTATAGACCCACCAACATATAGGGTACCCGAGCACTATGGCTTAATAAGTAAGGATCTGGTTTATACTCGGCCCGCATGGTAACCATCCAGTCCATGGATTAGCATCTGGAATAATCGGCATGCTTTGATGTATCTCCACATCAGAGTATTTCAAGATATATAAAGTGGGTAATCTATTGGAATATGAATAGAGTATTTATTAAATAAGATAAATCAGAAATCAAAGTGAAATATCAATAAAAGAATCAGTAATTATGTATCAGTGTATGTAAACAGGAATTATCAATGCTTACTACGTTGAGAATTGGAAAAGAAGAAAGAAATTCACTATTCTGAACTTAGAATAGGGGAAAAACTTGCCTGATACTTGTTTTACTTCAGCTATATCACAATTCTCGAGCACGGGTTGATTCCACCTTCTTGAAATTGTATCTATCAAAGAAAGATACTTATTTAGTTGACTTACATCATAATCGTATCTCAGACTGAGGTCACGTAGCCCTGATTGTCTACCCGTATTATTCTAACTGACTCGTATAACAATGATCTAGCAATTAGAACTTGATTAATCACATAAATCACATAGCACATAAGTCTCGTAGTCAATTTAGTCTTCAAAATATTTTTAGGATCGACATTGGATCTATACTCGCATTAACAAACTACATCTGACTCGTTTCCTAATTTTCTGAGATTTATTAGACTCGTATCTATAATTAATAGAGTCTATAATGAATAAATATCGAAAGCCGACTCGTTCCCGAAACAAATTAAGATTTAAAACTATTTTTAATGGAATCAGGTCATTTTCTGATTTTGAGGGCTTTCGTTTCGATTAAATCAGATAAACGGTTCAATTATTATTTAATATTTAAGAATAATTCAATTGTTGTTCACAATAAATAATTATTCAAAAATAAATGAACCTCAATTATATTTTTAAATGATTATCTAAGAAAAATAAGATTTAAAAATGATTTTTCCTTAATTTTTGTAATTAATTTGGATTTATTATAAATTATTTAAATAAACTAATTAATTATAAAATAAATAATCAATTTAAATAAATAGTAAGTAAATAAGAAATAAATAAATTTTCGAATTTCTAAAATAAGAAAACAATTTAGATTTATTTATAAAATAAATCAAATAATTAATCAAATTAATTATTTGATTTACTAAATAAAAATTAATTTTCTGAATTTATAAAATAAAAGTAAAATTAAATTATTCAGAAACATGTTTTGAAACTGGAAATTGGGGATTTTTAGATTGAAATCGGGTTTTACTAAAATAAAAACGGGTCGGGTATGGGCTATTAAGAACGACTCGCCGGTGTTCTTCACAACCCAGAAACCGGCGAGGTTCCGGCCACCGGAGCTCGATTTTGGTGAATAATTTCTCGGTCGAATCAACTCTGTTTCGAGTCATTTTTGCTGCATTTTCAATCAACAGAATCACGACAACTCAGACGAGCTCGATTTTTGTTCAAAACACGCACCGTTTGGATCGATTCTTCCTGGGTTTTCACTCAAAAACACTCCAGGAATACAACCACACCAACATCGCATCCTGATAACCCCTACAGCAAATTCTCCGACCAAAACAAGAACAATTCCTGCCAAAATCCAAACTCCAAGATTTGTACATGAAAAAATCTGATTTATAGCTTAAAATAAAGATTAAAATACGTACAATCGATCCCCTATCATCAAAATAACCTCAGTTTTATCTAAATTTAAAAATGAATTAATTAAAAATTGCATAAACCCTAAAACTTGAACTATTAATTTAAGCTATCGTTTGATGCAATTAAGGGCATAAATCAATTGTAACAATCAATACCAAGCTATTCCAATCAACAATAACATCAAATAACCCCTAGAATCAAAACCCCTAATTCACAGCATGAAACCTAATTTTAAAAATTAAAATCGACAATATTAGACATGAAATTGATACTGTTAATTTAAAGTAGGGATCACCAGCTTTGATTTGGTAACTTACATGATCGATTTGGACAACAGAATCACTGTTTAATCTTCAAGCAAATCCAAAAACAAGTTCTTCACCCTCAAAATTAATTTTAAGAATTAATTATTTTTTATGATTATTTTATAATTAATTAATAATAATTCAGCTATTTATAGTAGTAATAAAAATACCCCTAATTAAAATTTAGACCCTAATTATATCCCTAAATAAAATTAATTGGCCCTTGATTAATAATTTTTGGGTATAAATTTTGAATTTTTAAATATCCAATAAATACAAAATATATGTCAAAATTTCCCACAAATTATGAATAATACAAAAATGCAAAGAAATATAATACTTGATAATTCCAAGATCCTATAAAAATAAAAATGTGATTTTTGTGGGGGTTTTGACACCCGAAGGGGCCCGGAAAAGTCATTTTTCGCGAAACGAAAAAATTTATGTTAGGTCCCAATTTGTTTGTAGAAGGGGGGGTTGAATGCAAACAATACCGTTTCGTCGAATAAAATGCGGAATAAAATTGTGAAACAAAATTCAAGTTAAATAAAACTTTTATTAAACTTGAAAGGTGTTACAACTACGGTATCGATTACAAGGGATTAATCTCAAATCAATTATTACAAATTTAGAATAAATTCGACATGAACTTTTTCTATTTTTGTAATTAAAAGATCAAATGCTAAAAGCGATTTGAGATTAAGTTCTAGGGATTTTAATCCGCTAGATTGATATACAAGAACAAGATAAGTAATTCTAGTGGTTTGGATTTAACATTAACAAACTAGAATATTTGATCTTGAATAAGCAGAGGAATGATGAAATATTTTCTTTTGTTTTCTGCTGTGTTTTTCTTGTTCTGTATTAGCTGCTCTGTTTTTTTGTTGATATTGTCTTCTGCTTTCTTTTAACCAATCACAGCCGAAGTTGTTGAACTGGTGTGACAATCTATTTGAGCTTGAAGGACTTTCGGTGAGACAATCTATTAGAGCTAGGAAGACAATTAAAATGAACTAGCAAGACTTTCGGTATGACTATTGATTGTCATACCGATTGTCATAGTAGTACAATTGAAATTGTTTTTCTGAATACATAATTGATTTTAATCTAATTGAAAATTCTATCAATACAATCAACTGAATTAGCAAGACATTCGGTATGACTATCAATTGTCATACCGATTGTCATACTAGTACAATCAGTTGTCTTTTTAGAATTATCACAGATTTTAATCAATTAACATTCTGAAAATCCTTAATATTAATTCTAAATTAATTAATCAATTTAATTCAATTAATCAATAAATTAATCCTTGCAGATATAATTTATTCTCTTAATTAGATTATATGACTTAATTAATTAATAGAGAATTAATACTATCCCTGAGCAGCATCCATTCTTCTGACAATCTTCTGAAAGTCTCTGAGACTTATGAATCAATTCCGTCACTTCAATGCTGACACTCGATGTACTGTCTGGTTCATGAGTGACTAACTTTCGTGACGTTTCTTCATGTCTTGACTTTGTTGTTCTGATTGAATCCTTGTAATAAATGATACCTTGACGAGATCTCTGTCACTTGATTAAATCCACGATCTTGATTTATATCACTGAGGCATGATCAAATTCTTGAACTTCTTCCAGTGAATCTTCAAGTCTGCAGATGAACAATGTTTCTTTATTCTTTGACAGATGTTACTTTGTGAGATCTCTCTGATGCTTGATCCACTATTTACTTATTACATTCTTATTTGAGTTGAGTTAAATACTCGAATAAACGAGTAGGCTATGACATATGCCTTTCAATCTCCCCCTATTTGCTTGTTAGACAATAACAACAAATACCTAGAGGATAACTCAACTAACAAATAAGAAAAAGATATAAACAGTAATGTAAAGTAAATAGCAGAAAAGTTCTGGATTATATTTAACATTTTCCAGATTCCAAATGAAATTTACAAGTGAATACAAGATAGATGTTCCTCTAGCCTGAACATATAACTACATTAGACTATCTTGATTCATAACGCTCTAATCATATTACATTGAGTTTTGAGCTAATTGACTTTAGTTGTCTTCTCTTCTGACTTCACCTTCTTCTAAATCTTGAAGCAGTTCCTTGTCAAAGACACGATCCTTTTCTGAAGTGAAGCTTGCAGGTCTGACTGGTTGAACTCCAACTGTCTTCAACTTATTCTTGAGTTGATTGTACCTTTTAACATTCTTCTCACAATAAGCTTGAATCAAGTCAGCAGCTTGAGTCTTCAACATGGATGAATATCCAGCAGTTCTCAAATGATGTTCCATCCAGACCAGATGCTTAGCTGAGTAGTCTTTAAGAGATTGTACATCTAGCTGACAGATTTGAAGACAATCAGACTTAAAGAATCTCACCTGATGAGGATTGTTGACCACTTGAGGACTAGCCCTGCTGGCAAACTCTTTAAGCCTTTCCCGAAGAACTTCATTCAACTCTGAGCTTCTTTTCACTTTGTTTAAAAGAACCCAAATCTCTGACAACGAACGATTCTCAAATAGATGAAGTGACACCTTGAATGATCCTTCACTCTGACAATATACAAAAATGCTCATCTCATTTAGGGATCTATCAAAAGCAGCTGTGATCCTTGAGACTTCAGTCTTGATAGCATTCATGTACATGTCATTGTTAGGATTTGAGATTTCCAGCTTGTCAAGAAGATGTAAGAACTGCCTATCATTGTTAGTGCATAGCTGAGGCATATCGAGTACTCTCCTAGCTTCATCCCACTTTCCACCAATCTTCAGTCTGACATCTCTTCTCCTTTCTTGAGCTTTAATGTCATGAAGACGTTGCTTTTGAAGAGTTTCTGTTCTTTGTATGTCTTTTCTCCTATCAATGATCTGAGAGACCTTCTTGAGTTCAGCTTCTTTTCTTAGCATCTCTGACTGCTCTTTCTGAAATTCTTTCTCAAACCTAGGATCCACTGTATCTTCTTCTTCCCAATCTTCAAAATCACTTTCTTCTTCAGCTTCAAATAACCCATCTTTATCTTCCTGAACTGGTTCAGTGGGAATGTCAAAAATATCGAAGTCATCCTGTTCTCCACTGTAGTAGGCATCATCAGCCTTTCCTTTATCTCCAGCAGAAGTATCTTTTTCTTTCCCTTTGGAACTACTCCCTTTCTTCTCCCCCTTAGTTGAGGGATCCTCTGCTGACTTTCCTTTGAAACCTCCACCACTTCCAGAGCCTGATCCTCCACCAGACGGTCCTTCAAAATAAGCTCTTTGTTCTTCATTAGGGCAATGAGAATTCTTGATCATGTAATATAAGTGCTTCATGCCTTCATTTAGATGTTCCATGCCCGTCTCTATCTTTAGAAATCTTGAGTTGTCCAGTGAATGATTCATCTCAACGAGGTCTTCAAGAGAAGTCATTTTTGTATGTAGGGAGCAGAAGTTGGATATGTCATCAGCTGATAAATTTGGAGTGTCCTGAATAGAATTGAGCTTTGGTATTACAGTAGTCTTTAAATCTGAGATGTCATTCCTTATGATTGCAAGCTGATTGTCGACAGAGGTGGAAGAAGAAGACCGTTCAACCACTTGTGCTTTGAATGCTTGAGCTTCAGCTTGACTTTTAGCAAGTTCTTCTTTCAGGGCAGCAATCTGAGCTAACAGGTTGACAGTATCAGTGTCTGTGTGTGCTCTCACCTGAAGTTCACTCGTATTTGGTTCACTCATCTCACGTGCATGTGTTTCTCTCAATATGATTGCTCGTGAGGAGTCTTCCAATTGCTGTTCTTGTGTACCTGCATTAAAAATCACCCTAGCCTCTTCAAGAGAGGTCAGTGGTGGTGCAATGGGAATTCGCGAGTCCCGATCCTCAGTCAATGCTATCAAATCTTTTGGAATAGATGTCTGAATTGCTTCAGGGATAGATTGACCGAGTTGCCCTCCACTTTCTCCAGATAAATCTGCGAGTGGAGAATCCCATAAGGGAGCCAGAGTTGTTGGATCTGGGAGGGGAGAAAATGACTCTATTAAAGATGGCGGAGAGTCAGATTTTCCCTCTGAAGCATGTGACTGCTCTTCTGCCGTAACTATGGCAGGCACTGTAACCGACTCTACGTGCACTCCTCGCTGGGTGTCCTTAGTATTATCTGGGGAAGTGTATGGTTCCATTGTGAGTAATGGAATTGTGCTTGACTCAGTACAAAATGCCATGGCCCGATGGCGAATTTCAATAGATGCATCCTGTTGAGAGAATGCCTCTAGTAACTGTTCATTGGCCATTTCAAAGTCCATGTCCTGTTGGGAGGACAAGGATGGGCTTTCAGATGCCTCAGAATAGGTTTTTCTTTTCTTAGGAGGAGGCAGAGCTGAGGGTTCACTCATATTTGACATTGTACTACTTCCTAGTAATCTTCTGGGTAACATTTTAGACAGTGGGGGAGAGGGTGAGATAGAATGAGACTCTGTGTTTGGCTCTATGACCTGGGATTGAAGCTGTGGTTCTACAACTTCATGGTCAGCCCTATCAACCACTGAGGGTCTGTTAACAGAAGTAGGAAGAGAGTGAGAGTGAGAGTGAGGAGTTACTACCTGTAATGGAAGAGCCTGGGTGGCTTGAACCACTGGAGGTTGAGGTTGCTGTTCATGGCCGGGAAGATTAAAAATAGGCAAGGGAATATAATTGGCCATGAAAGCAGATACAAGTACTGGTACTTGCATAAATTTGAAGGTTGTGTCTTGGCGAGTGTAAATCTTTTTTCTAACTGGTGGGGGTTCGGTTACAGCAGAGTTAGCAAAAAGTGCTTTGTGTTCAGGGGTGAGTAGATGATCTGCTATGAGCATAAGAAAACGAGCATAGTAACATGATACCCTACGATTTGTAGAATGATCACGTAAAGCAGAAGTTAGACGTCTCAAGAGAATGGGAAAAAGTAGTTTGCCAAAATTGATCCTTTGATTGAAAACAACCGCAAGACCAATATACTGCAGGGTGGAAGTAATGTTATGAAAATTAGATTTTGTGCAGTTGGCAAACACTTTGGAAAGTGTATCGAAGAATATATCCCATTCAGACACCAAATTTGATTTAGAAAGTTTGGTTAAATTGATCACCCCCTGATAGTGAATAGCATTGAAAAAATTTGTGATATCATTTTCAGAGGGTAAATTACAGAAATTGTCTAGTGGAAAATTTAAAGCACGATTGACGACTGTTTCATTAACTACATACTGTGTGTTTGCGATGGTGAATGAAAAAGATTTTGAATCATCGGCCACAGTAGAAGTTGTGCAAATCAGTCTAAGTAGATCGACGTTTAAAATCACATTTGATTTAATAGCAGAGCTAACAATCGAATGATCATTTAAAAATCTAATCCAAGGCTTAAATTTTTCAACATCACATTTTTCCGGATTGAAATAACCAACTTGATTATGCGCGACAATTTGGAAATAGAGAGCCATTTTTTTTTTTTATAAAATAATAATAAGACACAAGCTTTTCAGAATTTTAAGAATAATATTAAGAAAATTCGAATTAATTAAATTAATTTAATAATTCGAATTAAATTAATTATAATCGAAAAATTTAGACAGAAATGTATCTCATTAAAATTCTTAAATCACTAACACAGTTTTGACACACCAAAAGACACAAATAAGAAATTAAAATTAAAATGGAATTTGAAGGGGCAAACTGATTTTAATTTGATTTTTGCGTTTTTTTATAATAACTTTTATTTTCCAGAAAATTCAACAGCACTTCTTTATGTATATACTTATATGTATATATCACTAAAGTGATGATTAAGTTTGCTGAGTAAAAACTCGAGCAAGGAAATAACAGGTTTTTTTTTGTTTGGTTCTTGTTCGAGGAGAGAGAAGAGAGAAAAAGAGAGTGAAAAACTGTTCAAAATTCTTGAAAATGAACTGTTATGTTGAAAATGATTTAACATAACACAGCAAAAGCCTTATATAACAGCTGGTATGACAATCCGGTATTGTCATACCGATTGTCATACCAGGCAAAAGAAGGAAAAGAAACAAATAAAAATAAACAACTGGTATGACAATCTGATAGTCATACCGATTGTCATACCAGTACAAAATAAAACAATATAATTCTGATATTAATTTTATTACTGGCATGACAATCAATAGTCCTACCGATTGTCTTGCCAGTTATAAAATTAATCTGATATTTAAAATAAGCAATCAATATTACTAAAATGACTTTCAGCAAGACAATTTCAATTGTCTTGCCGATTGTCTTTCTAGAATAAGATAAAATAAGCATTAACAGATTTATATTTACATGTTTACTGAAATGATTTTCAGCAAGACAATTTTAATTGTCTTGTCGATTGTCTTTGCAGTAGAAAAACAAAATGAATATGTACAGAAAACTATTAATGTACTGAAACTTTATTACAAAATAGTAAAACTGAAATAAATACTTAAAATTTTTACAGAAAATAAAGACAATATTTCAGAATTAATTATTTTTATTCCAAAAATAGATTTCTGTTGAATTTTAGCAAATAAAATTCATAGAAAAATATTTTTAGAGGAAATAAAATATTCTGAGATATTTTAAATTAACAAGTAGAGTAAATAACATAGATAAGATAATATATATTACATAGAAATAAGCAAGAAATATGATAAAATGATAAAATAAATTTGCAAATGAATTTTTCATTTATGAAAAATTCATTTGTAAATTCATTCAAGAACAGATTCCAGATATTAATTAAATTAATCACAAAAACTATTTAACATGCCCAATTTACCAACTAATCTGGTAAATGTGGATTCGTCAAGTGGTTTAGTGAAAATATATGCTATTTGTTCTTCTGTTGGAACAAAAAATAGTTCAACAGTACCATTCATGACGTGCTCTCTAATAAAATGATACCTGATGTCAATGTGCTTTGTCCTCGAGTGCTGCACAGGGTTGTTGGTGATGGCTATTGCACTTGTGTTGTCACATAAAATAGGAATCTTGTTCAATACAGAGCCATAGTCTCGTAGTTGGTTCCTAATCCACAAGATCTGAGCACAGCAGCTTCCAGCAGCAATATATTCAGCCTCGGCCGTTGAGTTGGAAACTGTTTGCTGTTTCTTGCTGTACCATGAGACTAGCCTGCTTCCTAAGAATTGACAACTTCCTGAGGTGCTTTTCCTATCAACAACACTTCCTGCATAATCTGAATCTGTATATCCGACAAGGTTAAAACCAGATTCTTTAGGGTACCAAATACCTAGATTTGGTGTTCCCTTAAGATATCTTAAGATTCGTTTAACAGCAATGAGATGAATATCTCTAGGATCCGCTTGGAACCTTGCACATAGGCATGTAGCATACATAATATCTGGTCTACTTGCAGTAAGATAGAGTAACGAGCCAATCATACCTCTGTAGCTTGTGACATCTACCTTAATGGAGTTTTCACATGGTCCAAGCTTGACAGCTGTAGTTGATGGAGTCCTTGCTGATGCAGAATCCTCTAGATTGTATTTTTTGAGGAGTTCCTTGAGATACTTGGATTGACAAATAAATGTTCCATCTAACCTTTGATTTACTTGTAATCCAAGAAAGAACTTCAGCTCTCCCATCATGCTCATTTCAAACTTGCTGTGCATTAACTTAGCAAATCTCTTACAGAGATTATCATTAGTAGACCCAAATATTATATCATCCACATAGACTTGGACTAATATAGTATCATTCTTATGTTTTTTAGAAAAGAGAGTTTTGTCTATGACACCTCTAATAAAGCTATTTTCAATAAGAAATTCAGAGAGAGTGTCATACCATTTTCTTGGTGACTGTTTTAGCCCATAGATAGCCTTGAAAAGAAAGAAGACAAAATCCATATGATCTGGATCTTCAAAACCAGGAGGTTGCTCTACATATACCTCTTCATCCAGCTTTCCATTCAGAAAGGCGCTCTTGACATCCATTTGATAAACTTTAAAGTTTGAAAATGCTGCGAATGCCAGAAATATCCTGATGGCCTCAAGTCTAGCCACTGGAGCATAGGTTTCATCATAATCAATACCTTCAGCTTGAGAATACCCTTTAGCTACCAGTCTTGCCTTGTTTCTTGTACCACACCATCTTCATCTAGTTTATTCCTGAATACCCACCTTGTACCAACAGCTTTCTTGTGTACAGGTCTAGGTACCAGTTTCCAGACTTGTTGACTTTCAAACTGATTGAGTTCATCTTGCATAGCAATCACCCAATCTGGATCAGTTAGTGCTTCTTCAATTTTCTTAGGTTCCATCTCAGAAAGAAATCCTGAGAACAGACACTCATTTTGAGTAGCACGTCTAGTTCTGACTCCAACATCTGGATCACCAATAATCAACTCAAAAGGGTGAGCTTTATTCCAGACAGTCTGTCTTGGAAGATTTGATCTTGATGATTCGCCTTGAAATTCATTGTGATGTTGTGTCCTACTAGATGATCCTTCAGCATCTCCCCCTGAGTTGTTGCCATGTTGACTTGAAGATTCTCCGTCAGTAGCAGTGGTATCTCCATTGTTTCCAGAGTTTCCATCACTATTACCTTGAGTATTATCAGGATTAACAGGTTCTTCAACAGCAACAACCTCAGGTTCTTGACCATGTTCTGACTCTGAATCTGACGTATCATCAAACTTCAGTTTCTCAGAAGGATCTTCAGTTTGGATACTAGGGAGTTTAGTGTCATCAAATGTAACATTGACACTTTCATTTACTTTGTGTTGATCAATGATATACACTCTATATGATCTTCTTCCATATCCAACAAGAATACCCTCATATGCCTTTGCCTCGAACTTACCACGACGATCATCTCCATCCTTGAGCACGAAGCATCTGGCACCAAATACATGAAAGTATTTGATAGAAGGTTTCTGTTCATTCAAAATCTCATAAGGAGTTTTCATGAAGTCTTTGTTGATTAGAGTTCGATTCTGAGTATAACATGCAGTATTGACAGCTTCAGCCCAAAAGTACATTGGAAGACCTGATTCATTTAACATCGTTCTTGCAGCTTCAATCAATGTACGATTCTTCCTTTCTACCACTCCATTTTGCTGAGGGGTTCTAGGAGCTGAAAATTGTCTGGTAATCCCTTTGTCTGTACAGAATCCATTTAGAAGTGCATTCTTGAATTCTGTTCCATTATCTGACCTTATTGCTCTAACAGGGACGTTAGAATCTAACTCAATCATCTTGATATGATCAATCACAACTTGTGGTGTTTCATCCTTAGAGTGAAGAAATAAAACCCACGTATACTTGGAATAGTCATCAACTATCACAAGACAGTAACACTTCTTTGACATAGAAAGGATATTAACTGGACCAAATAAATCCATGTGCAATAATTGCAGAACACCAGTTATGGAAGATGTGTCAGTGCCTTTGTGACTTGCTTTCTTTGACTTTCCTTTCTGGCAAGCCTCACATAGTCCTTCTGGAGAGAATTCCAGCTGAGGCAGACCTCTTACCAATTCTCTTTTGACAAGAGAATTCATTGTCTTGAAATTGAGATGGGAAAGTCTCTTGTGCCATAGCCAACTCTCATTTGACGATGCTTTTGCATAGAAACAATTGACTTCAAGATTGCTTCCAGAGTTCATGTCAGCTACGAACAGATTTCCTTTCCGTATTCCCATTAAGGAGGGTTTTTCACTTTTCTTGTGCAGAATCTGACACTTCAGCTTGTCGAATAAAACATTGTAGCCGTTGTCACAGAACTGACTAATGCTAAGCAGATTGTGTTCAAGTCCTTGCACAAGATATACATTTTCAATGATAACATTTCCAGCTTGCAAACAGCCATATCCCTCCATTAAACCTTTGCTGTTATCTCCAAAGGTAACCACTGGGCCAGCTTTCTCAACCACATTTGATAGCAGGGCTCTATCTCCGGTCATATGTCTTGACGATCCACTGTCAAGAATCCACACTACCGGTTGTACCTGTTTAATGCCCTCTTTTCTTGACGATGAGGTGCTTGCATCACTAGCCATGAGAGCAAGATTCCCAACTTCTTCGTCTTCACTGTCAGTATCATCCCAACTTCTTCCCTTTGCCAGGTACGCCCTTTCAGATTTACTCTTCTGATTAGAATCATAAGAGTTCTTCCTTGCTTGTTTTGGCTTCCTGCATTCTGTGGCAAAGTGTCCCAACTCATTACAGTTAAAGCATCGAATGGTGCTTCGATCAACCATCCCTGTTTTATACCCACCACTGCTGGTGTTAGAGGATGAAGATCCACCTTTCTGGAATCTGTTGTAGTTGGACTTGTACTTGAACTTGGGATTCCTTTTGAATCTGACATTTGAGAATCTCTTGACAATCAGGGCCATTGACTCATCCTTCAATTGCTCCAGTTCTTCCAAGGAATAATAATCATCTCCTGATTGATTTGTAGTAGGTGAATCAAATTCTGCTACTATCACATTATCTTCAACCTTGGAAGACTGTACCATTCTATCTGACTGTTGAGATTGTTGTTGATATAGTGGTTGTTGTTGTTCATCAGCTACCAGAGCAGTAGACGTGCTGACCACTCTTCCTTTCCCGTAAACTTCCTTCTGCTGAATCTGCTCCAACTCATAAGTCTTTAACACACCATATAGCCTTTCCAAAGAAATCTCACTCAGATCTCTTGCTTCTCTTATGGCAGTGATTCTATGTTCGAGATGAGTTGGCAGTGTCAAAAGGAACTTTTTATTGACCTCCCTGATGGAATAGTATTTACCATTAATGTTCAGGTTGTTGATCAATGCATTGTACCTCTCAAACACTTCAGTGATTCCTTCTCCTGGATTAGATTTAAAGTATTCATACTCAGAGGTTAGGATTTCTAGTTTGTTCTCCCTAACTTCCTCTGTGCCTTCATTAATAATCTCAATAGTTTCCCAGATATGTTTAGAATCTTTACAATTCATCACATGTCTGTTCATTAGGGGATTAAGGGAATCTACTAAGATTAATTGAAGGCTAGCATCCAGGGAAGCTTCTTCTATTTCAGCAGGAGAGAAGTCCTCAGGATCCTTCACATAAGTTCTCGCTTTGGTGATCACCACATCATTCTCTATTACCTCTGGTTCAATAACCATAGGAATTTTTGGACCCTTCTTCAACACTTGCAAATATTTGGGATTAGCAACCTGTAAAAACAGTAGCATCTTCTTCTTCCACATCACATAATTTTCTTTATCGAAAAGTGGAATTTTAACGGTTCCAACTTTTTGTGTAGTCATTATGAATTTTTGAGTGAATAAAAATTCAAGAAGTGAAAGAAACACAAAAGTCTAGGATCTTGATTTGTACGTTAATCAGAAGGCTCTGATACCAATTGTTAGGTCCCAATTTGTTTGTAGAAGGGGGGGTTGAATGCAAACAATACCGTTTCGTCGAATAAAATGCGGAATAAAATTGTGAAACAAAATTCAAGTTAAATAAAACTTTTATTAAACTTGAAAGGTGTTACAACTACGGTATCGATTACAAGGGATTAATCTCAAATCAATTATTACAAATTTAGAATAAATTCGACATGAACTTTTTCTATTTTTGTAATTAAAAGATCAAATGCTAAAAGCGATTTGAGATTAAGTTCTAGGGATTTTAATCCGCTAGATTGATATACAAGAACAAGATAAGTAATTCTAGTGGTTTGGATTTAACATTAACAAACTAGAATATTTGATCTTGAATAAGCAGAGGAATGATGAAATATTTTCTTTTGTTTTCTGCTGTGTTTTTCTTGTTCTGTATTAGCTGCTCTGTTTTTTTGTTGATATTGTCTTCTGCTTTCTTTTAACCAATCACAGCCGAAGTTGTTGAACTGGTGTGACAATCTATTTGAGCTTGAAGGACTTTCGGTGAGACAATCTATTAGAGCTAGGAAGACAATTAAAATGAACTAGCAAGACTTTCGATATGACTATTGATTGTCATACCGATTGTCATAGTAGTACAATTGAAATTGTTTTTCTGAATACATAATTGATTTTAATCTAATTGAAAATTCTATCAATACAATCAACTGAATTAGCAAGACATTCGGTATGACTATCAATTGTCATACCGATTGTCATACTAGTACAATCAGTTGTCTTTTTAGAATTATCACAGATTTTAATCAATTAACATTCTGAAAATCCTTAATATTAATTCTAAATTAATTAATCAATTTAATTCAATTAATCAATAAATTAATCCTTGCAGATATAATTTATTCTCTTAATTAGATTATATGACTTAATTAATTAATAGAGAATTAATACTATCCCTGAGCAGCATCCATTCTTCTGACAATCTTCTGAAAGTCTCTGAGACTTATGAATCAATTCCGTCACTTCAATGCTGACACTCGATGTACTGTCTGGTTCATGAGTGACTAACTTTCGTGACGTTTCTTCATGTCTTGACTTTGTTGTTCTGATTGAATCCTTGTAATAAATGATACCTTGACGAGATCTCTGTCACTTGATTAAATCCACGATCTTGATTTATATCACTGAGGCATGATCAAATTCTTGAACTTCTTCCAGTGAATCTTCAAGTCTGCAGATGAACAATGTTTCTTTATTCTTTGACAGATGTTGCTTTGTGAGATCTCTCTGATGCTTGATCCACTATTTACTTATTACATTCTTATTTGAGTTGAGTTAAATACTCGAATAAACGAGTAGGCTATGACATATGCCTTTCAATTTATAAAATGACTAGATGCTCAGAATATCAATATGGTATAAGCCATACTAGGAGAAATAAGGCCAATGATTTGTATGAATAATCAGCTACTAAAACACTATTTGGGTCGTACAACTTTTGATATGAAAGCATTTGACTCATAATAAAACACCCGATAATTACCCGGGAAATATCCTAACAACACAGAATACACGTAGCATATAACAGCTACGGTTTTATAACTCTATACACTTAATGACATCTTAAAACACATAATTCAACTTTATTAGGCTATAATACAAGCGTAATTTCTCAGTCGTTACAATAGTTATCCCCTCTTTAACCAACTGAGTCAATCCTTGCAGGCTCAACTGATTATACTTAGTTTATTTTAAATTTATTTTAACCACGACCAATAGTTGTTATTCCCAAACAATCTAACAGTTGAATTACAGAAGGGGGTTGAATGTAATTCTTGGTTTCTTCTTGATTTTAAGAACTATACATAACAGTGTTTGAATATGCAGAAGTGTGGAATGAAAGTATTGATGTATTCAAACACAAAGTAATTAAACATAAGTATTTAAAAACTTTTTGGTGGATTGAACTTATCCACCAGAGATATATATATTTCGAGAACTCTGTGATACAAAGATTGTACACAGCTGCCTACAACTAGAATCACAAGGAACAGAGAAATTCTTCACAGATGCAGCTTTTTTCTATTTCTCTAGTTGATTGCGTGATTTACTACTAGCTACTCTTGGTTTATAAATTACCAAGATACAAGTGAATAAGACAAACTAATAAAACAAAATGTGTCTTTTTCTAATCATGTGCTTCTTCGTTTCTCCTTACACTATCTTTGATTTTCTTCAAGTAAGCATGGAAATTGAAATTGCTTCGTTGTTCTCAAAACCTGATTACAGGCTGCCACATTCCTTTTGTGTGTAATCAACCCATGTGATTGTCAAGTCACTATCAACTTCTGTTTGAAATTCGTTATCCGTCAAAACTCCATTGAATCATCTGTTGAGACTCTATGGATCATCCATCAAAATGTGACTTGGGTCATCCGTCGAAGCCTTTTGAAGAACATCCGTTGAAAGTATTTTCAAAGCAGTTGACTCAATTTCACTTATCTAAAATTACAAGGCATCTAATATATACAAATTTCTGACCCATTTTACATATCATTCTTGTAGTCAACATGACTTAGAATGTCCTACAACTTCTAATTCTTTAAGGCATTACAATACATACGAATATGCTACAAAATACTTATTAACACATAAGCTACTCTTTCAATGGATGACAGATAGGATCATCCGTCGAAAGCTACAAATACACTTAATCAAATCTACTAAGGTGTTTTTGTAGCATATCATCAAGCCTATAACATTTTCTTAACAATCTCCCCCAATTTATGTCTACCAGAATTGCAGGCATAAATTTAGAGGGACTTGATGATAACAAAACACTTTTTTTTCATAGAGATTATTCAACAGTAGATAAAACTGATAAGTGCTGCAATATATTGAAAATTTTACAGAAGAAAGTTCATAAAAATATCACAAGCAATTTTTCAAGATGCTCCTCTAGTCTGAGCAGATTAAACTTTAGTCCTTGAATGTCTAGTCTTCTTTCCCAGCCTTTCATTATTTTCTTCAATCTGGTATTGGAGTTGTCTGTAGAACTCAGATTCATCTTCATTTGATTGATCCAGCATCTCCTGCATTTCCTTGAGAGTTTCATTGCTTGATATTTTTATCTGATCATCTAATCTAAAGAATCTTCTTATGTTCTTTTCATATTTGAACTTCATTAGCCAATATGGCCTTAAATGCACTTTATCCCCAGTGTAAGGAATAGTTAAGACTCTTGGGAGTGCATTTGGGTCTCTCCGGCTTTGTCTTATTCTCTCAATCTGGTTGAGTATATGCTTCTTGGAAACAATGCTAAAACCAAAGCTTTTCTTGATTGAGGAGTAAATATTTATTAAGACAGAGAAGCCTTCATTGAGAATTCTATGAAGAGGCCAGGTGATTTCCCTGCCACCCTTGTACTTGAACACCAATCTTTCTGGAACTCTTTTATAAGCATCAATAGCCCTAACTTCATTTAGCTCATCCAAGTAAAGATTTATGTCAGAGAACTCCTTAATGTCACAGATGAATAGTTGATCTCCTTTGTTGATAATAGGTTTGGGTTTGGGAAGATTTTTGGATTTGAATGGAACTGAGTTGACTGGCTTGCTTGGTCTTGACTTTCTTCTTTTGGCTGAGGTAGTTGGAATTGGGAAGTTTAGATCAGGGATAGGTAGGCTTTCCCAATCTATTGGTTCATCCTTTGGAATTATTGGCTCACCATGAAAATTCACATCTTGATAGACCTTGGTTTCAGCTTGCTCCATTGTGGGCAAGGTTGACTGATTTGAAGTAGTAGACTGGGTAGGCTCAGGTTCATCTTCTTTCTCTTCTTGCTTCTCCAAAATCTAGTCTCTTTTTTTATGTTTCCTTTCTCATTCTTTTTCCAATTTTCTGCCTTGGTTCCTCCAATTTCTCAGTTTCAGTGATAGTAGCAGGCTTCTCAGCTTTTGATTTGGTAACAACCTTTTCAGCCTTTTTCTTGGCTTCTATGGAAGCCTGCTTTTTCTGACCCTTAAGTCTTGGCTTTTCTTCTCTTTTGGATTCTAAAAATTGTGAATGTCCAGCCATCACACAAATTTCTTTACCATGTTTATAGAATTTGGCTATCCTCTTCTTTAAAACTGAATCTGTTGGATCTTTGATGTGAGCAATAGAATGACCAAGGAGTTTCTTTTTATCTGGCTGAGGAGTTGCATAGACTAGGTCCAAAGGATTCTTGGTAGAATGTTTTAAAGAATGTTTCTTGGGCTTTAAGATCATATTGGCCTTTGGCTATCTTCTAGCAGAGGTTTGACCTCTCTCCGTGTTCCTCAAGCTCATTTAAGTGATAGGGATTTGTCTTAATTGTGTGAAATGTTTCACCGATTTATCTTTCTGTTTAATTGGACCAAACACATTTTCAATCTTCTCATCAATTTGCTTCATTTGTTCATTCTGCCTGAGCTCAGCTGCTACAATATTGATCAAATCAATACAATCTAGAATTGGTGGCTTTGAGAAAGTAATGGATGGAACAATTACTTTGTTGATTGTAATTTGCACATCCTTCTCCCCCTCACTAATTTGAGTAATTGCACCTTTCTCCCCCTATTTGTTATCATCAAGTTGGGTAGGATTGGAAATATGAGAAGCCACCAATTGCTGTAGCAATTGAGTTTGAGTTTGTTGGTTGGAAAGTATTTGAGCAACTGAGTCTTCAACTTTAGACAATCTTGAACCCAGATCCTCAACTTTGTTCTTCAAGTAATACTCTTTCTTGAGATTTTGATTGAGACTGGTCATAGTAGTATCCGGAAGTTTAGCATCCAGTTTCTTGTAGAAATCCTCCTTGACTTGAGACAAATCATGTTTCACTATATCCATACTGTTAGGAAATGAATAACACACAGAGGGGGGGTGAATGTGTTTTACTGTTTTTAGGCTTTTCTTGAATGTTTTTGTCTTGGTTGAACAAAGTAAATTTAATCTTGTAGAAATGTGTTACTGCAGGTATGTAAACATGCAAGAATCAGGAATACAGATCTTTTCAAAACTCACTTAATTTTGTATTGAAATTAAGAATGTTTTGCTACAAAATTTCTAGGCTCTTTGATGTTAAAGAGCTTAGCTTCTCCTTGAGAGTGTTACAAGATTTCTATCTAAATTGTTACAACTGACTAAGGACTAATGTTAACTTTATAACTTAGTTAACTGATGGTTTACACGGTGTGTAATTAGATATGCTATTAGCTTTTCTAAACAGTCACTTGTCATTTCTATTTATAGAAAAGCAGATCTTCCATTTTTGGCTTAGCATATCTTTAGTATCCCGTGTTCACATTGATCTTCCTCTGTCAGTTAATCTTTACCATTGATCTTGCACATTCTTTAAGCTGCTTTTTGTAGACTTGTCAATCCAGCTGTTTGGATTGTTTGTTGATTGTTTATTTTGGATATTGAACTGATCTGCAAATTTGTACTTTGAGATTGTACCTAGGTCTATAGAACACTTGACATCTCGATAAGTATATTGTCTTATCGAGATCTCTAGTACTCTATATTTAGTTTGGCTTGTAGAGGTCTTCAGTTCTCTATAAGAGAATTTGGGGCTTGTCGAGATCTCTAGTATTCACATCTTCACTTTGACTTATCGATAACTCTTAGTTCTCTAGTAGCTTCTTGACTTGTCGATATCTCAGAGTTCTCTAGTCAAATTTAACTTGTCGATATCTCTGAGTTCTCTAGTGAATTTTGACTTATCGATATCTCTGAGTTCTCTAGTGGAACTTGACTTATCGATAACTCAGAGTTCTCTAATGAATGTAGACTTGTCGATAACTCTGAGTTCTCTAGTGAAGAAATGACTTGTCGATATCTCCGGCCTTCATGTCTTCAATTTGGCTTGTCAATATATTTCTGAGTTCTCTAGTAGCTTTCCTGACTTCTCGATAAGCCATTCTGGAGTTCTCGAATGACTTCTCTATAACATTAAACCTGTGACTTGTAGAGATCTTGACTTAGAGTATTTTTCTTCAAACAGATTTATTCAACTCCAAGCTTCTTCAAAATTCTTCTGAGGCATGATCTTCTTGATCTTCTTCCAGATAGAATCCTTAGGCTTGATACTGTCTCAGGAAAAGACTCCAGTTTGCTCCTTGTATTTTTACTGACTTTAAATATTTCAAGTACAAAATACAAATTTAGATAACAATACAACTTACTTAGGGTTGACAAAATGTCTTAGTCTTGTTAAAGTACAGGCATGTCTTTTACAACACATACTTTGATGATGTTGAAGAGCTTGAATTCTACGCAACTGTAGAGACTCCAGATGGGTTTAAAGAAGTTTTTTGGTGTTGGTGTTGTTGGTGGCCTGAATGGCAGCTTGAGTTTCATGAACTAGCTTGAACAAAATGGACTTAAAATCATGAAGATTGCATTCTTTGGAAAACATCCATTCTGGAGTTTCAGTCTCTCCCCCTATGTTCATGCCTATGTCTTCAAGACCCTCTCCAAGAGAATCACCACCAAAAGAATCACCAGAGGCTGCAGAATTATACTCAAAATCCTCACCAGTTATGGAAGGAAGTGAGTTGATTGCATCTTTGGCCCTTAGCATGGAGCTATTGTATGCACCAACTTCAGTGTCCTCTCAGCAGCCTCATTGTCATGTTCAGCCAAAGTTTGATAAGCTGGAACAGGGTGAGTAAATGCCTCAGCTTCATAAGAAACAGAGTCTAAAATAGCTTGATATTCTTGCTGAAATAACTACTTCTTTTCAGCCTCATTGACATCCCTTAACTCACTAATAATGGGCTCTTCCCATTCTTCATTTGTACCTGTATTTCTCTCATTTTCTCTCTTTTGTTACATCAAGGGCTCCCCTTAGTTTCCCACCCTCACACCCTCACCTTCATCATCTAAGGTGGGAATCTTCTCACTCACTCTTGCCATGCTGGAAGAAATAGCATGCATTTTATCACTCATTTCCTCTCCTTATTCCTAAGAGCAACTCAGCCTCTCACTCTGTTCACTCCCTTCCCTCAGTCCTAATAGTGATTGAACAACCACTAAGTCATCTGCACTTGTAACATTTGTGTAAATTTCAAGTGGTGTAGAGACTTTCAATGAATGAGAAACATCCGTCGAAATAGTAGTTGAGAAATTTAACGGATAATTATTGTTAAGCACATCTGTCGAGATACAATTACTAGTTGACGGATGAACAATATCCGTCAAGAAAGTATAAATAAAAGAGTTTTGAGTAGAAACTACTGTAGAATCTGGTGATTAATTTGAGATTATCCATAGATTTCTCAGTATTTTCAAGAAGAAATGGTAAGTGAACCAACAAATCCTCTAAAAGATGATGCTCAATTGCTTGAGATTTTGGCTTCTCCATGAGAGTTAAAGATGGATAATCAGGAATTGATGTGTTTATCATGTCCACATCCAGTGAGTTTGTGGGAGAATTTTGTGTTTGATGTGTTTCAATTAAGAGAGATTTTGGCTGTGACTCCACATTTATTAGAGCCACATCAATCTGACTTTGAGATGGTGCATACTGAGTCTTTGACTGCATTTGGCATTCTGTGTGCACCCTGTGTATCCCTAATTGTTTTAGATTTCTTCTTTCTAATGTAAGTTTGAGGTTAGTTTGTGTCCCTAACCCTTTTGGCATGTGCTCTTGGTTGAGAGCATGTTTCAATAGTCACATCCTTTTGGGAGGATGCAACTAGTAATGAGCTTAAATCCTTATTAAGCATTACAGTTTATTGGGAGACTACAATGTGGTTGGTTTGGGGTTCACTTATCTCACTCCCCTTATCCTTAGGGTTTCTTTGATTTTCACCCTGTC
Source organism: Apium graveolens (assembly GCF_009905375.1). Taxonomy (NCBI): domain Eukaryota; kingdom Viridiplantae; phylum Streptophyta; class Magnoliopsida; order Apiales; family Apiaceae; genus Apium; species Apium graveolens. The sequence continues at coordinate 31,293,497 of NC_133653.1, forward strand.
CCTCACCTAGCTCACCACCCTGAACACTCCCCTCTTGGTGTTTGGTAGATTTTAAAACTAGTTTCTTTGAAACGAGACTGGAGTGGGTTTTCTTTGATTTGGATTTAGAGATTTTAGATTTTGTGGATTGGGTAGGGATTGGAGCAGAAAAAATTACCTCATTTACCTATTGTGCCTCAAAGATTGGAAGATAATTGAGACGCACTCCATTATTGAGATTATTCATGCTCAAATCTGCAAGAACTCTCTTTTCTTGAACCCAACAATCAAGCTTGTTGGTTGGGTTCTCATTACAAGATTCTCAGAAACAAAATTAGCTGGTAAAATAAAGAAACTAGCATAATAAATGTTCTTAGACCTTTTCTTAATGTCTCCTAGTTTGTACCCTAGCTCATACATTACAAAGTTACTGAAATTAAAATACTTATCACTCAGAAGCATGTAAAGCATGTTAACAATAGAGTAGCTAACAATATCAAAATTACTAATTTTTCTAGAAAATGCTTTAACAAAAGAATCACATAGAAAGCTCCACTCTTTTCTAAGGCCCATTCTCCTAACCTTACCTAACTTGGTGAGATTGAGAGAATAACCCATAGAACTAAGCATGTTGCTCACCTCTGTGTCTGTGTGTGGAACAAGAGTGTTATTTTCAGGCAGTTTGAAGAATGCTTGTAGAGTATCACAGTTAATGCAGTGGTCCTTAACTTTGAGAGAGAAGGTAATGGTCTTATCTTTTGAATTAAACATGGCAGTGGCCCAAATCTCCTCAACAACTTCACAATAGATGATAGGAGATTCAAGCATAGCATAACTCAGTTTGTAGCTTCGAATGAAGTCCATCATTTTATGATAATCCTCAGAAGCAGCAATCTCCTTGTTCACCAATGCTACAAAGTTGTTCTTCTCATATACAAACCCAGTTTGAAACATGATTTTGACTACTGGTGCCATTGCCATAATTAAAAGTAGTTGAAGAAAAAAGGATTTTTGCTTTGGAGATGAAGAGATTTAGTAGAAATTGCTTTGAGAAAGATAAAAGTAAGATAGAAAATGAAATGGGGCTTTTATACTTTTTCAGAAATAGACAAGTAAAAATTAAAAAGTAAAATAAAGTGCCAAATGAAATTTTCCCAAAATAGCCGTTTAAATTAAAATAAACTATAGAAATTCTAAAGTTATCCATCAAAATATAATTACACACTATAAGTAAACTCGACGGATAAGAAATAGAATTAACGGTTATGATTACAGCATTCGATGGATGAAGATTAAATAAATATCCGTCGAAATAAAAAGTACCCAGAACAATATTTGATTTTTCAACAGATAATAAAATTCAACGAATATTTCATTTTCGACGGATAATGAACATCCGTCGAGATGTAAATTTTGACTTAGCCAAAATTTCATCTTTAACAAGAAAAATCAAATTTAATTTTGGCTGCATTTTAAATTGCTTAGATATCAAAACAATTTAGGAATAATTAAGCATACCTAACTCACTTACCAACCTAGTAAAGGTGGACTCATTAAGTGGCTTGGTAAAGATGTCTGCAAGTTGCTTCTCACTTGGAACAAAATAAAGTTCCACATTACCATTCATGATATGTTCTCGACTGAAATCGTATTTAATGTCAATGTGCTTTGTCCTTGAATGCTGCATAGGATTTTCAGTAACAGCAATGGCACTTATGTTCTCACAGAAGATTGGAATCTTGTCCACTTGTAGACCATAATCCAATAATTGATTTTTCATCCATAAAATCCGTGCACAGCAACTGCCAGCAGCAATATATTCAGCCTCATCTGTAGAGGTAGAGACTGAATTTTGTTTCTTACTAAACCAGGACACTAGCTTGTTTCCTAAAAATTGACATGTTCCTGTTGTACTTTTTCTATCAATTTTACAACCTGCATAATCTCTAGGATACCAAATGCCAAGTTTTGGTGTTCCTTTGAGATATCTGAAAATTCTCTTAATAGCTACTAAATGAGATTCTCTAGTATCATCTTGAAATTTGCACAAAGACAAGTAGCAAACATTATATATGGACTACTAGGTGTTAAATATAAAAGTGAGCCAACCATACCTCTATAACTTGAAACATCCACAGATTTTTCAGTAGTGTTCAATTCAAGTTTAGTGGCAGTGGTCATGGGAGTTTTTGCAAATGTGCAATCCATTAAGTCAAACATCTTTAAAAGATCATAAATATATTTAGTTTGACTAACTAATATTCCATCACTAACTTACTTAACTTGTAAACAAGAAAGTAAGTTAGTTCTCCCATCATGCTCATTTCATATTTACTTTGCATTAATTTGGCAAACTTTTTGCAAAGTTTCTCATATGTAGAGCCAAATATAATATCATCTACATAAATTTGAACAAGTATGCTAGAGCCATTATCATTTCTAAAGAAAAGAGCTTTATCAAAAGTACCTCTTATGAAGTGATTTTCTAAAAGGAATTTCATAAAGTATCATACTAGGCTCTAGGTCCTTGCTTCAAACCATAAAGTGCTTTCAAAATATAGTAGACATAATCTGGAAAATTGGGGTCTTCAAAACCAGGAGGCTGACTGACATAGACTTCCTCCAAATCTCCATTCAAGAATGCACTTTTAACATCCATTTGATAGACCTTGAAATTAGCATGGGGCTGCATAGGCTAGAAAAATTCTGATGGCTTCAAGTCCTGCAACAGGAGAAAATATTTCATCAAAATCTATTCCTTCTTGTTGACAATAGCCCTTAGCAACCAATCTAGCTTTATTCCTGACTACTATGCCATTTTCATCCATCTTGTTTCTGAATACCCATTTGGTGTCAATAGGATTTTTATCTTTAGGTTTGGGTACCAGTTTCCAAACTATATTCCTTTCAAATTAATTTAGCTCTTCCTGCATAGCTGAAACCCAATCAGGATCCAATAAAGCTTCTTCTACCTTCTTTGGTTCTTCCTGACATAGGAAGCTGCTGTATAGACATTCTTCTTGAGTTTCTTTTCTAGTTTGCACTCTTGAAGTTTCATCACCAATGATAAGTTCAAATGGGTGATCTCTAGTCTATTTCCTTTGTTGTGGTAGATTAGCCCTAGATGAAGAGGCTTCATAGTTGTCTTGATGTGTGATTGAGTTTTGATTAGAAAAAACTCCCCTAAGTTTGTGGATCTTTGACTTGAAGTTGGGGTCCTTTTTGAGTGTGATCTTTATTGACTTTCAACTCCTATTATTGGCTCAACGGATGTAGATCTTTGCCTCTCGACAGGTGATGTGGATTGTCTCTCAACAGATGATGCACTTGGTCTTTCGACGAATGTTGAATTATATGTTTCATTTGTTGCTGACTTTTATGCATTGTCCTTAGAGATTATTTTTTTATCACTTTCATCTTCACTATCATCACAAATTATCTCAACATTGTCAAATTTGAGACTTTCATGGAAACCTTCATCTTGCAGTCCTTCAATCTTCTTATCATCAAACACAACATGTACAGATTCAATAACAAGGTTGGTTCTGAGATTGTAGACTCTGTATGCTTTTTCAACTACATACCCAACAAAAATACCTTCATCTGCTTTGGCATCAAACTTTCCATGTTGCTCAGTTTGGTTCCTTAGAATATAGCATTTGTAGCCAAAGATATGAAGAAAGTTTAGTGTTGGCTTCCTATTCTAGAACAATTGGTAGGGAGTCATGCATTTTGCTTGATTGACCAAAGAAATATTATGAGTGTAGCATGTAGTATTTATAGCTTTTGCCCAAAAGTATGTTGGTAACTTTGATTCTTTAAGCATTGTTCTTGCAGCTTCAATAAGACATCTGTTCTTTCTTTCCACCACATCATTTTGTTGTGGAGTTCTAGATGCTGAAAATTCATGCATGATTCCATTTTCTTCACAAAACAATCTCATAACAGAATTCTTGAACTCAGTTCCATTATCACTCCTAATTCTTCTAACTTTGAGATCAGGATGATTGTTGACTTGCCTTACATGATTAATTATGATTTCACTAGCTTCATCTTTATATTTAATAAAATATATCCAAGTGAACTTTGAGAAATCATCTATAATCACTAGGAAATATCTTTTCTTTGAGATTGACAACACATTGACTGGTTCAAAAAATCCATGTGCAATAGTTGTAGAGGTTCTTTAATTGTAGATTCAATCTTCCTTTTGAATGATTCCTTGATATATTTTCCTTTTTGACAGGCATCACACAGTCCATCCTTTGAGAACTCAACTTGAGGAATGCTTCTTGCAAGATCTTTCCTGACTAATTCATTCATAGTCTTGAAGTTCAAATGGGACGGCTTCTTGTGATATAGCCAACTTTCATCTTGACTTGCTTTGCTGAAAAGACAAGTAATAGAATTTTCACTTGATGAGTTGAAGTCAGCTAAATACACATTCCCTTTTTTCACTCCAGTGAGAACCACTTTGTTGTTCTTCTTGTTTGTAACAACACATGCTTCAGAACTGAATTTTATTGAGTTCCCTTATCACATAGCTGGATGACACTCAAAAGATTATGTTTGAGTCCATCCACTAGAGCAACTTCTTCAATGATGACATTGTCTTTTTAAATCAAGCTATATCCCACAATATACCCTTTGTTGTCATCTCCAAAAGTAATACTTGGGCCAGCTCTCTCCTTGAATTCAGTGAGCAGGGTAGAATCTCCAGTCATGTGCCTTGAGCAACCACTATTCAAGTACCAAAGATCCTTTTTGTTTCCCTGATTTCTTAAAGAATTGACCTTTGCTTCATCTGATTTGGCCATCAGGGCTAGGTTGACATAGCTTATTTCTTCATCTTCATCTACTCCATCAGCTGCCCAGTCATTATCTTGAGTCAAGAAAGCCCTTTTCCTTTTGTTTGAGCAATTCAAAATATTTCTTTTTGTAATCCACAGGCTAAAACTTCTTTCTTTCAGAATCAGGATTTCTGCATTCACTTGCAAAATGACCACTCAAGCCACATTTGAATTTGGATTTATCCACCATGTTTCTATTTGGCTTGGCTTCTCCAAAATTCTTTTTGAATTTGAGCTTCGCAAACCTTCTTGACAAGAAAGCTAGATGGTCTTCATGTTTAGCTACTAACCCCTTTTCTTTGCCTTCACAAACCCTAGAGTTTGGTGCATATTTCACAGCTTCAACCTTCCTTCCTTTCTCTATTTACTCATCTTATTCTAACTCAAGTTCATAGGTTTTTAGAATCCCATACAGTCTCTCCAAGGTAAACTCCTTGTAATCTTGTGAATTTCTGAGAGAGACGGTCATAGGCTTCCATTCCATTGGTAGAGATCTAAGGAACTACAGGTTTGAATCTTTTGTCTTATAGACCCTTCCCTGCAGCTTTAGTGTATTTAGTAGTTTTTGAAATCTACTAAAGATGTCACTTAAGGATTCACTTAATCATTTTTAAATAATTAATAAATAAATAACTAATAAATAAATAATTAATAAGTAATTATTTAATAATTTAAAATAATTAATTCCTAATTATTAGGATTAATCACAATTTATTACAAATATTTACAACTTATCATTATTTATTTGATTAGATCGATTATTTACAAATAAATAATCGATACACTCAGCTGATACGATAACTATCGAATAAATAAACTATTATTCGAATCAGGATTCAATTCAGCAATCAATTATTCGTATTTCTATGAGTTATTCGCGTTTCTCGCATAATTATTAAACTATTACGACTATTATTACAGTTTATATGATTTAAATCAACTATATGTATTTAATTATTCGTTACGAATAATTATTACGATATTTTACGAATAATTAACTATCGTCCAAATACTAATAATAATAATAATAATAATCAAACTTATCGTTCAATTATCCGTGTAATTACGAGTCAATCGTTTATTCCTCTAATTATCGAATCTTTTCTCGTATTATTCAATAAATTTTAATCTTTAATTATTAATTATTTACTTAATTATTAAATAATAAATAAATAGATAAATAGTTAAATAATTAATTAAATAACTAAATTCAAATTTAAAAATTAATAAAATAATTTAGGAATTATTAATCAAGATTTTCTAAATTTAAAACTGATTTTTAAATTAATAAAACTAACTTTTATTTTAATAAAATACAATTAATTAATTAGAAATCTAGAAACAGATATCCTGGATCAGCAATTGGGTTTTTCAGATCAAAACCGGGTCGAATTTTCCAGGAAAACGGGTCTTGAAGAACAGACCCGGGTTGACCCGAGAACAACCCAGAATCCGGTGATAATACCAGTTTCCGGCGAGCTTAATCTGAGTTCGTTGGACTCGATTCTGGTCGATTAATTGCCCCCACATCTTCCCTGTATCTGCAGCAACCCAACCCCTACTTCCCCTGATATCGACGAATCTCACAACTCCTTCTCCGGCGAAAACACAGTAGAACCCGGCGAGCTTCGTTGCAAACTCCGGCGACCTGAAAATGAAATCCAAATCACACAAAACCGGTGCCAATCGATTGGAAATTTAACACTCTACACGATTCTAACAAAAAAATCATCTAACAATCACTCAAACTCAAAACCCGAATTCAAAAATGGGTCGAACACTCAAAAACACGAATCACAAATCTAGGAATAGAAAAATCAATTAAAAATACGTATAATCATCTACACAACCTGGGCAATCTGTTCATATAACTCTCATCAACCAAAACACAACGATTTGTAAATACCCAAATCAGTTCAAGAACCCTAAAATTGAACTACGATATCTACCTATCGTCGGTAAAATTAACTAGCATGAATCAGTCAAAAATCATCAAATAAACCTATTTACAATATCAATTTCAACAAATAACCCCAGAATCAAAAAGTACCAAATCGGGCATAAACCCTAGAAATATGAATTGAAAATCAAAGCAACAAAACACAAAATTGATGAAAGAAATAGAAAGTAGAGATCAAGAGCTTTCGATTGACTACTCACATGTCTGATTTGGAGGTCGGAATCACGATCAAATTTCCGGTTGAAATCAAGAACACCAAACCCTAATTTCTGGAAAATTGGGGAAATTGCAGAATTTTCTGATTTTTAATGAATTAATTAATAATAATTAGGGTATTTATAGTGTGAAAAATAATACTCCTAAATAAAATTAAGGGGCTAATTATACATCTAATAAAAATATTTGGCCCTAATTTTCATAATTTTTGGGTATTAATTTTTAATTTATAAATATTTTATATATACAATATATATACCAAAATTTCCCAAAAATTGTGAATAATGTAAAAATACAAAGAAATGGTATAAATAAAAGTCCTATAAAAATGTGATTTTTGTGGGGTTTTTAACACCCAATGGGGCCCGGAAAATTCATTTTTCGCAAAACGAGAAAATTTATAAAATATCTAGATGTTCAGAATAATGCGATGGTAAAAGCCGTTTGATGAAAAATAAGGCCCATTATTATATTTGAGATATTGGCTTTAAAATCATGATTTGGGTCGTAAAACGTTTGAAATGAAACCTATGAATATGAAATAAAACATCTGGAAAATACTTTAAAAATACAGAAATGACACGGAATACACGTAACACGTAACAATTAGGGTTTAACAGATAATCACACATAAAGGACACATTAACATACCTTATTTATTATAAATATAATATAATACAGACGTAAATTTCCCAGTCGTTACAGTTTACCTTAAGAAGCTTTATCAATTGGTTGACTAATGGAGATCCAAAGCTTGTTCAATCACCATTCATCCCGCTCTCGCGATCTACGACATTTGTTCATATTTATCTAATAAACTATATAACTCTTGGATAGCTTGGTGGAACAACATTTGTTCATATTTATCTAATAAATCTCGCCAAACTCTATGCCTCTAAGTTCACAATCCTATTTTGATAACTTAGTTAAGTCAAACCCAATAGTCAAAAAGTATCAATATACTTCAACACATCTCCCACGATAGATAGGAGTACTTCGCTTTGGCGAACCCACTCCTGGTCGATCTAGGGGTTAACACATTGGACTCATTCGAAGGCATCTGATCAACCTAATATTAACTTTAGGGTTTTGTTAAATTTAAAACGATCATGATCCCATCATAAAGAGATTCCCAATTTTTCCTTAAATAAAATACTTCAAATCAGTATTCGTCAATGGTTTGATTTCCAGGTAGTAAGGGAGTCACAACGGTCTCACTTAAAACCCACAACCTTACAAGTTTAAAGAACTCGCTTTTGACAAAATCGCCCCATTTCAGAAATAAATAAATTTTGTATTTTATTCCGTGTTTCATAAACACGAGAATCTCATAATCGTTTGTTCATTTTAAAATCTTGAGTCGTTACAGATTTTATCTTGTTTAGCAAGCATGACTTGGGTGTCGTATCTAATACATACTTCCTTAATTTAATTAAGCATGCATCTTTATAAACTACTCTACACATACATTCATCATATGTGCATATATATGTAAAGTGAAATAAATAAACGTGGTTGGTTATGACTTCATCCATGTGATCTTTATCAAGCTAATGACAAAGATCTAGGTCAATCTAAGGTGGAAAATAAATACAGGCTAACTATTACATGTCTTCTTTCTTGTATTGCTTCCTTGGATGGCCTCCATGTGGGATTACCCTTGATCATCAAATCTTCATGTCTTCATGTACATTACAAGAATGAAATAAGAAAACTAATCTAATAAACTTACAAGAAGAACTTGAGTTACATTCGAGATTTAATAATTACAAGATTAAACAACATGCAAGCCATATTTGAAAAACCAAAACCATTAACCTAAGGTCATAAGCCATAACCATCCACCATGCTCAATTAAAACAAATGTTAAAACACATAATCTGATCTTAACATATCATACCCATCATGATCTAATCATAAAAACCAAATATTGAAAAAATCAGAAAATTCGAAATTAAATCTGATAACATTAAATCGCAGATTACAGGGTCTAAACGATGTCAAACGCTTCACAGATCAGTCGCTGATAGCTAATGCTATCAGTTATGTTCAGACGCTTGATTCCATATGAAATAGCATATTCGTTTGCCAAAATCGGACACCAAACACAGATTTCAGCAAATCCGCTGCATCCGATTCAGAATCGTATCAAATACGATTCTTATAATAAAAGCAAATATAAAATATGTATATATCAGTATATATACAAATTATACAATCATCATATGCTTATACAACTCTCATGAATATCATATATTCAAAACATATATATACATACGCATATATATAAACATGTAAAACATACAAAATCGCATACATAACATGCATGGAATATTGTATACATGTTATCATCATAAAACAAGTAAACACATAAATGAATTAAACACTTTTCGCAAGTAGCTCTGATGTCATTGTTGGGTTTCGAACACATAAACGCAACGGAAATAATAATTAAAAATGTGAAAAATAAGAATTTTCGAAACCCACCGCAAGATCCATGTAAAAAACATATATTTAATTCGTATATCAGATTGTTTACCTTAAGAAGCTTTACCAATTGGTTGACTAAAGGAGATCCAAAGCTTATTCAATCACCACGCATCCCGCTCTCGCGATCTACTCTCTATCGGTATCCACACGAATGCTTGAACTCAAGGATTGGATGTGTACTAGCACAAACCCGTTTCTTCTGCTCTCTCCATCTTCTCTCTTAGTGGCTAGGGTTTTAGTAAAAGTCTTGCACTCCAAAAATATATTATAACTCTTAACTAATTAGGAGTTATTATTAATTCGAAATTCCTATTTGTATTATAATTAAATCTCACTTAATTATTTAACAAATTAATTTCATAATTAATATTAGTAAATTTAAATATTGTTATTTATCTAATTAATTAAGTCAAACTTAATTAATATTATAAAAAAATTAAATTACTTTAATTTAATTTAAATCCAATTTAAATTAAATAATCATTTAAGCATTCTTTATGTGTGACCCTATAGGTTATTATTACGTTGGCAACAAATTTTAAATCTAATTTAAAATCGTAAACAATGAGTGGTATCTAGTAATACATCATTGCTACCCAAGTAATAATAATTAAATCGGTGATCGATTAAACCTTTCGTGAATAATGTACAATGTAATATAATCCCTTTAACCAAATATTATAGATTAAACTAGAGGCATCTAATGTGTCATCCTCATCATAGTTTAATCTAAGTTTTCTTGATCAATGAGTAGACTATCATATCAAATCAACATTTGAGCGTGGCCACACATTTCGAAGTCTAGCTCACACAAGAGGCCAATAATATCACTTCTAAAATAGGAGGGTTAAATCCCTTCTAGATCATTCATATTTCTCATACGATTTATAATATACCCAATGTCCACTTTTATCATTACCCATGCAAGGATAACTTTTAATGGAATCAATGTATATTAATTCTCGTATAGAAATATATTGACTTCAGGTCTAAGGACCATTACATTATTATCACTATGAGAATTACTTATGACACAACAGACATGTAGAATCTCACATCGGGTTTATCCAGCACCATGTACATGTACATCTGTCTGTGTCTTTGACTTTAGTATCACTATATCTATGATCAATGAGATGTGATCATCAGTCATCAAACACACTAGTCTTAATGCATTATTATTGTCCCTTAATAATAATACTCGACTAGGGACCTTTAGGAATATTGATACTATTCTCATAATTTCATTTTTAAGTCACGTACTTAGAGATATAGAATTGCATATCATATTCCAAGGACATTTATTAATCTAACATTTATATCACAGTAAATTAAGAATTAATAAATTATAAAGGGAATAATCGATAGAACATAAATATTAATAATCCAGATGTCTTTAAATAAAACATCATAGTGTTGTCTCTAGGGCATAAACACTAACAATCTCCCACTTGCACTAGAGCCAATCACCCATGTATCTAATACTCATGGAAATAGTATGACCATCGTGCTTCTGATGTGACAAAGCCTTAGTCAGTGGGTCTACAACACTATCATTACTATGCACTTTACATTTAGATTTCATTGATCATTAATCTCATTAATAAGGTGATATCGTCTAAGGACATGCCTAAACAGTCTCTTTGGTTGTTTCAAAAGTATCAATATATTCGACTTCCATTATGGAATCATCAATGTTCTTGCTGTGAACCATTCCAGCTAACATAACTTATATTTAGACAAAACACAAACCAGATATAGACACATAATCATCCTTGTCTATCCAGAAATTAGGTTAAGAAACCAGTATCAGTGTAACCCTTTACAACCAGTTCCCTATCTTCTTCATACACCAAAAATAAATCTTTAGTCCTCTTTAAGTACTTAAGAATATTCTTGAAAGTTATCCATTGAACCTCACCTGGATTAGACTGGTATCTGCTCGTCATGATCAAAGCATACGAAACATCAGGATAAATGCATATCATTGTACACTTTATAGATCCAATTGCTAAAGTATATGGAGCTTTCTCAAACGGCCCTTATCATCTAATGATTTAGGGGGCAATTATCTTTTGAGATCACTATCCCATGAGACATCGAAACATATCCTTTCTTTGTCTCCTGCATCCTAAAATGATACAATATTTTATCAATATATGTACTCCGATTAGGTCGATTAATCTCTTCAATCTATCTTTATAGATCTTGATCCCTAATATATAGGTAGCATCTCCTAAGTCTTCCATCGAGAAACTATTTTTTAACCAAGTCTTAACATCCTGTAGAGAAGGTATGTCATTTCATATATATTATATGCCATCTACATATAATACTTGGAATGTCACATAGCTCCCACTAACATTCTTGCAAACACATGATTCATCTTCGTTTTGAATAAAGCCAAACTCTTTGACCGTTTTATCAAAATGAATATTCGTTCTCCTTGAGGCTTGCTTCAATCTATAAATAGATAGAAGCAACTTAAAAACCATCTTAGCAAACTTTGGATCGACAAAACCCTCAGGTTGTATCATATATACATCCTCTTCAAGGCTCCCATATAAGAAAGCGGTTTTGACATCCATTTGCCAAATCTCATAGTCAAAGTAAGCAACTATTGTTAACAAAATCCCGATGGACTTGACCATAGTAATTGGTGAAAAAGTCTCATCATAGTCTATACCATGATTTTTTTTGAAACCTTTTGCCACTAGTCGCACCTTATAGGTCTGTACTTTACCATCCATGTCAGTTTTCTTCTTGAAAACTGTTAGATATATTTGTGATGTCATGTCTGATCTGATTTGTTTAGTTTCAGAATTTAATATCAGGACTTACTGGAAATCAGAACTTACTGAAGTCAGAACTTATATCAGAACTTAAGGCCGTCAGGATTTATATCAGGACTTAAGTGCGGGTACTTGAGATAAGGAATGTGGCTGATATACAGGAGAGGATCTGGACTAAAATAAAAGAAGATATGCTGAAGAGTTGGACAGCTAGAAGGCTTGTAGAAGATAATATCTGATTGATATATTTTAGGAGACAGAATTATATTCCATATCAATTAGAAAATATCTTGTAACTGTGTACTATATAAACACAACTTAGGGTTTACACTATAAATGTTATCATTCATGAGAACATTATTCATTGTAACCTAGCAGCTCTTAGTGATATTGTTCATCACTGATAGAGTTGTTTAACCTACTTTGTAACAGAGCTTATTATATTGAATAAATTTGATCACTGTTACATACTTGTGTACTAAATCGATTTGATTGTATAAACACTATATTCAACCCCCTTCTATAGTGTTGTATGACCTAAAAATTGGTATCAGAGCTTCTCTGTTGATATACAAACAGTGAGATCCAGTTTACAATCATGTCTGAAGAAACACAAACTCCAACTAAGCCCACCAAAACTCAAGATACTCAAAATAATCAAACTCACAGTCGATATGAGAGTTTTAGGGTTCCCATACTGAGAGCATCTGAGTATCGTATATGGAAGGTAAAGATGGCTATGTTTCTGGAAGCCACAGATCCAAAATATCTTGATAGTATTAATGATAGACCATACAAGCCTACCAAGCTTTCTGTTACAGTTGCTAATCAACCAGTAAAGATGATACCAAAGGAGAAAGGTGATTACACAACTGAAGACATCTCACATATTGCCAAGGATGCAAGGGTAAGGCATCTGCTGCATAGTGCAATTGACAATGTCATGTAAAATAGGGTAATTGGATGTAAGACTGCAAAGGAGATATGGGATGCTTTGGAGACAAGATGCCATGGAACTGAAGCAATCAAAAAGAACAGGAAGACTATACTCACACAAGAGTATGAGCACTTCGACTCAAAAGCTGATGAGTCATTAACTGATTTATATGACAGATTTGCCAAACTCTTGAATGATCTATCACTGGTGGAAAAGGATCATGATCTTGAAGATTCAAATCTAAAATTCCTTTTAGCTCTTCCTGAAAATTAGGATTTAAAGTCTATTACCATAAGAGAAAACTATGACCTTGTTGAAACTACTCTTGATGAAATTTATGGTATGCTCAAAACTCATGAACTTGAGATGGATCAAAGGAGCAAAAGGCATGGAAGAAAGTCAAAGAAAGTTGCTCTTAAAGCTGAGGAGGAATCTCCTAAAGTGTTTGTCTCAAAGAGGGGCAAAGGAAAGGCTCTCATCATACAGTCTGATTCAGAGTCATCATATTCTGATGATGATGATTCAGAATCTGAAAATTTATCTGAAGTGGATGTTGATGCATAGATGATGCAAGTGTGTGCTCTTATGGTGAAGGGTATCACAAAGATAGCCTACAAGAAATTCAGAAAGGGCAAGAAGTTCTCTAGGAAATATGGAAGTTCTGAAAAGAAAGGGTTCAGAAAGTCTGAAGGCAAAGGAGGAAAGTCTAACAGAGGAGACAACTCAAATGTCAAATGCTACAATTGTGGTGAAAGAGGCCACATCTCTCCTGACTATAAGAAAGGAAAATGTGATAAAGGACAGGCACTTATCACAAAGAAGAAAAAATGGGCAGACACTTCAGATTCTGAAGAAGAGGTGAACTATGCTTTGATGGCAAATACTAATAGCAGTTCTGAAACTGCTGAATTGAAGGTACCTCATTCAACCCTTGCTTTTCATACTGATGATATCTTAAAACCATGTTCATTAGTTTTAGAGATCAGACTTTAAAAAATGAAAGATTAACATCTGAAATTCTTGCTCTTAGAAACAAAAATGACTACTTAGAAAAAGAGTTAGTTATATTTCATCAAACTCAGAAAGAAAGAGATGAGGCTTTGTATGTTAGAGATGAAGTGCTAAAATTGAATAAATCTCTTAAATCTGAACTGGAAAAGGAAAAGGAGATAATCAAGACTTGGACTAACTCTGGAAGAACAACTCAGAAAATCTTAAAAAATGGAAATTGGAAAGAAGGACTAGGTTATCTAGATGATAAAGAAGAAAAGGAAATTATGTCATTTAAACCAAACTTTACCAAGAAAGCTGAAAAGCCTAAAATTAATCCTGCTTTTTTAGCAAAAACTGTTGTGTCTGATTCTGAAAAGACAAAAGACTCTAAGACATAAGTCAAAGAAAAGTCAACTTCTGACAAATTAAAACAGGACAAACCAGCTTCAGTAAACATTGGCTTAATGACAAAGAAGCAGCTTAAGTATAAGCTGAAAGAGATCGAAAATGTAAATAAGGTCAAGGAAGCTAGGAAAAATAGGAATGGAAAGGAAGGTGTGAATAAAAACAATAATTATATGCCTGTTTTTAATGCTCCTAAAAAGAAATGCTATAATTGTGGAAACTCTAATCATCTTGCTTCTTTTTTCAAGAAAAATAAAGATATAAACTCTTTACCTCCTAGATCAGGATTTAAGAGTCAGTCTGTTAGGTTTAAACCACAAAATCCTCGTTTTCATTGTGGTAGTTTATGGCATTCTATTTATACTTGTAAGAAATATCATAGTTTGTACTATGATTATTATCAAATAAAACCTTGTTGAAGAAAGTTAGTGTAATTCCTTCTAGTGTAAATTCTGATGCAAAGTCTGATATAAAGTCTGATAAAAAGCATGTTAGCATAAACTCTGAAACTAAATCCGCTGCAAATGCTAACAAACTTAAAAAGGCCAAAGGATCCAAGCAAGTCTGGATCCTTAAAACTAACCAATAGTGGTCTTTGTGATTGCAGGGCAACAGGAAAAACATCCTAGTTCTGGACAGTGGATGTTCAGGATATATGACTGGAAATAAAGCCTTGCTATTAGACTTTGTGGAGAAAGCTAGCCCAGGAGTTTCTTATGCAGATGGCAACATGGGAAAGACTCTGAGATATGGCAATATCAATCTTGGGAATGTCATAATTGAAACAGTAGCTCTTCTCTCAGGACTTAAACACAATCTGCTAAGTGTGAGTCAAATCTGTGACAGAGGTTATCATGTGGATTTCTTTGAAGAACACTGTGAAGTTGTAAGTAATTCTACAGGCAAAGTGGTTCTGAAAGGTTACAGACATGGTAACATATATGAAGCCAGACTTTCAACAAGTTATGATGGTTCTGCAATATGTCTGTTAAGCATAGCATCAATTGAAGAAAGCTGGAATTGGCACAAGAGACTCTCTCATTTAAATTTCAACAACATAAATGAGCTAGTAAAGAAAGATCTTGTGAGAGGACTGCCAAAATCAGTATTTGCTCCTGATGGTCTCTGTGATTCATGTCAAAAGGCAAAACAAAGAAAATCTTCATTCAAGAGCAAAACTGAATCCTCAATTCTTGAGCCTTATCACTTACTACATGTTGATCTATTTGGTCCAATCGATGTCATGTCTATTGTAAAGAAGAAATATGTTATGTTTATAGTGGATGATTTTACAAGATAAACTTGGGTGTATTTCTTGCACAAGAAGAATGAAACTGCATCTACTCTAACTGATCATGTCAGACAGCTGGATAAGTTGGTCAAAGATTCTGTTAAAATAATAAGAAGTGATAATGGCACTGAGTTCTAGAATTCAATCATGGAAGAGTTCTGCAAAGAGCATGGAATAAAGCAAGAATTTTCTGCACCCGGAACTCCACAGAAGAATGGAGTTGTAGAAAGAAAGAACAGGACTCTTATTGAAGTTGCACGAACAATGCTTGATGAAGCAAAGCTACCAACCTATTTTTGGGCTGAAGCTGTGCAGACTGCTTGTTTTACACAGAATGCTACACTCATAAACAAGCATGGAAAAACACCATATGAGATGGTGAAGAAAAAGAAGCCAAATCTGAAATACTTTCATGTATTCGTCTGCAAGTGTTTTGTTCTTAAGACTCATCCTGAACAGCTGTCAAAATTTGATCTAAATGCTGATGAAGAAATTTTTGTTGGATATCCACTTTCCACAAAAGCCTTCAGAGTCTAAAATTTAAGAACAAGGGTTGTCATGGAATCTATCAATGTATCTTTTGATGATAAAAAGATAATTGGACTGGAAGATTTCAATGATCATGATCAGCTGAGATTTGAAAATGAAGATGTAAATTCTGATACTATAAATTCTGATGACTTAAGTCCTGATTCATTAAGTTCTGATGAGCCAAATTTTGATAATTCTGGAAACTCTGATTCTTCAATTCCTGAAGGATCCAACTCAAATTCTGAAATTTCAGATAGCATAACTTCATGGGGAGCATCAGAAAATGCTGATGGAGACAACATAGATCATGAGGGAGGATCCAGTTCTAGAAATCAACTTCCATCTGCAAGGAAGTGTACTAAATCACATACACTTGACTTAATAATTGGAGATCCGGAAGCAGGTGTCAGAACTAGAACTGGAACAATAAATGAATGTCTCTATCATTCCTTTCTATCTCAGACTGAACCAAAGAAAGTGGAAGAAGCTCTTCAAGATGTTGATTGGGTGCAAGCAATGCAGGAAGAGTTAGATGAATTTGAAAGAAATAAATTTTGGACCCTAGTGCCAAGACCAAAGAACAGATCTATTGTTGGCACAAAATGGGTGTTCAGAAACAAAACTGACAGTGATGGCATAATTACAAGAAACAAAGCAAGGCTGGTTGCTAAAGGTTACTCTCAACAGGAGGGTATTGACTGTTGGATTTTTATAAATAAATGATAACTGATAAAAGATATTCTAAAAGAGTAAACTAAAACAGAACTATTTTATTATCTGAAGCCATACTTCTATTAAAATACATTATAATTCACCTCTTTATATAGGTGTACATTTAACCAATACACCTAATAAATAGGTAACCCTAACCTTATCTATAATTCAAAAACTACATTATCTAATAAATATTTAAACTCTATTTCTAACAACCTAATCAAAATCAATCCAAAAAACAATTCAAATAATTTTGAATTATTATTTCATACACTCCCTCTTAATTCAAAATTTTTAAAATTACTTGACCAGTGATGTACTTCCCATCACCTCTACCACTGTTGCAGAGCACTTCTCTCCACAATTTCATTCGGGAGCCCTTCTCTCCACAGTTTCATTTGGGAGCCCTTCTCTCCACAGTTTCATTCGGGAGCCCTTCTCTCCACAGTTTCTTTATGGTGCACATAATCACCAATAACTCAAAAAAAATATATTTTTTTGAAGCCCTGAGACACACATCTCATTCTTCATGAATCTCTAGCAATACTACCATCTGTTGTCTTCCATTTCTTCATTTGTTCACAGCAATTTATTGACGCCCAGTTACTCAATCGAACATAGCTCGGATACCATGTTGGATTTTTATAAATAAATGATAATTGATAAAAGATATTCTAAAAGAGTAAACTAAAACAGAATTATTTTATTATCTGAAGCCATACTTCTATTAAAATACATTATAATTCACCTCTTTATATAGGTGTACATTTAACCAATACACCTAATAAATAGGTAACCCTAACCTTATCTATAATTCAAAAACTACATTATCTAATAAATATTTAAACTCTATTTCTAACAACCTAATCAAAATCAATCCAAAAAACAATTCAAATAATTTTGAATTATTATTTCCAACAATATCAAGTTCTGATGTTCAAGCTGAAAGTCAAGACTCTCAGAAGTTTTTTACAAACTCTGAAGCTTAAGGGAAGGGATACTACTGTCTATTATAAGGATCCCAAGATTCAGACACTTGATGAAGAGATTGCTAGAAGATTATTTCTTAAACATAATCTTGGAATGGATTTAGAGACTCTAAAGGAGGAAGAAACTAGATTTGCAGCTGAGAAGACAAATCTTAAATTTAAAGCTTCTAATGCAAAGAAACCTCTAAGGCCTAAGAAAAAAGGCATTGTGATCAAGGAAAGGTCAATTTCTGAGGCTTCAAAGCCCAAGACAAGATCACAAGTTGAGATTGATCCCAAAGAAAAAGGGAAAGAAAAGGTTGATGAACCAACAATGAAGCAGGAGATGAAGATTCCTCAAATCCTGATGAAACCTGTGTGCAAAATGGTTCAGGTTTTTATGATACAGCTGCTAAGATGAAACTGTTGAAACTCTGAAAAGAAGAAAGATAACTGAAGAATCTGAGATAAACTCTAACATAGCTCAAGTTGTTTAGAGTGAAGAACAGCAAGCTATAAAAGAATCAGCAAATCCTGATCAAGTCATCAAGACATCAACCTCTAACAAAGCTCAAGTTGATTTGAACAAAATGACAATTACTGATAAGAAGAAACTCCTATGGAAGAATGTTACACCATCAAATCCTAAGAAAAGTCAACTACTATCTGATTTCATGACTGTTGGATTGAAAGCCAGAGAAGCAAGAGACAGAGCTGGAATAGGTTCTGAAGAAGCCAAAATCAAAACAGGAGTTGAAGTACTTACTAGAGATCCATTCTTATTAACTGACAAACCTCTTGAGGAAGTTACACAGAAACACCTTGACAAGGTTATATCTGTTCAAGTGGTACTGCATGCTCATGATAAGAGTAATGTCAAAGAAAAGCTGATTTTGTTTCTTGAAGATGGAAGAATATACAGAATGTCAGAATCAGATGTGCTGAAAAAATCTCTGAAAGAACTTCAATTCTTTCATTATCTTTTGGAGATAAATCTGAGATTACCAGAAGATGGTCGAATTTCATAATGAAGACCATAAGGGATAAAGCCAGAATCTCAGGATCAAGGGTTACAGAATTTATTCCAAATATAGTTGAAGATGATGGAAGAGAAATTCCAATGAAGAAGAATTCTGTTAAACTTAAAGTTATTCTGAAAAAGAAATGTTTGTGCTATAATGAAGACTCATCTCATCCAAGAGTAATCAGACTTGGTGATAGATTGGAAAGAAATCATATCTCAGCACTTAGGACTGCAATCTACCAGATTGGAAGTCAAGATGAAGAACTGCAACAAGTCAAGGCTAAATTAGCTCAAGTCCTGAGGAATGCAGAAGAGAAGCTGATATCAAACTTTGTCAAGAATCACTTTGGATTCAGATTGACTCAGTAAATTTGGTAAAAGCTGCAAGGACTGTAAGTTGTAGTTAGTTGTCTAAATAAACTCTCATTGCATTTGTACTTAAATGTTTTTGACATCATCAAATCTATTAACTTGTATATTTTTCATAATTTATAAGTTGGGGGAGATTGTTAGATATATTTGTGATGTCATGTCTGATCTGATTTGTTTAGTTTTAGAATTTAATATCAGGACTTACTGGAAATCAGAACTTACTGAAGTCAGAACTTATATCAGAACTTAAGGCCGTCAGGATTTATATCAGGACTTAATTGCGGGTACTTCAGATAAGGAATGCGGCTGATTTATAGGAGAGAATCTGGACTAAGATAAAAGAAAATATGCATGAAGAGTTGGACAGCTAGAAGACTTGTAGAAGATAATATCTTATTGATATATTTTAGGAGACAGAATTATATTCCATATCAATTAGAAGATATCTTGTAACTGTGTACTATATAAACACAACTTAGGGTTTACACTATAAGTGTTATCATTCACGAGAACATTATTCATTGTAACCTAGCAGCTCTTAGTGATATTGTTTATCATTGAGAGAGTAGTTTAACCTACTTTGTAACAGAGCTTATTATATTGACTAAACTTGATCACTGTTACATGCTTGTGTTCTAAATCGATTTTATTGTATAAACACTATATTCAACCCCCTTCTATAGTGTTGTGTGACCTAACAAAAACCCACTTGCACCCTATAGGTTTTACCCCTTCGAGTGGATCAACTAAAGTTAATACTTTATTTTGATACATGGATTTCATTGTGGATTTCTTGGCCTCCAGCCATCTCTCGGAGTCTGGACTGTTCATAGCATCTTGGTAGGTGTGAGGCTTATCCTTATCCGTAAGCATCACATCACCATCTTAAGTCAAAAGAAATCCATAATTTATCCCAGACTCATGGTGAATCCTACTAGATCTACGAATAACCTGTGTTTCCTAAACAGGATTACTTTCAATATTTTGATGTACATCCTGATCTTATTCCAACTCCGGTTCAATGTTATCATGTGGTTCTCGATCTTCATCGAGATGTATTATCCTCCCACTGATTTTTTTAGAAAGTAGTTCTCCCTCAAGAAATACAGCGGCCAAGCAACAAACACTTTGTTTTCGAAATAATTATAAAAACTATACCCTAGTCTCACTTGGGTATCCCATGAAATAGCATCTATCTAATTTTGGTCCAAGCTTGTCAGAGGCTAAACGTTTTACAAATGCTTCACGTCCCCAAATTTTCATAAATGATATGCTATAACGTTTATCAATCCATATCTCATATGGAGTCTTTTGAAACTCTTTAGTCGGAATTTGGTTAAGTGTATATGCAGCCGTTTCTAGAGCATAACCCTAGAAACTGAATGGAAGATCCGTTTGACTCATCATCGATCACACTATGTCCAACAAGGTATGATTTCTCCTCTCAGAATCTCTATTGCATTGAGGTATTCCAGAAGGAGTAAGTTATGATACACTATCACACTCCTTCAAGAAACTCTTGAAATTAAGGTTTAAGTATTCTCCTCCACGATCTGATCGTAAAACTTTTATACTTTTCTCTTATTTTCTTTTCTACTTCGACCTTATATTCTTTGAACATTTCAAAAGAATCGGATTGTTCTTCATAAGAACCACATATCTATATCTACTGAAATCATTAGTAAATGTTATGAAGTAGTATAAGCCCCCTTGCCATCATACGCATTTGACCACATACATCATTATGTATAAGTCATAATCGTTTGGTGGACCTATCACCTGATCAGGTAAAAGATGCTTCAGTAATTTTGTGAATGAGATAAAGTTCGCATCTTCCGTATGATTCAAAATCAAACTTATCCAAGAATTCATCTATATGTAACTCATAAATGTGTTTATCATTAATATGGCTTAACGACAATGCTAGAGGTAATGTTTGATTTGAGTCAACTTAGAACATATAAATTGTTAACTAAGTGTGCAACATTATAAGTCTTATCATTGAAATAGAATAAACAACTACTGTTTATTTAATTAAAATAAAAACCTTTCTTGTCCTGACAAGAAATTGACTTAATATATCCGCTAAAGGTAGGCACGTAATAACAATTTATCAAGTTCTCAATCTCGCCTTATGGGCAACATTAGGTATCGAGTTCCTTCAACTAGAGCAACAAATTTTGCTCTAATTCTAACCCTATACCTGAATCTTGATCATTGCTAGTATTCTTCTTTAGATCTTCCAAATAAGCTCGATAATTTAACTTCAATTCATCCAGTTATTTCAACATAAATGACAATCATCTTCTATAGCAACACCACTATTAGGCTTCAAAAGCCCTTTGGGATTGGACTTTGGTTTGGCACCGAATAAGATCAAATCTTCACCTTGTCTGTCCACTTTCCCTTCCCATTTGCATTCCATGTGTACATCATCAATATGGACGTAATTCATGCCTTTACCGTGTTATTTTCAGCAGTTCTAAACATGCTTAACAACTCAGTGAGTGTTTTGTCTATCTCATTCCTTTTGTTCTTAACAAACTGAGAATAGAAGTTGTTCAAAGATCGTTTGATCAAATCAAGCTGAGTCTCTAGACCATTCTTGAAACCCAAAATATCAAGGTACATATGCCTATCACCTTTAGAACATGTGGTCCAACCGGATATGATTCTCCCATTAATGCAAAAGTATGGTGCCTTAATATTGTCAAATCTTTCTGACGAGCCTATCCTTCAAACATCTTTTGAAGGTGCTCAATCATATCATGAGCATCATTATGCTCTTGTTGCTTCTAAAGCTCAGCACTCATAATTACAAGCATGAGACATGAAACATCAGTTGCATAATTAATTTGCTTCTGGTAAGTATTTTGTTCTACACATGTTTCATTCTCAGCTAGAAGAAATAAGGGAGGGGTTTGAGTGACATCCTTGAACCCGAGGACAATCCTCAAGTTCCCATGTCAATCGAGGAAATTATTTCATGTCAGCTTGTCCTTCTCAAGGACTATTACATAGAGAAGTTATTTGTGTTATTTGTCATTTGATATCTACAATATTAAAGTGCATAAAATGACTTACTCTACAGATGATCATTAAATTATGTTAAAGTGATTATTCATATATATATTCACAATATATATCTCCCACTATTTTTATCAAATCAATAGCCCTAACTATTAATTTGGAAAAAATATCTTCTATATCCTTTCTAGTGAGCTAAGATCCATATTTTATTACGCGTTAGGTCAGCTTTGGCTGGAAATGTACTTGAATATAGCTGATGAGAATTTACTTAAGACCTTCTTTAATGAGCTACATGATCTATCAGGGTTAAAGATTAAAAGTTAATGTCTGATACACTGACGATATATTTATACACTTGTTTGTATTTTCGCATTCAGATAGTTTTTGACATCATCAATTATGAACTTGTACATATTTTCATAATGCAAATGTTGGGGGAGATTGTTAGATATAATTGATGATATCAGCATTTACTATCAGAGTTTGTCATCAGAGTATACAACGGGAAGATATCAGATTTTTATCGGGTATCATTATTTGACAGATCAGAGTTTATTATCAGTGTTTGTCAATCAGCATCTATCAAAGCTGGATTTCAGGAATAGATTGATTCTATTTAGAAGTTGTGATTACTTAATTGTAGTAATCAACAGTTGGATATTTATATCATATCAATGAGGTTGATTGTGTAATTGTGGAGTATATAAGCACATATTAGGTTTAACCTATAGGTGTTGATTAACGTTTTGATCATTCGTGTAACCTAACATCACTCAAGGATATATGTTCATCCTTTGTGAGAGTTTTGTGAATAATTTTTATTCATCAATATATAAAATGTTCTTCATATTTGAGTTCTTAAATTGAATTGATTGTTATAACTGTATTCACCCCTATAGTTTACTTCAAGGCCTAACAACTATGCATATCTACTATTTATGCACGATATATGTATTTTAGAATAGGTCGGTGTGTGTGGTAGTGTTGGTGTCAAATCACACATTATTTTCAAATATAGAGACTAATGTAGAGTTATTTTAATTGTTGTCCATTTTGTTCATGTATAATTTCAACCTTATTTCATATACGTATCCAATAATTATATATATTGACTTTCAGTGCCAAACTTTTCTAAAATCGATAAAACATGTATGTTAATACTTAAAATTTTAGTAATCATATACTCCCTCTGTCCCAATCTTTTCTTTACACTTTTTTTTGGAATGTTCCTTCCAATTCTTTACATTTCAAAATTTTTCAAAAGTAGTAAAGTTTTTATAATATATAAAGTAACAACATCAACTATTTACCTCCGCTATACCCACTTTATACATAAAATATTGGTCGGTCTCGCCATTTTATTCACTTTTTCAACTTTTTTTTTACTATTTTATCATTTTTATAACCTCTGTGCCCAACCCAAATGTAAACAAATGGAAGGGACAGAGTGTAACAACCCGCACTTCCGGACTATTAATTCTAAATCAAAACTAAAATCAAATATAATTAATAATCCAAAATTATATTACAAAGGTGATTATTACAAAAGCGCAGCTAACGGAAGTCCAAAAGTCATTCTAGTCCAATCCTAAGTCCTCAAACTCCAATGCTATCCAACTCGAATCTTATGACGAAACCTGAAATATTAAAAGAATGAGCTGCGAAGCCCAGCAAGCAACTACCGTTTGACGGCTCAAAATAATATTTTAAATCTTTTTCGAAAACAAAATTTAAACATGCTTGACACATAACACATATCACACAAAATCACACATATATTCGATAACAAGGTGAACAAAGATGCACACGATATAATCAATAATCATAATCAAACACATTCTACAATCCACATAATCAAAATTCTTAATCAATCAATAAATCTTAATAAAAAATTCTTATCTTTAGTCCCACTGTCTTAAATCACACCTCATGCCACACTTTGCCAGTGACCGGCATCTTATATTTTATGTCACACTTCCCAAGTGACCGGGTTCTAATTCTTATTCGAAGGGGGGCTAGTTTACGTCCCTCGTCAAGTGAAACCGAAGCTTGACAAGGTATCGATGTGTTCCGGAACGTGCGCAAACTAGTTCTAAGTTCTAAGTATCACATTGTCCAGTGATCGGAATTTTATTCTTATACATGATTAAGACTGGGGATTTTCGAAAAAATTGTTATCTTATTAATCACACATAACATGGCACGTTACACAATAAATACGGAGCAACGAACAATTACATACATATTCGAAATATGCAATCAACCAAATATTATACAATAATACGGAGAAACGGATAGTTACTTACAGAACACATAAGCAAATAAGTAATACGGAGCAACGAAAAGTTACTTGCGGAACACGTAAGCAAATAAGTAATATGGAGCAACGAGAAGTTACTTGCGGAACACGTAAGCAAATAAGTAATATGGAGCAACGGGAAGTTACTTGCCTCAATCACGAAAACATATAATTCACATTAGAGTACACATACAATCCTTAGCAACCCATCAAATACAGCACATCTAAAATCTCGATCTTCTCCACGACTCCAATTCTGATCAGATGTTTATTTTCACTTTTTGACCCTCTAAACGATATTTTCTTAAAAAATATGAAACACGAAAGTTGTAGAGAACGAAAAGATCTTTCCGAAAAGTCCAGGATCACTGAATTCTAACTTACGATTAATTTTTTATGAATTTTATAATACTGCTGATTTATGATGAGAAAAGCCCTACGAATTTTATGAATAAATACGAGGAAGACGAATAAGGTGTATTTATAACGATACAAAACCCTATATCTTAATCTACAAGTTATCCATATTAGAATTGGATCCAAATTTTAAGCCCATTAGTCTAACCCAATTTTAAATCCTAGTCTTTATCTAATTTTAATCCCATTTTATTATTCAATTATTAATCTAATTCTAAAAAATACGGGATATTACACGGAGGGAGTATATTTTAGAGACTGATTTTGTACGAAAAATAAATTAGAATTTAAAATTCGCTCTTTAAAAATTTACCATTGTTAAAAAAATATATGCACATAGTTTAAATTGTGGTGCTCATGCATATTTTGTTTTAACAAAGTGGCATATGAAAAAAAAGGCCGGTGGAGTACATGTGTAGCTATGCCCGACCATGCGATAATCTGGACAAATTTCGGTCAAACAATAAACCAAGTTAGCAATATTGATATACATTATTTATTGAATTTGCCTTATAAAATTCTTTAACACATTAATTCATGTGGATGTAGGATGATACAAACACCTTAGTTATTAGTATAACGTCCTCGTTGATCCAATAAACAAGCTTTATAAATCCGTTAATTGAAAAAACACTTCAACTTGATCGATTTCTGATACATTTTTAAAAAACGGTCATTTTTTATTTTTTTTTTAAATAGAGCAGATTATAATATTAAGTTAAAAATAAGTTTAAATATATTGGTCTAAATAAAAAATTGAATAAATTTATAAATCGTGGGTACATTCTACACTACTTCATTTATTCCATAATTATTGACTTATTTAATTTTGATCAAATGATTAAAAATTTAACATTTTACTTACATAAAATTATGTTACACATGCTTTCTAACAACATAATCTTTATTGAAATTAACACATATTACAAACTTTATATTTCACGTAAGTGTGAACATGATTGTTTAACATCGTTATTTAATTTTTATATAAAACATCACAAATTGTAGTAAGACAGTTAATTAAAGACATATATATACATTACATTATTTACTAAAAATATGTTATGTCTTAATTTATTTATATTTTTCATATGTAGACTATATTTATATGTTATATATTAATCAAAATTATTATCTTAATTGCAACTTATTATATTAAAAATATTTAGTTAATTCAATCAATCAAATATATATATATAGGTATTGTTCAAATAAAAACAGCTTTAAAATAAAAACTAAAAACTACCTTAATTAAGTAATAACCCAACCCAACTCTTATAACCCAACCCAACTAACAGCTCAACCCACTTGTCATCAACAAAAACACGCGTTTCGTTATCAGTTATCACTTTCTCCATCTTCTGTTGCAACCAGCCTACCACCATCCCAAATCATTGTCATAATTTCTAAATCACTCCGTTCATCTCCAACCTATCTACGCCACCATCTTTGATATATCTCTGTCTGCCACCATCTCTTATCTATATCCTTCCGCAACTATCACCTACCACTAAAATTTACGATTCCCATAATCACCCACCTTCAATCATCGGTTATATTAAGCAAATCACTAATTTTTATAACATGAAATGATAAATATGATCGAAGTTGAATGTACAGTGGCAAAAGTGTTGGAGTTTTGAACAATTATTGTGAAATAAGGGGGAGATATATTAGAATCAAATATAAAAATCATTGAACAATCACCAACCACCACTAATTTTCAATGATAATCACCCGATTTGAAATTTGAACATGGTATATGAGTACAAATACCAATTCGTATAAGTTAAACCACAAGATCTACGATTCAATCACTAAATCGTACAACAAGAATCACTAATTTATATCACACAAATCACCAAATTATATTATAAATATCACCAAACATATAGTTTTCTATATTGATAAAAATTGTCAATCTTGTTGGCCGTAGAAGATACAGAGATGGTGGATGAAGTGTTTCGATTAGTGTTCGGATATAAAAATTGGATGATTGGGAAAAGAGATTGGACGATGGAGAAATGATACGATGGTGGACTGTGAGGAAGGGGGTGACTCTTATATGAGTTATATAAGTCGCTTCTAATTTTTATTTTAAGGTAGGTTTTTATTTGACCATGAGCATATATATATATATATATATGTGTGTGTGTGAGAGAGATAGGAAAAAGTGATCAAAAATATTATTTAATAAATTACAATAAGGAAGTCAAGTTTTAATCTTTAGTGACACACATATTCAGTGCTTCACTAAAAGCATAAATGGCATAGTGGTATAATGGTATTGAAGGTTGAGAAATAATAGGTAAACTCATATTCGATTTCATTTAAAAATTATTTTTTTAAATAGTAAACACACTGAAAAATATATCATTTCACGAAAATAAAACGTCTCACTAATTTATAGGCACTTTCGGCTATATATAGAAAAAAGATAGATCATGTCATAAGTTATTTTTTATATGACAGTTCTTTCAACTTTTCACTTAAACAGATCCATGATTAAGTTAGATTTTCAATTATTCACATTTTCGTGTATGATAATCGGACTAATTTCATGAATATTATGTTTAATTAATTCATTTCGAATATCTGAATTACTACTAAATAAATCATATCCACCTTAATGATCTCACAAATCAATGTTAAGATGATAAAATACAAAATAAAAACTTCTTTGTAGGCTTTATAATTCTTTACATTTCATAGCATTTTGTGAATACAACCGTTCAAGATTTTTACCCAAGTTTTAATACATTTTTCTCCTCTCAGAAATAACACTTATTTTTTTACCCCTAATTAACAAATATTTGCCCTTTTTTTTAAAAAAATATTATATAGATAAACTTTTAGAAGGTCAATTTAAATGTATACATTCTATATATATATATATATATTAGGTAAAAATAATGGGTGTTGGCCCTGTATATCACTTTGGGGTGAAATATGGTTCCAAATGTCACTTCCGAAAATTATTGCCCAAAATGTCATTTCAAGACACTACATCGTATAGCGCTAGACGATGCAGCGTCTTGTAACTCTGTTTTTTTTTTAATTTCCAATGATCACACGTTACTTAATGTAGCATTGGGTGGTTTTATATTCTTTTTTAACTTTTAATATGCATTACGCCATAAGTGTGCTATTGTAATGCCTAAATGGTATTGCAATAGGCCCAAAAATGTTACATTAGGTCTATTGTAACACCAAGGGACGTTACTTATACGAGCATTACAATAGGCAACTTAATGTAAGACTTCACTGATCTATTGTATCAGAGAAGAAAACGTTACGATAGGCAACTATTGTAACACTAAAAGGCTCAAATGTAACGCAAAATGAGTGATACAATAGCTTGATCAAGATTGCATAAGTGGGATCCACTTGTGGGTCCCATATAACCTATTTTAAGAGTCTGTTTTATCTATTGTGACACAAATTTTTATAATTAAGCAACACTAACATATATAATGTAACACTATATATAATCATATATTACACTAGAATAGGGGCAAATGTAACCTCTTATTTTAAATTTTTAGATATATATGTTTAATTTAAAGAACAATCCCATTAACAACAAAATATCAAAGTTGTAGTACATAAGAGTCCTAATATCCATACCATACTACTAAATAACAGTGTCAACTCCATACCATACTACTATTTTACATCCAAACTAGGCCAACATCAACTACTCACACCCCCAACACATATCACAACTACGTTTACTTCTAATAGGACTTTTTCAAGAACTATTGCTTCCACGAGTGACACGCGGAGGGATTCCACTAACACTTTGACTTCGGCTCATGCTCATGCTTCTATTAGAGGTCATGTTTCTCCTAGGGCTCATGCTCATGCTTGTTTTTAGATTGAAACTTTTTCTGCTCAATATCCTCGTAGGACTGATACTTTTACTCATGCCCATTAATTTATAATAATTTACAAAATTTGAAAGATAATTCAAAGCATAGAAACATAATTAAAAGTATTACAGAACTATACCTATATTTTCCAGGATGTTCATCTACTAACTCGGGATCTCTCTTTGCACTTTTATCAGATTTAGTTTACATCCATGTATTCAAGAAACCTAAATGTAATACAATTTATCATTACATACATGCTTAATGTCAGCAGTAAAACATGATAATTGCAAGCAACACATGCACACCGCATATACAGGTAATATAATTTTAATATAATGTGCATATGCAAAAACTATAAAAAACACGTACACGATGACCAAACTAGTTAACAGTGACCTCCATTTTCCATAAAAACTTTGATAATTTATATCATCTTACTTCTAAATATATCAACTATTAATTTTGTATCATCGTTAAAGCATCCGGGGTAAAATGGACCAGAAAACTTGTTTTACATTTGTAATGTATACTTTAAGCAAAAAAGTGTCAATTATCATTGAACAATGGGTATATCAGAATTCACATAACAGGATTTGCCATCACAAAAGTCCTATTAATTAAACAAAATGTAAAATGACTGTATAGCTTTAGCATATCACACTGTTATTGCTTATGTTGAGGCGGTTGGGTCGATAACCAGTTACTCTAAAACCTTCACTCGAAAGCCCATTTATAGGTCGAAGAGTGGATCACGGGCGCCCATCTTTGGGGCATAAATTTGCCTTTCGTGTCCCTCATAAATTGTGAGAAATATTGGGGGTGGCAGGGATCGAACCTGAGTCCTCTGCCAGCCTGAGCTCTGATACCATGTTAAGGAACCGGTTACTCTAAAATCTCAAGATGTTAGAGAATGGCCCTTTTCAGGATCTTATATTATTTTAACACATACATATGACATACAATCCAAACAAGTGAATATATGCATAGCACAGATCTAAATATCCATAAGAATATAGAACGAAAAAAATAGAATGATAAATCCAATTCATAAGAATAGAGCTCGGTAAGGCGCACCAAGCTGTTCTACTGGGAACAAGTTCTGACCCACGGCCAATTTCAATTCAGCCGTGTCTCTTGCCATTTTCAACTTTCCAGATTCTATAGAGGGGTCTAACGAGTGAAGCATGTCTAATAAAAAATATCAATACACGAGACAAGCCTGGTGCATATGGTTTCGGACCCTACAGAGCTAGCACTTACTGAAGTGGGTAACAGTCTAGACAAGAACAAGGTACTATTCCTGAAAGACATCAGAACAAGTTATTTTCAAAGTTTTGTTGATTTAATTTACAAAGGAGATTCAGTGTTTGGTACAAATTCATCATTAATTAGGTGATTTTAAATTTAAATAAAAATTTATTAAATTTTAAATTAATATAAAAAATAATTTTAATACCCAAAATGGGATTGCTGAACCCCAAAATGTTAAAAATTATTAAAATAAGTTACAACCTTAAATTTTAAAATTATTTAATTCAAAGTTTACATTTTTGGTTCCTAGATTAAATAAGGGTTTAGGCTCTAGGGTTTTACGGTTTAGGGTCTCCTTAAATCCTAAACTCTAAACCCTAAATTGGTGTTACTTTTATTAATTTCTTTTTTTAATATTTCTAAAACCTAAAAGGGGATGGGTTAACTCTAAAATGTTAAAAATTGTTAAATTAAAATGTGCCTTAACGCACCTTCTAATTTAAATTTAAATTATTAATTTAAAAATAATTATTGAAAACATAACACGAAGTGATGTTTCCGGCCACAAAACAATACACAATAAAAACTTAAAAAAATTAAAAAAAAAACAAATTAAAATTTTAACGCTATTTCAAGTAGTGTGGGGTGTACCTTTTTTCTTTAAAAAAAGGTGCCTTAATGCTACTTCGTGTAGCGTTTTGGCCTATTTTTAAAATGTTATATGATAATCTGTCTTGAAGGGATACTATGGGACATAATTCTCAAAACTGATATTTTGGACATTTTTTAATGGAATGGTGACATTTTGGTCTATTTCACAAAATAACCGGAGGAGGTCGAGACTCGAGAACCTCGTGCCCCTGTTTGTATCCGGCTCTTATTGTGCCCGTTTAGAAAATCTAAAAATAAGTATTTACGACTTAAAATGAATAAGTGAATTATAAGTGTTAAGTAGAAGAATACTTATAAGTTAAATAAGTGTTTGGATAATTTCATTTATAAGTTATAATTTTTTTTTCTTAAATGAACTAAAATAAATAATTATCAAATATAATTATCTAAATTCTTGAATTTTAAGTTAGATTAATATTTAAAAATATATATTTTAAAACTGAAGTTAATAAATTAGCGAAAAATCAAAATAAGTTGAGAAAAAGTATGTCATTACTAACATTCAACTGATCGGCTTATAAGTTATAAATTCAGCTTATAAATTGGATCGACAAACACTCATCGATAACTTATTACGGGGCGATACATAATGTTACGGGCCATATGGTTTTAGCCCAAAAAAATATCGAGGCCCATCGGGCCAAAAACTAGTTTTACCTAAAAGCTTCTCGAAAAGAAATAACCCGAAAAAAGCTTTCACTGAAATCAAGCTTAACAAAATGTTGAGAAGAGCAGCTAGCAAAGCTATACAACAGCGATGGAGCATGTTAGCATCACGTCCCTTGTCGACGTCAAAGTCAACGGCGAATGTCTCAACGGCGGTCAACTCAATGATTCTCCGTTCACTCAAAGAACACTATCTTGAAGTCTCCAAAATGACTCCTCCCCCTGTATTTCTCTGACCCCTTTTAGTATATGTGGTTTTTTCTGGGTTTTTTTATTACTTAATTTTCTTTAAGTTTTCTTGAATTTTTATTTTTGTTATTTTTGGGGTTTCTTGAAATATAGGGTTTAAGTGGGGTTTATGTATCTCTATGAATGTCATTTTGGCATGTGGGTTTTTCTGGGCTTTTTGATTACTTGATTTTATTTTATTTTTCTTGAATTTGTTTTTATTGTCTTTTTTGGGATTTCTTGAAATTTAAGGTTTAAGTGGGGTTTATTTATTTCTATGAATGTGTGTATTGTGTGTATATAAGCATTTTGGCATGTGGGTTTTCATGGGTTTCTTGATTGGTTGTGTTTCTTTGATTTCATGGATTTATATTGTTGTTTTTGTGGTTTCTGGAAATTTAGGGTTTAAGTGGGGTTTATGTATTTTGTGTTTTTTTTTGTTATTTTGTGTTGTGGATAGTGTGTATTGATTGTGCTTTTTATCATCGTTGTCGAGATGTGGATTGCTAGTTAACGGGGTTGGTCGAATGTGGCTATTAATTGTGATAACTTAACTGCATTTGGGTGGAAAAATATGGAATAGGTAATTGTGAATAGGGGTACATGATTAAGAGGTGGAAAGTGAAAAAAATGAGTTTGTGTTAATTTTCTGCGATAGAGTTAGTAAAGAAAATGAGTAGGAAGAAGAAGGGGGTGTTTGTATATTGGTAGATTACCTTTGTTTGAATTTGTAATAAAAACAAAATGGAGTGAGGAATCAAAGTCGGAAATGTTTATTTGTGAAGTAGTACAGAGGCCGTTTCAATTCCTTTTTAGTTTCATTCATTTCAACCACATGCAACATTGTAGAAATTCTTTTGCCTTTGGGTTTATGCTAAATCTTGCTAGCTTTGTCTATGTGTGTTTTCTGGTGCTTTATATGTGTGGCATCAGCGTATTTTATGTTGTTTAGAGATAATTCAATATTGAGACTTTGCATAATTACCATGACTAGCTTTAGTTGTGTTTCCCGTATGATATTTATAGACCTATATTCCTGGAAAGCAAAGGGATTACACTATATTTAAGAATCAAGTGTCTCTTAGTATTGCAGTCTATTGATGTGTTCTTTTCATATGTAATTTAACAATCTTATGGTAGGCGTTCTCGTTGTTTTCCAGTTTGAGGTGCCTTTCTTGACAATGGTTTTGTGCAATTCTGTGTACAATTTTGGGGGTTTATACTTGTTATCATTGTTTGTGCACAGAAAGTGAGCCCTCCATCACCCTTCACGGTTGTGAAAGGGTCTCTTGAAAATTATGGTCCTGTTTTGACAAGGACTCATGGGAATGAGGAAATCAATATAACTGTGATGCGGTTGACCAACATTATTCCTGCTGCCGAGGATGATGAAGAGGATGGAATGAACCAGTTATTTCTTCATGTTGATGTGTCTAAGCCAGGGCAGAGCGAGTCTTTACTTTTCCTTTGTGGACTATATCCAGACGCGGTAGGAATTCACTCAGTTTCGATGAGGGCCAAGAGCGAAGTTTCAGGTTTTGTCATGGCCCCAACCAAATATAATGGGCCCACCTTCCAGGATCTTGATGACAAGATGAAGGATGCAATTCATGGTTACCTTGAAGAGCGAGGCATAACTGAAAGCCTCTTTCCATTCCTTCAAGCTTGGCTTTATGTGAAGGATCACCGGAAACTAATGGAATGGTTCAAATCAATAGGCACTTTCATTACTGAAAAGAAGGAAGCTTAGATGCTCAGTTATCTTTATGTTTAAATATGTCGAATGATTTTTCAAGTACTCCGGATAAATAGTATATTTTTATGCCAAGTTTTCATCTCTTATATAAGGCTGCTCCGTGAGGATGATTCCATGTATTGTTTGACCATTAATCGGCAAGGCTGTCAAAGGTTTTCACCTGTAACTTTAAAGAACCTAGTCTCCCCAGCATGATAGTTAATGGCTTGGAATTCTTGCACACATGTCGTCAAGTTTGAATTTTGTATGGTTTATATTTGGAATTAACTTTTAACAAGGTATTCTTCCTCTCTTTCTAGTTAATCTCTCTATGAAGTTAGGAACTTGGCACGATTGTTGTACTCATATATTCCAGTATATGTTGTTTATAATTTTCTTGAAGTGTGAGTAACGTCCAAATTAAAGTAAATGTTGTGTGTTGCTGCTGGTTGGGAACCAATTACGTTCAAGCACAGGATGGATCAAAGTCTTCTTTTGAGTATGATTTTGTTCAGACAGCAAGCCGGTTCCATATTTCTGGGTATCCATTTACTTGTGGTCGTATGCAGATGAGATTTTACGACCTACCAAATCATGCCTCTGTTGCTACTGCTGTCGATATAGGTATTTTGAAAATACGTGCCAATGGTTAACAATGGCTTTGATGGGAGGTTTTGCTAGAATAGGTAATAATGAGATCACTGTTTTAGTAAATGATGCGGAGAAAGGTAGTGACATCAGTTCACAAGAAGCCCGGCAAATCTAGCTCTCCGACGAGCTAGGACACAAGTTGAAACGATCAATGAGATTTCGGAGCGCCAGGCTAAGGGGCGGTTGAGCAACTCAAGCAAACCACCAAAAGGGGCATGTGTTGTTCTCATTATTTCTTTCAAGCGGTCTATTTGTTGCTCATAATGATACATTCGACTATTGTGTATTTTAACAGGATTCGAGATGATTATGTTTGAATCCACGTTAGTCCCTCACTTTCATTATTCACCATTTTAACAAGTTACTTGGTTGAAAGCAAGCACAAATCATCTACGATATGGTTGGAGATATTTTTGGTATGTTATTGTTTGTAATTTTATTTAGAGTTATTTGCAAAATACATCCCCGTGGTTTGGCCAAAATATATTTTTTTATCTATACTTTAGATAACTGCACTTTGCATCCTCTTACTATTTCGGCGCGACAAATTGCACCCTTTTCGTTAAATTTGTTAAAATTCTCAGGGGCATTTTAGGAAATTAAAATATTTAATTATAATTAGATCATTATTTAAGTTTTTTGACCCTCTAAATGATACTTTTCGAAAAAATTTAAAGAACGAAAATTATAGAGAACGAAAAAATCTTTTTAAAACAATAACATTAAAAATTATCAAAAAATTTACGAAGCCAAAATTAAATAAAATATATACTTATTGAATTTATTAAAAATAATTATAAAAAAAATATTTCAATTTTGAACCTTTTTATTTCGAAAAGATCTTTTTATTCTCTACAACTTCCGTTCTTTAAATTTTTTCAGAATGTATCATTTAGAGGGTTATAAACCTTAAATAAAGATCTGAAAATAATTTAATATTTACATTTCCTAAAATACCCCTGAAAATTTTAACAAAATTAACGAAAAGAGTGCAATTTGTCGCGCCGAAATAGTAAGGGGATGCAAAGTGCAGTTATCTAAAGTATAGGTAAAAAAATGCATTTTGGCCAAAGCACAGGGATGCATTTTGCAAATAACTCTTTTATTTAATATATATATACCTAATATAAATGAACTAGGCTTGATCATGACCGGTTCATGAATTTTAAATTTTATTTTGCGTAAACTCTATTTGGGATACCGAAAATTCGTTAACGCAACTCAATTTATAAACAAACCGATTTTGAATACAAAAGCTCAAGTTAGGCATGACTTGATTAAAAACTGAACTTGATAATCAATAAGTCGGACTCGTATTACTTCTGAAAAATATGTGAAAGCTGAAAATAACATCTATTATCTATCTATTATTAATATATTAATAATAGCCCAACATGGGATAATATTGATGAGACATTTTATTATCTCAAAAATTATGAAACATTTTATTCTTTATGAAATGTCTAATTTGCCCTTAAAAATTGGTGAGACATAAAATTCAACTTAAAATATCTAATTTACCCCTCTTTTCATAAATTGTATAAAACTTGATATTAAAAGGAATCAAACTCAGGTTTTCAAGTTACAATGGCAATCTACTTAACACTCTGTCACTTATTCACATGAGTCTTTCACCATGCATATAATATAAGTGCGTGTGATGGAGACTTATTTACCTCGGAATTTTGAGTCATTTTATTATTCATAAAATGTCTAATTACTCTTAAAATTTAGTGAGACAGAAAATTCAATTTTTTTATCATAAACTCTTTATATTTGATAAAAATACAATAACTTTTTATTAAAAAATTATAAGTTTTAAGTAATTATAAATGTTAATGAATACATAATTAAAATGTACATAGTATTATATTTTTAAAAAATATTTAAAAATAAATAAACATTTACGGGTATAAAGAGCCATTAAACTTCAGCTTATTTCGAATTCAAAATTAGTACTTCACTTATTTTTTAAAAAATATTCGAAATTTGACAATGTGATCCAGAATAAAATAATCGTTATTATCCAGTTTTATAGGTTCAAAATTACAATCTCGATAAAAGTATCTTACAAATACGACAAAATTTTTGTAAATGCTATATAGATAAGGATTGATGTGTTTCAGACTATTTTTTGTAAAATCAAATTAATAACTAATAGGTATCAAACTTACTAACTTGATTGGTGATAGGTTATTATTTTTCGGACTTAACTCGGTTTTTAAAAAATACTCAAAATTTAAAATTAGTCGTCACCAAATTTGATATTATTACATAACACACACATAACATACACACATAACACACACAACAACATGCATGCATACATACATACAAACAAATATACATACATATATAGATACCAAAAACTCGTTAACGCAACTCAATTTATAAATAAATCGAGTTTGAACAAAAAAGCTCAAGTTAGATATGACTTGATTAAAAAACTGAACTTGATAATCAATAAGTCGGGTGGACTCGTATAACTTCTGAAAAACATGTAAAAGCCGAAAATAACATTATTATATTAATTAGTTAACTATTTAAGGGAAACAACAATTCGACATTAGAAAGCACTTGGGACTAGCTGTGAATAATGTATATATAGTATAAAAACGAACATGGCTTGATGGAAAAATTGGAACTTGATAATAAAATAAGTCAGACTCGATTACCTAATTGAGAAAAAGAAACCTGAACATGCCCAATTATTACATTAGTTAAACTATTCACGGAAAACAACATTTCGACAGTAGACATCACTTGGGGCTGGTGGCGGATAATTTATACAGTTTACAATAAAACACCGCTTCAACCAACCCCCCCCCCCCCAAACATAAATCTGAAATTACGACTCCACCTAGAGGAAATAACGAAAATAAACACAGAAACCCTATGATATATATTACTGCTTAGGAAGTTTAATTGCGAAAATGTTATGCATCGGGTTGCTCGGATTTCAAGGGTGTCCCAGATGAGGATGCAGAACTACCATTTTGCAGGTAGATGCTGTTGGCCACCAAGGAGTCACTGACCATTCCAACGTCGTCAAAGTTGAGCATGCCTCTAAACTTCTTGGGACTGAAACAAAAGAAAGTACAGCAGCAACAATTACTTGATATATTTATTTTATATTACATATGTTTAAAATTTTCAAGTAAAATATATACCCATTCAAGTGGTTATTGATGGCAGTAAGATCCTTTGAAGGACTTTGGTATGCACGAGTACTCTCCCCAACACAAGCGTAGTAACTCTTGGAGCTATGTGAATTCAGAGCATCCATCTATAAAAATATAAATGCAGATATGATTTAGTTGTCTGTAAAGGTGCAAATAAGTATACCCACTTTATAGACAATAAGAACTGTAACAAATTCAAACTATTACCAGTATCAAAATTCTGATAAAAGTTAATGAGCATCTATAAGAAAAAATGCAAGTATGTAGAGAATAGATATATTTATGTGGGAAGCTGTTTACAGTTGGTACTTTTGGTCGGGGTACTGGAGGTAATTTAAGCATAAACAAATGATGTATGCACTGGAATTAACAATTCTGTTAGTCATATCTTGCAGTAATCTCGAGATAAGGAGACTTCCTTAGGGAATAAAAACCAACTCAAGAGAAAACCTTCAGATCATACTTACGTAACAACATAAAAAAAGATTTCACATAGAGTTCAATTATAAGTTTGACTATAATTATAAGAAATTACCATATCAAGATAATTAGATATAATATAACATCAAGATAATTAGCTATACCTTTGAAGATCGCAGTGGAGAGACATAAACATTGTGCACCGCAGATACTTTCTTGGGGGACATATCTGGGAGACTAGGAAACTTCGATACTTTGGGTGATCCAGGGCATTGACCTTAATGTAAATGATAAAAATGAGAATTAAAAGTAAAGACAATCATATAGTACTGCAGGTTTTGTCAAAGAAACAGCAATTTGAACAAGGATATAGCAAGTGCATTTGATATCTATTAAACATATTAAGATAAGTTTTTGAGTATGGAGAATCAAACCTTTGTCATTGTTATTCACAGCTTCTGGTATCTGGCTACTCTTCTTAACAATTCCAGCAGGGGCAAGTTCCACCAATAGAGGCTTTACCGAAGGGATAAATAATTCATTGTAAAATGTGATAATATCAACATGATCCTTCCCTGTTTTCTATTTTAAAAACCATTAAAAAGTTAGAGTTTGCTCAGACTGTTGAGTACATAGAACATAGGTAATTTTACATACCCCATTCCGCCGAGCTGCTGACCAATCCACAAACACGCTTCGGAAAACCTGAGGTTTGCACTGTGGCTGCTTTCTGTAGTTGTAAATGATTTCTTTGAATGTTAAATTCAATTGGGAGATCTGCAATTTCAAATCATAGCATTTAGGAGAATGACAAAAGAACAACTCAAGAACTCGCAAAGTCACAAATATCTAACAGCAAACCTTTGCAACTCCATACAGACAACTTAGGATGATTTGATCTATATGGCGGTTAAAAAATAGAGCAGTCTGCTGCATAAGGATCTTCTGGAAAAGACAGTACACGTTCTCTTTTATTTGTGGCGGTAGCTGGAGCCTTTCAGTCATACTATTGATTCGAACAGCTGCTAACTTTACAATCTGGCAATTCAAGAAGGTAAATAGTATGAAACATTAGCATATAAAACGAAACATAATGGTAACAATGCTGTGCATATTAGCTCAGTGCAAACGATCTTAACAAACTGAATATTTTAATGCCATTGTATTTTTCCAAAAAACAGAATAACTATTATTTGTATGTACTATTATCTTGATACATATACATAGCATACTTTTATAAGATTGAGATGACATATCTAAATACACCGAAGTAGAGATTGAACAAGTAAATAGTCAGCTTAAGATTTTTGGAAATGACCCAAGAACTTCATATGTAGATTTATTTAGTTTTATTCCTAACCATTAACAATGCTAGCATAAATGATGCCCGGATATTAGAAGGTCATGAGTTGTAACACATTTTCTCTAAGAAAACAACAAATCTCGGTAATGATATTAACCAAAACTATTCCAAAAAATGGATCATTAAAGCAAACAAAATTACTACCTTGCCAAAAACTACATTTATTGCAGTTTCAGCGCATGTTTCCCCTCCGCCCCCTGGATTTGCCCTCGTCGGACTGCATTTATGCCATCACATTTGTCACAATTAGCTTAAATCTTTAATTAAAAGAAGTGGCACAACGGTGCTCAGACAACAGCTGAAATGGTTATATTTACCTCGAAAATGCAGACTGCAAAGCTGGAGGCATTAATTTCGATTTGAGGTTGTTGGTAGCCAGAAGGCGATCCTTCACTGGTGATGTGAAAGAATTACGCTCTACTAATACACTTCGAGGTTCAGTGCAAAGCCTCTTCGGAGACCGAATATCACCATTCTGACCTGGAAATATTAGCAGATACTATCAGTCAGTATAGAAATGGAGCTAACATAATAATGTGATTTGGAGATGAACTGTTTTAATACCTGGGGATGACTCCTGCTTATGCAAAGATGTGACAGGAGATAAAATTCCGCTTGACATATTGACATGAAGAGCAATTGCATCTAAAGATGGCATGGGCTCTGCCAATAATCCAAGACGACAAATTTCTGCAGAGAGGGCAGGCCTTGCTACTGTCAAAGAATTGTACATAGAAGAGCCCCTTTCCCATACCATGCTCTCCAAAAGCCGTTCTTCCAGTGAATTCAGATGCCTTCTCAGTTCTCTTGGAAGAGATTCCTCATGTCTAACAAAACTTTCTATAACCTTACTAAGATCGAAGGCTGTAATGCCAGTCCTTTCTAACACTACTGGAAACAACATTGTTACTGTCTTGTGAGTGGCGAGAACAAGCTCAGCAGAACAGGCTAGCATACACCTATGAAACCTCTCATTAGTAAGCAAAGAGGTCAAATTGTTTGCATTTAAAATCTGGGCCTCTGCTGTACACATGGCTTGCAAAACCCTATAATAGAGCTTAACAGTTTCTAGTCTACGTTGTTCTGCCCATATGTTGTCCATAAGGTTTGTACTCTGCAAGCTTCCAGTAACTCTACGGTCACTTGGACCACTACTTGGAAATATAGCTTCTAATATTATACGAGCTCTGCGAACAACCTCATTAGTTACATCCCTATCACATTTTGACAAGAATGATTCCAACTCTGCTGAAGGCTTTGATGGAAGCGGACATACAATATCCCGAAGCCACTTCGCTGTTGTCATTGCTGTGCTCACAGGGGTAGCTGCCATCCTTGAGGAGCTCATGCCAGGGTTTCCACTCATAACAGATTTTGCAGGAGAGCGAAATGGAGAAAGTGGACTTGTTATTGTCTTTGTAGGGGATGCTATTGAGTCAAATTTCCTCTGGAAAAAAGAGTAATAAGATGTTAGGCAGTTGAACTTATCAAATAGCCGCCTTATACAGAAAAAAAACATACCTTTGTACCACTTATATTTGTGGCACCTCCAGATGAGCTACTTGAGCCAAGCACACTATCCTCCGCATCCATAAACACTCTTTCATCTAAATCACTTGTATTAAGAATAGCATCTTCATAGTCCTTTTCTAAAATACTTAAATTAGTGGATAAAGTTGTTTCTTCCATTAAACCGTCGAAGTAAATTAAACCGTCTGCATCAGATGGGCAGAAATTGCAGAAAAGGTGGATTAGGTAAAATACAATAGCACATTAATTAAGCCAGCACTCAATCATGGTGGAATTTAGTACCTGTGCTGATATTGTTGAGATTTTCAACTTCACATTCCGAGGCCAAGCAAGGTTTTTTCTTCAATATGCTTTCTATTAATTTATTGGTTTTCTCCATTGTTTTCCTCAGTTCGTCTTCTGAAGTCTCATACATCTTGCAGAGTGATGCAATTATATCCACACCTTTGTCACCTTTCTTTACTGTTAAGAATCAAAAATGGTATTTAGCAAAAAACAAAAGAATCAAAATGGTAAAAAAAATTACATTTCACTAACAAAGGCTGTAGAATTTAAAATAAGTTCCTGGAAAGATACTCACTAAAGCGTGAAGAGTCATCAATGGTAAACTTTCTCAAATGAGCAGGGACATGAATAATTAAAATGGCCTGTACAAAATTTCAAACATTGAAAACATTAAGTGCATCATCATAACCATAATAGATAGTAATACTACAACATGTGAATCTGAAACAGGGAAGATGCCTGTCGACTGAGCAAAAAGATGTCTGCTCTTCCTCTTCAAGGAGAGAGGCAAGAGAAGGTTGGTTTTGCATGAAAGGTAACATGTCGTTGTATTACATCACTGATTAATGCATCATTAATTTAATGCTAAAAGGTTTAGCAAAAACATTACATTACAGTCAACAAATGGTTATGAAATGAAACTAACCAATATGGAAACTAGACCATTTGTGCAAGTCACCAAATCCTTGAACCGGCTGAATGCATGTGCACGAAGAGCTAGAAATAGCAACCAACCAAAACGATGATAGTCTGACCCAACGCCAACAGCTGATTGCTTATCAATATTTGCATCCTTTGCCAAAAAGAGTTCCTGGTACGCACGTTTATAGTACCTGGTAAAGAAAATATGACAAAGCTATACTTTAGTTTAAGCAAAATCATGGAGAACCTTATACCAACAACAGATTATATAAAAAGTATAGAAATAGCAAATATATAAGTACGAAGTATTATAATCTTCTAATGCAAATCACCAACATAAATTGCAGCGTCATAGAGTGAAATGGCTTTTATCAAGTGATAGATTATCTAATTTGGTTTTATCAAACTACTTCTAATAATTTTCGAAGAATAGGCAAAATAAGATGTATGTTGCTGTTCTAGGATAAAAAAATAAGCACACAGGTTATTAAGTTATATATTAAGTCCGAATGTAATGTGACCTTACACATTGAATTTAAGCATGTGTGAAGTGGTCTGCACACCTCTTCTATATGCCAAATGATATTGATTGATTTCATGATTCTTTGGCAGTTTTAGATGGATGGACGAATTACTTACTAAAACAAGATTATAATCATAATAAACTTGAGCAACAAAAAAGTTAAGCAACAATAATACAAAACGATACCCACTTGCTTAAAATGCTCATGTGCACAAAATTGGCTTGGAGCTCCTTTGCCTGATTCAGATGAGAAAGAAACATAACTAAGTACAATCACAAAATAATGGACATGACCAATCAATTAACTACATGGGATTAATTCCTAGAACAATTAAACATGATAACGCTAAATATCTAGATATTTGTACCTCAAGTCTCTTCTCCCAATCTGTGCCGTAAAGATTACATAAGACTGGACCCACCTTAACAATAAACTGTGGAATTTCTTTGAAAAAATCCACCAGACTACAAAACCAAAAACATAAACATAATTAAAATGACGTTAGAATCAATTAAGTACCCTGGAAAGAATCAAACCATTAATTAAATATTTACTTCAACTTAGCCGCCCTTAACATCTGACATAAGTTAAACCCTTTAGCATCCGTCTCTCGATTAGAATCATTTAAATCACGCTGGGTCAATCTTTTTAATGAGTACAAAACAAACGCAAACCAGTAACGTTCTGCTTCTTCCGGCTGAACCATAAATACAATCCATAAAAACGACAAAATCAATCAATTTAATTAGCCTTAACACAAATTCGCGCCATACAAAATTCAAAATCATATCCATAATCAACATATCATCAAACTTTCAAAAAGAAACCAATTTACCGTTCCACTTCCAACAGCTATGGTTACACCAGGCTGCAAAAGATGCTTGCTTTCATTGAACAGCTTCATTGCTTCAATCGTCGTACTCTCATCCATCGATAATCCATCCTACAGATCAAATCATACACACAAAACCCAAAAATGAGCTACACCAATTCACAAAACACAAAACCAAAATTCACACTAAGCAACAACAGAACAAACACAAAACCTTGCAAAAATCAGTAAATCGAGCTTCGATATCCGAATTCGAACCACCATCCGGAGCTAAAGCCTTCGAATTCTCCATTCTACCCCAAACCCTAAATCCCCAAATCTGCGAAAACCCATTAATCAAACAATCATAATCACCACATCAAAACCCCCAAAAATTCATACACACACAAACACAATCAAAATCAAAATTACAAAAAACCCAGATCCCAAAACTTTACAAACCACGAGATTCAATCAAGAAACACAAAAACACAAAAACCCCCTTACAAGAATCAAGAATCAGCAGATCTGATGAATAAAGTTTGGATCTTTACACTTAATTAGACAAATTCAAGAAAGCCCTTTTTTTATTTTGCCTCTTTTGTATTGTTTCTCTCTCTAGAAAGAGAGCATACATCTTATCTCTACTATATTTCTATGTGGGGCTTTGTTTCTCTCTCTAGGGTTCTGATTGCGCGGGAAAAAACAAGAGTGAGGTGTATAGAGTACATCATACACGAGTTAGCCAATTAAATGATGACACGTAGTGTATTTTACCGCCAATTTTCCAGCCGTTACGGAAGTTAAGTTAAGAAAGAGTAAAAGGTTTGTGGTTTGACCTTGTCCGTAACGCCCGTTTGGTCTTTTTTCAAAAAAAAGTTGTTTTTGCCACATTTGGTAATTTTAGATTTAGATTTGAGATGTGCCGGATATTATTTATTGAGGGTTAAAATTGTAAAATATTAGATTAGCACCCGTTCAAATGCATCCTTTTAAAAATAAATATATATATATATATATGTTAATGGTTATTTGTTTAATAATACAATACAATCTTGTTGCCAGAAAAATATTTCAGTAAAGGTCGAGGAAAATACACGGGGTGAATAGGTAAATATGACTAACTAAGATTAGTTTTAAATTTTACCCGATAATAGCTTAATGAGATTTTATAAACAGTTCAATAATCTGACAATGATAGTAAGCTGAGATGACTAAATGCAGTGCAAAAAAAAGTATGCAGAAAAGTAATAAGAAAACACAAGAATTTTAGCCAGATTCGACCTCTAATACCCTATGGTCTACGTACTGGATCCCTTACCAACTTGGTAAGAGAATATATTATTGATCAATCAAAGTTACAACTACAAGATACAACAATATATCTCCCTTTATCCCAGCTGCTGATAATGTCTTGCTGAAACCCTATTTAAGAACCTGCTCTCTAAGTACTATACTACCCCGTAGTACACTCCTCTAGCAAGTACCACTAAACTCTTGTTTCCCTTAGCCAACTTATCCAGCAACTAATCAATACAATTTGAACAATACAAATCAATGATAAAATTTATAACTCAAACTATAAACTCTCTAAGATAACTAAACGTATATATAATTAAAGCTCAAGAGAGTATATGTTAATCAATAAGTTCAGGAGTTGTGAGTGTTCTTACTTGCAATTCGTCAGTCATAAAAACTGCAAGAAACCTCATATATAAACATACACTAACGTTCAAAACAATCTCAACAATTTACAACGGTTAGAATCCAATTCTAACGTTTAAATTAGT
This sequence comes from Apium graveolens, assembly GCF_009905375.1. NCBI lineage: Eukaryota > Viridiplantae > Streptophyta > Magnoliopsida > Apiales > Apiaceae > Apium > Apium graveolens. The sequence continues at coordinate 31,338,390 of NC_133653.1, forward strand.
TAGGATGATTTTCAATGTTCAGGCATCCGTTTGATAGCAGAGAGAAAGAAAGAAAAACGATCAGAAAAAGTTTCTTCTGTTTTGAAAGAGTATAAAACGTTTTAAACAGGTTTGTAGGAGATAGAGTTTGAAAAGAAAACAAACTCCTACAAATTAGGAACTGTTTTAAAGCTAGAAAATATTTTATAACAGAGCTCTATTATATATAAAACACGTATAATATAATAAAGAAGTCCTTACAATTTACTAAAAGAAGTTCCTGAATTTTCTCCTTTAAAATCGACTTCCATGTTGATTCTGGACTATCCATCTTGGCTTGCTGTTATTCTGAAAATTGTGATCATAGTTTGTTGAGATAGATTACTGTTGTATGACAGCTTGCTGTCATGATACTTAAACAGCAAAGGCATTAAGCTGATATATCCTGCAAACATTCTCAAATACCAACATGATGGCTTGTTGTGTTGTGATCATCAAAACTAAGGAGTTACAGTTGATACATAAATTTCAAATTTATATTTAAATAAAAAATATTTATGATATAATTGGCATATATAAATTTAATAGATATATCATTCCTTTTTAAAAAAGATACCTAATATAATATCAAGTGAATGAATTTCAAACAAATTAATTATAAGATTGTTTAAAAAAATAATTAATTTTCGCCACATTTGGTAATGTTAGATTTAGATTTAGATTTGAGATGGACCCTATTAGGGCTGACAATGGATTGGTTATCCGATCTGCGAGTTAGTGAGTCGGATACAGATCACTTAAAATAAAAATATAATCTAATGGTCCCCTAAAAGTACCATATCCAACTAATCTATACCCTCCCACATACAATTTCAGTTTTTTCCCTCCGTTTTTAATTTAATTTTTCCCGTCAATCCGTAAGTTTTTTTAAAAATCCGATTTCACTGTATTTTTCTCCATATCTCAAAGATCGATTTGTATACCATATGTCTTATATTTCAAAGTAATTTAAAAAAAATGATTTCTAGTTTCTTTTGAAATATTGGTTTCTATTGGAATAGCCCTATATATATATATACTCTAGAACTTTACTTATATATATGTAATATGTATATATATAGAGAGAGAGAGTAAAGTACAGTGGAGACCTATTTATATTGGAGACAGGAGTGATAAAGAGAGCCAAACTCTTGAAGTAACTTACTTGGTGGCTAAGTAAATTCATGTTATAGAATATAGTTAATTAGGCCAGACTGTCATTTTTGTGAGCTACATATATAAATAGAACTGTTCATATCTCATATCTGTGAGCTTAAGATATCAATAAAATACTTTCTTCTTGCTTTAATCTCTCTCTACAAATATGTTAAGCTAACTCTATTAATGGAGTTGTCATGATATCAGCGCTCAGATCCTTTCATTTCCGCTCAATTACCAGTTGATTAACCTTGTTCAAGAAAACTACGGGATCTCTGAGTTTTTGTTACTCTCCTTCTATGGCGTCACCATCAACGTCTTCGTATCTTAACAAAACTACTGGATCTTCATTGGCAACAATAATCGATGCTAATCATCCTTACTGCCTTCATCCATCGGATCATCCAGGTTTGATCCTAATCATCATTACTCTCAATGAACAGAACTACAATCAGTGGTTTCGTCATTTCGATCTCTAAAAATTGTGTTATCTTCGAAGTTGAAATTAGGTTTTATTGACGGATCTTGTGTTAAACCTGTTAATAATCCTACTCTTCTTATGCACTAGACTCGATGCAATGATATTATAATTTCATGGATCCTTAATACTGTTTCTCCTGAAATTCGTCAAAGTGTGATGTATACGACGGTTGCAAAAGATATTTGGGATGATTTTTCTATTAGATTTGATCAAACTAAGGTACCTAAATTGTTTAATCTGAGAAAGGATATTGGATCTCTTACTCAAGGTAATTTGTCAATATCTGCATATTTCACTAAATTTCGCACACTTAATGATGAATTGGAAGCTTTGTCACCTGTACCACGGTGTGATTGTGGGAAATGTACCTGTACTGTCAATACGAAACTTGATAATTTCAGTAAGATAACAAAACTATCTCAGTTCCTTGTGGGATTAGGAGATCACTACACTTTTATTCATGGTCATTTACTCCTTATAAATCCGATTCTAAGTCTGAGTGAAGCTTACAGCTTACTTATGCATGAAGAAAATCAGCGAGATCTTGGTGCTAATATCTCTATGAATTCTAATTCTGTGGCTTTGTCTGTTAAGACGTCTAATGGCAGTCATAATGCCTAAAACAAGAATGTGAATTTTAACAATGTGAAACAGTCTTCAGCTGATAGCTCTGTGGTGTGTGAAGTTCGTAATCTGTCAGGGTATACTAAGGAAAAATGCTTTTGTGTTACTGGTTATCCTTCTTGGCATCGGCTACATGGCACGCCAAAACCACGCCCTAAATCTACTATCAAGACAGCTCAAGCTCATAATATCAGTAAAGACTCTTCTTCTGAACAACAATCTTCTGGAATTACCGTTGATATCTCGGGTGGTTTCACTACAGCTCAGTGTCAATATATTATGACAATGATCCAGATCGGACTCAAGGAATTGGCTGCATCCTCTAATCAGATGATTGTTCCTTCTCACATGGCTGGTAATATTCTTCAATATGTGTGTCATGCTAATAATCATCAAAGCTTGAGTGCTGACATGTGGATTCTCGGATTCGGGTGCCACAGATCATATAACACCCCACTTTGAGTTACTTACTGATGTTACCACTATTAACTCTATTCTTCATTTACCAAATGGACACACTACCCCAGCCACTCATATTGGCACTGTCTATTTGCATACTAACATTGTTCTCCATGATGTTTTGTATGTTCCCAGTTTTAATTACAATCTATTATCCATTCCTAAGCTTACATCTGCATCTTCTTGCAATGTCTTTTTACTAAAGATGCTTGCTATATCCAGGACCCTATCTTGAAGAAGACCACAGAGATTGGTGAACTTCAAGATTCCTCTACTTACTTCGACATCCACTTCACAGCTCAGAAAAACTACCAAATGTACCTATTTGCTCTACTGTTCAGTATTCATGTCAAAATACTAGTTCATCTGTAACTCTTACTCATCTTTGGCATGATAGGTTAGGACACCCCTCTGTGTCTTCAATGCAGTACTTACCAGCTTCTATGTACAATAAATCTGTACATTTTATAGAATGTGATACGTGCCATCTATTAAAACAAACTCGTTTACAATTTTCTGAAAGTTCTTCTAATAGTACTACTCTGTTTGAGCTTGTGCACATTGATGTATGGGTTCCCTATCATTATGAAACTCATGGTAATTGTAGCAAATTTTTAACAAGTGTTGAAGATATGTCTCGTGCTACTTGGGTTTTCTTATTTGCAGATAAAAGTCAAGTGCATGACTTACTAATTCAGTTTATTGCTTATGTCTCTAAGCAATTTTCATGTTCTATTAAAGCTTTTCGTTCTGATAATGGATCAGAGTTCATTAACACCAAATTACAGACTCATTTAGCTTCTCTTGGCATTATTCATCAAAAGAGTTGTACTTACACTCCACAACAAAATGGTGTTGTGGAGAGAAAGCACAAAACTATGCTTAACACTGCTCGCGCTCTCCGTTTACAAGCATCTTTACCTATTTCCTTTTGGGGCGATTGTATCCTCACAGCCACCTACCTCTTAAACAGAACACCTATACAAAAACTTCAGGGTAAAACACCATATCATGTGTTATTCTCCAAGGCCCCACTTTATGATCATTTAAAAGTTTTTGGGTCCTTGTGTTATGCCACTAACACGCAGCCTCACAAAGATAAATTCTCAAACAGAGCTCATAAGTGTATTTTTCTCGGGTACCTTTTTGCTCAAAAATCATATAAGGTCATGGATTTGGAAACGAAAAAGGTGTTTATTTCGCGTGATGTTATCTTTTGTGAACAGATTTTTCCTTTTCGTACTATGCAGAAGTCTGCAGTGCCATCACATTTGTTCAACAATAATCCTTCTTGTATTCATATAGATCCTTTCTGTGACACTATAGTGGTCCCTGTAGACCAATCACCACCTACTGCAAATATGAGTCCATTGTCCGACACATCTATTGTTCAGTCACCATCTACCGGTTCTACGGATTTACCTTCTCCTGTGGATCCTATATCTTCAGTTCCACATGTGGTGTCAACTCGACTGTTATTCCCTAACAATACAACAAAAATTACAGAAGGGGGGTTGAATGAAATTCTGGCTACTTTTTGAGATTTTAAAATTGTTCTAACTTAATATATATAACAGTGTTTGATTTGAAATAGTGCGGAATGAAAGAGTAATAGAGATCAAAACACTAAGTAATAAAACACAAACTTGAAAACTTTTTGGTGGATTTGAAAGTATCCACCATATATATATATCAGATTGAGAACTCTGTGAAGTTTTGAATAGCTCACAGCTGCTTTACAAGTTAAACAAACAAAACTACAAAGAAATTCTTACAGAATCCAGCTTTATATGTTTCTCTGAAAAATAAGCTTGCTTAGTTAAATGTTCTACTTGCTACACTTGGTTTATATATCACCAAGTTACATGATAGTAAGACAAGATAATAAAAAAAAAACTATATGTAGTCTAACTCCATGCTACTTCATTACTCTATTTCAGCATCTTTGAATATCTTCACATTAGTATGCAAATGGTAATACTTCTTTATTCTCAAAATCCTGCTTAACAGGCTGCCACATTCCTTTTGCAAACACCCGATGCATGTGATTGTGTTGTCACTATCAACAGCTATTTTGAATATGATCATCCGCCGGAAGTAAGTTGGACATCCGTCGGGAATATGTTGATCATCCGGCGGGAGCCTTGTAGATCATCCGTCGGGAGTCTATCTGTCACTTGAATCTATTTCACTTATACAGAATTATAAGACATCTCATATTTACAATTAGTCAACTTATTATGCATATCAATCTAGTAGTCAACATGACTTAGAGAACCCTACACAATCTACTAGACTAATACATGTTATTTACAGAAATGTGCTACATTACTTATTTGTTACATAAGCTACACTCTCGATGGATGTCAAATTGTCATCCGTCGGGACTATAAAGTTCATCCATCGGGACTATATTAGATCATCCGTCGAGAGCTACAAAATTCACTAAGTCAAATCTACTAAGGTGTTTTGTTTAACTTATCATCAAGTTCACAACATATTTCTAACAATCTCCCCCAATTTATGTCTACTGGAATTTTAGCTATAAATTAAGAAAAATTTGATAATAACAGAACACTCTAAATTGTTGGATTTTAATCGCAGCGGAGGCATGACAAAACACTTTTACACATATAAAATCCAAATAAAAGCATACAGATCATGAATAAAAATTCGAGGGATCGAATCTAACCTTTAAAATAATTCAGAGACAACGATCAGAGATCCTTAGCAGTTGCTCCTCAAGTGTGAAGCACTCCACCGGTATCCACCAAGAAAATGATGTTAAGGAGGAGGAAGAAGGTGGAGAGAATTGAGTTTTCCAAACTTTTTGGGTTTTTTGGGGTTCGAATAAAAATAGGGTCTATAATAGTGTATTTATAGGCAAAATTTTCAGCTGAAATTTTCCCATAAATATTATTATTATTATCCCATTTATTATTCTCATTAATAATTAAAACACCTTTTAATTATTAATCCTTTTTCTAAACACTTTAGAAATAATTCTCTCTCTTGATTTAATTTCTAAAAATTAAATCCTTTAATTAATAATATTAAGAACTTTTCTTAATTAATTTATAATCAATTAAATCTCATTTAATCAATTATTAAATTTGCCAATTAATTATTTATTTCACAAATAAATAATTATTAGCCATTATTAATTAATTCCTCCACCATTAAATCATTCTCTTTTTATGGTGTGACCCTGTAGGTTCAATATTAAGCCGGTAGTAGAAATAAATAATAATAAAACTATTTTATCATTATTTATATAAATTCTCTAATTTATTAAATATGATTAATTAATTAATCACATTTATTCTACATCGTGAGGGATACTTCTCAGCATATCGCGACTATTCGGATAATATGAATTCACTGCTTAGAATACCAAGAACCTATTCAGTGAATAGTTACCGTACAATAAACTCCTTCTACCCTACAATGTCCCGATTAAATACAAGGCATGGATCTCGTGTCAAGCCTATCTAATTCAATCACTTGCTTACCATTTACTATGCTTAGTTCTATGCAAATTAGAAACTCCTTTCTAATTTCATTCACTCTGGCCAGAGATTCCTGAACTAGCATAAGTGGATCAGCCTTGAACATTCGCTTCCTTCACTGGAAGGGGTAGATCCTTTATTGATCATACACTATCTTCGTGTATAAATTTTTATACCCAGTAGAGCCCTAATAATTGTCCCTGGAGACTAAGAACTAAACCAAAGCATAGTTCAGTGTACACAAGATGACTATGATGACCTCAAGTCTAAGGATACTTGTACAACTATCACTATATGAACAACTGCTGACACGTGAGTGAACTCCATCAGTTGTTCAGCTGTGCGAGTCATGTTAAGTGAACTTATTCCATAATAAGCACCTACATACTAACTATAGTGTCACCACATAAATGTCTATGAGAACAGACATCCTTCATAATGAAGCAAGCATAGTATGTACCGATCTTTGCGGATTATTAATTACCAGTTAGTAATCCTACGACCAGGAACTATTTAAGTTTAGAGTCTTTTAGGTCTCACTATTATGATCTCATCATAATCCATAAAAAGCTTTACTCTAAACTATGGTATATCTTATTTAAACACTGAAATAGATAGAGCCCGTAATAAAAACAAAACAAGTCTTTTATTAATATCAATGAAATCAAAACTGATTACACAAGAAGTTATTCCTAAATCCTAATTCATGATTGGACTTAGGACATATTCCTTTCAATCTCCCACTTGTACTAAAGCCAATCACTCTGCTATCTAATACCCATCTTGTCTTTATGCCGATCAAAGTGACTTTCATAAAGTAGCTTTGTGAGTGGGTCTGCTATGTTGTTATGTATGTCAACTCTAATTCAATACAATACAAGCAATGTTACCGCGCTCCCACTAACCCTTTTGTAGACGCATGGTTCATCTTCGTTTTTGATAAAATCAAACTCTTTGATTGTCTCATCAAAACGAATGTTCTATCTTTCGAGAAGCTTGCTTTAAACCACATATGGTTCGCAGCAGCTTACACACTAGGTTTTCATTTCTCTTGGAAAGAAAACCATCTGGCTATTTGCCAGATCTCATAGTCGTAGTAAGCAGCAATCGCAAGCAAAATCCGAACTGATTATAACAGGGCTACAGGTAAAAGATTTCATCAAAGTCAATCCATTGCCTTTGTTTGAATTCTTTTGCCACAAGCCTGGCCTAAAGGTCTCCACCTGGCCATCTGCTCTAATCATTCTTTTGTATCCCGTATACATAGATTTCATTCCGGATTTCATGGCACTATGCCATTTCTCTGAGTCAACACTACTCATAGCCTCATTATAGGTTACAGGGTCGTCATCATCAATGATCGACAACTCATTGTCATTCTCAATGAGAAGGCCATAATACCTCTCAGGTTGGCGAGACACTCTCCCTGATCTATGAATGGGCTGTTCCACAAAAGGTTATTCAGTCAGAACAGGTGTTTCCACTCGATCTGTAGTAGTTTGTGCTTCTTGAACTTCATCAAGTTCAATTTTGCTCCCACTGTTTCCTTCAAGGATAAACTCCTTTTCCAAGAAGGTAGCATGTCTGGAGACAAACACCCGATGATCGGTGTAAAAGTAATACCCTAAAGTCTCTTTAGGATATCCCACAAAACTACATTTTACGGATCGATATTCCAGCTTATCTGGGTCAACTTTCTTGACATAAGATGGACATCCCCAAATCTTAACGTGTTTAAGACTCGATTTCCTTTCTTTCCATATCTCATACGAAGTTTGAGGAACAGATTTTGGAAGGCACCATATTCAGTAAATATGCTGAGGTTTCCAATGCATAACCCCATAGGAATACTGGAAGATTTGCATAGCTCATCATGGACCGAACTATGTCTAACAAAGTTCGATTTCTCCTTTCAGATACCAATCTGGAGGAGTCCACTGGGAGACTATACCATTTATTTTGAGATAATCTAGAAACACTCCATTAAAGTATTCACCACCTCGATCTGATCGAAGAGTTATAATACTATGTTTGGTTGTTTCTCCACTTCATACTTATACTCTTTGAACTTTTCAAAGGCTTCAAACTTGTGTTTCATCAAACACATATCCGAATCTAGATCTATCATCTATGAAAGTAATGAAGTATGAAAATCCACCCATGGCTTGCTTAGACATTGGTCCACATACATCCGTGTGTACCATTCCTAGCAAATTTGCAGTCATCTCTCCATGTCTACTAAATGGAGACTGCAGTGCCACTATGAAGTGAGATTTTCATCATCTCTTTTCTTTTATTAATTTGTTCAATCTGAAGTAAATTATGTCACATTTATACAGACCATTATTTAAAGTACCACATCCATAAAGAATATTATCTCTAAGAATAGAACATTCATTATTCTCAATAATAAATGAAAATCCAGCCAAGTCTAACATGGGAATAATATTCCTCACAATCGAGGGAACAAAATAATAATTATTTAAAACAATAGTCTTGCCCGTAGGCATATGTAAATGAAATGATTCTACATCTTCAGCAGCAACTCTTGCTCCATTTTCCATCAGTAGAATCACCTCCTCTTCCTCAAGAGTCCTACTTCTCCTTGGTCCCTGCAACAAATTGCAAATTTGAGAACCACAGGCGGTATCTAATACCCAAGTAGAAATTTAATTTAATGACATATTCACTTCTATCATGAACATACCTGAATCAGAAGCGGTAGTCTCACTACCCTTTTTCTTCTTCAATTCTGCAAGGTAAACCTTGCAGTTCCTCTTCCAGTGCCCCACCTTGTTACAGTGAAAGCAAACAACTTTGCTCTTGGGGTCTTCAGCTTTTGGTGGAACCGGCGTTTTCTCACCTACTTTCTTCTTCTTGGAAGAGTTCCTCTTCCTTTCTTAGGATTGGAACCTTCACCAATTAGAAGAACAGAACTCTTCTTAGGGGGAAAATTCGATTCCGCAGTCTTCAACATGTTGTGGAGTTCAGGCAGGCTGACATCCAACTTATTCATGTGAAAGTTCACAACAAACTACGAGAACGAACTCGGAAGCGATTGCAAGACCAAGTCTTGGCTCAGCTCCCCATCCATGGCAAAACCAAGTTGTCCAAGACGTTCAATCAAATTGATCATCTTAAGTACATGGTCATTCACAGATGATCCCTCAGACATCCTACAACCGAACAACTCCTTCGATATCTCATATCAAGCTGTCCTCCCCGCCACATCATACAACTCTTATAGATGCATGAGGATAGTGTGAGCATCCATATGCTCATGTTGCTTCCGTAGCTCAATGTTCATGGAAGCTAGCATGATGCATTGAGCAACATTTGCATCATCTATCCACTTACGATACACAACATGTTCATCATTATGTGCATCACTAGCAGGTTCAGTAGGCTTAGGTGAGTCAATCACGTATTCCAGCTTCTCAATCCTGAGAACAATTCTCAAGTTTCGAAGCTAGTCAGCATAATTAGGACCAGTCAATTTGTGAGCATCCAGTATGCTCCTGAGTGATAGTGCAGAAGACATAACGTACAAAGTAAATCTGTAAATGATAAACACATAACAACACTTAGCAAATATTCGATTTCATTTTAAAAACACTATATGAATCGGGTCTTTATTCATAAGTGGCTCCCACTAGTTTACCTAATTTATTCAACCCCCTACGTGAAAAATTAAGCATTCATAATGCTAGAGGGAATAGGGATCCTACATTCCATTACACAACCCCGGCTGTAGCACGAACCGCCATGTAATGTTCAATAGGCAGACAACTCTTGTCAATTACATCTTATATTATTCCCTAATCAAACTTTAGCCTCTTGAATAATTGAGTCTCGGCTGTAGCACGACAAACTCAATATTCTAAGTCAAGTCTAACCCAACATTCCGTACAGTTGAATCAGTCCCCAAAGGCCCACGGCTGTAGCACGTACCGACCTTTAGATTCTTATTCAATGTACACATCTCTATGTAATAGACAAGTATTTCTTATTTCGAAATCAAAGCCCCCGGCTGTAGCACGAACCGACAATGATTCAAAAATAAGAACTACTTTTCTATCATGTTGGAAGGCTATGACCGACACAAGCCCGTTGTATCATTGGCCAATTACTACTTGATATTATTTAATTTTAGAGGGATTATATTACGTAACAATCATAATCATATTATAAGGAAATTCTTCCTTTTACATTAAATATTTCAAATCAATAATCAATAATCAGATGATTCCCAGATCGGGTGGAGCATTGTTAAGAGGCGTCACTTAATAACCCTTTCTTACAGATAGAAATCTGTTGTTGACAGAATCATCCTTTCTCTCATATCGAAAATTCATATTCAATTACGTGTTTCACAAACACAAGAATCTCATGATTGTATTCATAATATTGTTATTAAGGTTATGAAACAATTTCACTATACTAGGTTGTCTAACAAACGCCTTATGTTCATTTAAGTTCACCTAAATCTATCATCGCATGATAAACTAAGCATATATCACATATATCAACATGAATAAAAATCAAGTTAGGCATGTTACATCATCTAGCACATTAGTCTAAGCATAATACATCTCTATGTATCACATGAAGCATTTAAAAGCAATTAAAAACAGTTAAAAACAGCTTTAAAACACTTTCAGAAATATAAACAGTTCAAAACTTTTATCTAAACTAAAATTGATCACTCCATTAGATCCGTCTCGGAAAAACGAATCCAACGGTATATTGCACGCCCAAAACGGAGTTACGAAACTCCCAGAAAATCAATTTTAATATGGACAGTCGGGCTGTAACGCATTATAGGAACGCGTTACAAGCCCTGTAACGCATTCCGGTGATGCGTTACAACCCTTTCAACCAATTAAAAGGTGTAACGCACTCCGTAAATGCGCCACAGGTGTGTAACACATTCCCGGAATGCGCGAAACCCTTATATTTTTTTTTCTTTTTCAGCAGCAGCCGCCGTTGCCTCGAACTCCGCGCCTGACAGCCGTCCTTTTCTGTGTCTTTCTCCCTGCAACATCACAGATTATTCAGACAAGCAATACAAACATATATATATATATACTATATATACATATATTTACTTATTTAATTACGAATTTTAATTACATGAACTTCAAAAATTCATAATAAAAAATCTATCCATCATAAAATTATGAAAAAAATACCCAGACGATCTACAACACTTGTAGAACCCAGATCAACATTCAAAATTATTCTGAGAAATGATTTCTCATCAGACAAAATTAATCCATGATATAACTTGTAAAAATCATAATTAATTCATACAATCACATAAAATTCTGAAATTTTTACCACAGATCTATATGCATACAACCTATGCTCTGATACCATTGTTGGATTTTAATCGCAGCGGAGGCATGACAAAACACTTTTACACATATAAAATCCAAATAAAAGCATACAGATCATGAATAAAAATTCGAGGGATCGAATCTAACCTTTAAAATAATTCGGAGACAACGATCAGAGATCCTTAGCAGTTGCTCCTCAAGTGTGAAGCACTGCACCAGTATCCACCAAGAAAACGATGTTAAGGAGGAGGAAGGAGGTGGAGAGAATTGAGTTTTCCAAACTTTTTGGGTTTTTTGGGGTTCGAATACAAATAGGGTCTATAATAGTGTATTTATAGGCAAAATTTTCAGCTGAAATTTTCCCATAAATATTATTATTAATATCCCATTTATTATTCTCATTAATAATTAAAACACCTTTTAATTATTAATCCTTTTTCTAAACACTTTAGAAATAATTCTCTCTCTTGATTTAATTTCCAAAAATTAAATCCTTTAATTAATAATATTAAGAACTTTTCTTAATTAATTTATAATCAATTAAATCTCATTTAATCAATTATTAAATTTGCCAATTAATTATTTATTTCACAAATAAATAATTATTAGCCATTATTAATTAATTCCTCCACCATTAAATCATTCTCTTTTTATGGTGTGACCCTGTAGGTTCAATATTAAGCCGGTAGTAGAAATAAATAATAATAAAACTATTTTATCATTATTTATATAAATTCTCTAATTTATTAAATATGATTAATTAATTAATCACATTTATTCTACATCGTGAGGGATACTTCTCAGCATATCGCGACTATCCGGATAATATGAATTCACTGCTTAGAATACCAAGAACCTATTCAGTGAATAGTTACCGTACAATAAACTCCTTCTACCCTACAATGTCCCGATTAAATACAAGGCATGGATCTCGTGTCAAGCCTATCTAATTCAATCACTTGCTTACCATTTACTATGCTTAGTTCTATGCAAATTAGAAACTCCTTTCTAATTTCATTCACTCTGGCCAGAGATTCCTGAACTAGCATAAGTGGATCAGCCTTGAACATTCGCTTCCTTCACTGGAAGGGGTAGATCCTTTAATGATCATACACTATCTTCGTGTACAAATTTCTATACCCAGTAGAGCCCTAATAATTATCCCTGGAGACTAAGAACTAAACCAAAGCATAGTTCAGTGTACACAAGATGACTATGATGACCTCAAGTCTAAGGATACTTGTACAACTATCACTATGTGAACAACTGCTGACACGTGAGTGAACTCCAACAGTTGTTCAGTTGTGCGAGTCATGTTCAGTGAACTTATTCCATAATAAGCACCTACATACTAGTTATAGTGTCACCACACAAATGTCTATGAGAACAGACATCCTTCATAATGAAGCAAGCATAGTATGTACCGATCTCTGCGGATTATTAATTACCAGTTAGTAATCCTACGACCAGGAACTATTTAAGTTTAGAGTTATCATCTTTTAGGTCTCACTATTATGATCTCATCATAATCCATAAAAAGCTTTACTCTAAACTATGGTATATCTTATTTAAACACTTAAATAGATAGAGCCCGTAATAAAAACAAAACAAGTCTTTTATTAATATCAATGAAATCAAAACTGATTACACACGAAGTTATTCCTAAATCCTAATTCATGATTGGACTTAGGACATATTCCTTTCATAAATATACTGATTAAAAGATAGTAGATAAAACTGACAAGTGCTACAAGTTTATTGAAAATTGAATAAAGCAAAGTGTTCAAAGAGTTCTCACAATCATTATCAAGGTGCTCCTCTAGTCTTAGCTGATGATTTCTACTTCCTTGATTGTCTGGATTTCTTCCCAAGCTTCCTGTCATTCTCTTCTATTTGATTCTGAAGTTATCTGTGGAATTCTAGTTCATCAGCTTCAGATAGATCCAGCTTTTCTTGCATTTCCAATAGAGTCTCATTGCTAGAGATACTTAATTGGTCATCCAGTCTGAAGAATCTTCTAACACCCTTGTTGTCCATGAATTCCATCAGCCAATAAGGCCTCAAATGCACTCTTCTTCCTGTGAAGGGAATTGTTAGAGTTCTTGGAAGTGTATTCTTGGATTTATAACTCCTTAGATATTCTATCTTCTTTTAGGACCAATTTCCTAGCAGTTACATTGAAACCAAAGTTTTTCTTGAAGGATGAGAAGACCTTTATCAGTACAGATTGGCTTTCTTGAAGAATCCTGTGAAGTGGCCATGTGAATTCTTTCCCTCCCTTGTACTTAAACACCAGTCTTTCAGGAAGATGTCTATAAGCATCAATCCCTCTTACTTCTTCCAATTCATCCAAGTAGAGGTTTATATTTGAAAACTCCTTGATGTCATAGATATATAAAAGATCTCCCTTGCTGACTGTAGGTTAAGATTTGGTTAGGGTATTGGCTCTGAGAGTCACAGGCTTGAGCTTTTTGGTTGCTCTTATCTTTGTTTTCTTTGGCTTGTTAAAGATAGGTAAATTAAACTCAGGAATTGGAAAACTTTCCCAGTCTATTTGCTCATCCTTAGAAATTATAGGTTCACCATGAAAATTCTTTGTTGGATCTGCCTTGAATTCCTCATGTACCACTGAGGGATTGGATGTGTAACACCCCCAGATCCGGGGTCGGGGATCCGGGTCGTCACGAGTTCCATTTCCCTTAATAACACCCAATCTTAATAATTACTCAACTACTCTGTACTGTGACCCCACAATAAACACACACACCACACGTTATAGTCTCAGAGATGAACATCCAAAAATAACCACAAGTCATTTTATTCCACAATTATCTGCCAATACACCTTAAAAGGTTTTCTGAATAAATTTACATTTCTTTGCCATTATTACAATTCATAAATATAAATAAATCTGGTACATCAAAAGTTGAAAGCCTAGCCTATTGGTAGTTCCTACCTCAGCTACGACGGCATCAATGCTTCTAGAAAACTGCGGAACGTCTCCTAATCGCTTGCGAATCGGGAGCTTGGTTCTGTTCATCTTTTCTATCTGTTATTGTGTGATGAAAGAAGAAAGCAAGGGTGAGCAGCAAGCCCACCAAAATAATATGTATAATGATTAATAGTATATGAGCCTTCTCATAGTACTCATGAAAGTCTTGGTCAAAAGAAATGAACCAAGTTGATATCTTAATGCGATGAAGTCGCAAAATATTCAGTATATATACATATATACTTTTCAAAATCTTGGAAGTCCTCTTCCATACATAATATACACAGAGTTCCAGTTTATAACTGTATAAAAATATTGTTGCAAGGTGATCTTATATATCTAACCTTGTCTCAACGTTTTTTTCTGAAAATCTTTGTCATGCATAAGATAATCATTTACTAGATATAAGTTTAAAAGATGAAGTTACAAGATACTCCAATATACTTATATCTTTTCCAAATACTACTTGAACTACCACCATTCAAGTTATAATTAGTTTCAAAAGTTCATCACGTAGATGAGACTACAAGACCAGATTTGAATAGATTAAATCTTTAAAATATCATCAAAATAAAATGAAGTTACGAGATACTTCATTTGATGCAAACATCATTTTGAAAACTTGACCCTGCCAACACTCAACAATCGCCCAACCATAGCCTTTCTATCGAAGTGCTCTGGGTAGTGTTGCAGAAATATCCAATTGGATGATGAACTCATTACGGGAGTTTGCCGCGCCAGGAAGACCACTTACGATGATCAGTCGTAGTAGTACAACCCCACCATTTTCTACATGTAGAGGAGAACCTGTCGGATTTACTTGTCAACCGAACACTGAACTCCTAAGGAATGGACCGCCTTAGCGGAACTTCCAGGCCATTTGGGCCAATATAAAAAGGCTGGGCCGGCGCCACTCGACCACTTACGCCACTCCTAGTTCAGATGAAATCCATGACTCTGAAACGTAAAGCTCGTTCCCCCTTTTCCCAAGTAGAAACTTGTTGATACGGCTCCACCAAAAAGTCGTATCTAGTTGGAAAGGAGAACTCACCGATATTTCCCAGGCGATGCCTGTTAATGGATTAACTTGTTCCAAGAATTTTTACTTCCCGAGTGTTGGGTAAGTAATCGATTCATTTAACAAAACAGCAACCTTATTGCGAATATAAAACACACCACAGAGCCGGATCCCTCAGGTTTTGAGCGAGTATTTAAATCCCCTTCGAAAGGAGGATCTTAAATATAAAAATGAGTTTTAGGATCCGCTCTAACTTTTAAAAATCATTTTGAAGACTCGCAAAACATTTTTAAGAATGTTTGGAGTGATGCTGATTTAATAAAATAAATCAATCCCAATATATTAGAAAATATCTGAATATTATTATTTAAATAATATTTCCATAAAGAATAATCTTTATAAAAATAATTGAAGTAGAAGTTTTGAAACTTATATTTGAAATGAATATTAAATATCCAAAGATATACCTATACGAAAGTACTATCTTTATTTGAATAATCAAAAGTGAGTTTGATTATCGACACCTTATTCTTTAATAAAATAAAGAATATATCTCAGCAAATAATCAGAGTCATAGATCCTCAAATAAATATTCAAATAATATTCAATAAATAAAATAAGCTGAGTCATAAGCCCTCGAATGAATATTCGAAATAATATTCATTAAATAATAAGCTGAGTCATAATACCTCGAATGAATATTATAAATAATATTCATTAAATAAAATAAAGGAGTCATACATCCTCAAATGAATATCCAAGTAATATTCAATAAATAATATAAAGGAGTCATAAGTCCTCGAATGAATATTCAAGATAATATTCATTAATAAAATAAAGTTATCGAATAAACCTTATTCGATTAATAGTTTTGAAAACTATAACCATATATATATATATATATATAAAATCTACTCGGGATCCTCGACTCCCGGTTTTAGAAAATGTTTTCACCTTTGGGTCCCTATACTAAGGGTATATGTAAATTACCGCTATTCTCTAGCATAGGTATTATCAACTGAACCAACAGATATATATATATGACAAGAATACGAAACAGGTATGCATATATATACCATATCAGCATGCTTCAATATATCGCAAAATTTGCTAATTAACCAACATGCATCTATCACAAGATAATGCATATACATATATACATCACAACAACAGTATAACGGGTAGAAAACTTGCCTGAGCGACTTGGGGGTTACGAATGGCTCTGGACGAGTCTGGTAACCTATAAGCAACAAGTAAGTTGGAATTAAACCAAAGTCACTTGTAAATCTATACTTTAACTAACTTAGACTCTAACGCTTATTTTGCGCTTACTGACTCGCTTAAGTCACTCGAGTAGCCTCGGCTCCACCATTTTTAATAATTTAACCTTTACGAGTTTTAAAGCGATTCCCTCGCGAGTGTCTTACCAACTACCTAACACACTTACCATAAATATTTCTTACCCCAATTAGTCATTTAAGGTCCTTAACCAAGGTTTCAAAGTAAGGCGAGGGGAAATGTTTCGTTCGCGAAATGCCGTTACTTAAAACGGTCGTTTCTCCTAAACCGTGCATCGGAATCGAACGAACTACATATCAAAACAAAGCTCGTAACATGAGCTATCTAAAAATGGCAGTGGTCATAATCTAGCAGGGGGTCCTCGGGTCCTAATGTTATGCACAAAAACAGTCTAAAGAAAATCGGACGTTACGACGGCTATGTTTACGCGATTACCAATATTTAAACTACTCCAATTAACCACCAACCAACTCATAACCATCAATACAACAAAACTTCACCGAAACCATACCACATCAGTCCATAATCTCCAAGGTTTTCAACTCAAACAACCACAATCAAGACCTATGAACTATAATCAAGCTTCAATTACCAAAACACTTCCAAATCAAACCAAACTACTAATAATCACAATCCATGCTTCTCATTTCACAAAACCAACCATTAAACTTACTAACAAATAAAGTAAAGGCTAGGGTTTGAAGTTTATACCTTCCTTGGGAGGTGTTAAGTTGCTAGGAAGCCTTAGGGAGCCTCCTACAAGCTTGATCTTTCCAAAGAAATCAAGAACACAAAGTTAGGCTTTGAAGTTTCTAAAAGTCCGATTTAAAGAACTGTAAAAATGAGGGTCTTACCATGATTATTTGGACGAGACTTGTGAACAAGAGTTGTAGGCCATCTCAATACCTTTTCAATGAGCTATAGAACACAATATTTGAGTGAGAAATGAAGGAGATACAGCAGTTTTAGTGTTCTGGTTCTGTTTTGGCCGAGAGCATGAAGAACAATGCCTTGGTTTCTTTTTGATTTTGATGAAAAATGATTTGCTTGGCTTGGTTGGTTTGATTTTTGTGTTTGTTTTAGTAAATGACCTAGTTGCCCTTGATTTTGTGTGGTTAAAAAGCCACCACATCTCCTTCCTTCCCATATCATGCTTGTGTCATCCTCATGATGTCATCCTCCCCTCCTTGTCCTCTTCTCATTGGTTGGGTGACATCATCCTCTCTAATCCCTTTGATTAACTTCCTAATTGTTTGCCTAATGACCGCTGATCTGTTATACGGTTCGCTTAACTTTCGTTTTCGTTTATCGTTTGAAGGATCATACCCGGGATCTTATTACTTAGGTTCCCTTAACCTTTCTCAATATATTATATTCCTTTTATGATCCTCTCCTATAATCCTTTAATTTAAATCCTTTTTATCCTGTTACCTTTTTCTCAAATCTTTCCGTATCTAGTGTATTTCCGGGAAAAACCAAAGTGTTCGGAATTGGATTCTGACGATCTTTACATACACTTATATACTACATAGAGTACTAATAAAATCTCAGAATATCCATATCAGAACCCCTACATAGTGTGGCATGAAAAGTTTTCTCATTCAGCAAAAACACTATTCATAGGGGTTTCAAAAATTTCCCAAAAATTGGGGTTATTACAGTCTCCCCTCCTTAAAAGGATTTCGTCCCGGAATCAGATAGAAAATGAATAGGGATACTCTCTTAGCATTGCACTTTCTAACTCTCGAGTAAATTTTCCCACATTGTGGTTCTACCATCAAACTCTTACTAGTTTGATAACCCTTCTCCTAAGCACTCGTTCCTTTTTACTCTATACCCTTCCTGGTTGCTCCATATAGGTTACGTCTGGTTGCATGTCTATGCGCTCATATGCCCCTATTTGTCTGGCATCCGAATTACACTTCCTTAACATTGATACGTGGAACACGTTATGAACTTGCTACAGGTTCGGGGGTAGGGCTAGCTCATATGCTAACTTCCCAAACGTCTTAATATATCCAAGGGTCCAACAAATTGTAGACTTAGCTTTCCTTTCTTTCCGAACCTCATCAATCCTTTTTCAAGGGTTTCCAAGGGGATACCTATAACATTACTAGGCCCCCTATTTCATACTCTTTGTCCTTTTTGAGTCAAATCAGCATACCTCTTATGTCCATCTTGGGTTACTACCAGCCGTTCTCTGATTAGATCTATTATATCCCTGGTCCTTTGGACTACTGCGGGTCCGAGCATCTTGCGCTCTACAACTTCATCCTAACATAAGGGAGATCGACATTATCTTCCCTCAAGGATCTCATAAGGTGACACCTCGATAATGACATATGATCTATTGTCGTGATATAACTAAATCCGCATTAAGTGATCATTCCAAATTTTTTCAAGTCTATTGCACAGACTCTCATTATAGCGTTTAGCATTAGAGCTTTTGCTTCTCAATACCCATTCTTTTCGAGTTCGTAATCGCTACTACCTTCCGTTCCTAATATTATACTGGTTATACTTTTGCTCGTTAGCGTTCTATAACCTTTTAATAACCACGTCAACCTTAGTATTACGAATGTGTTCCCATTCTGAATACCACCATAACTTTACTACTCCTTTTTCAGCTGTTTCTATTTTCGAAAGCTTAATCCTTCATATAGAAGTAAAAGAATTTATTGAGAGATCACTATGATCATGAACACTTGTTATCTCGCATAGTTAGTACAGAAGGTGGCCAGCCTTTAGTACTTGACAAGCAATTAAACAATAGTTGGTATCCTACTAGGCTTCTATCACACAGATAGACAGTCATTCGGCAATACCTCCCCTTCTGGAAGGGTTGTTCTTCTCAACTTACATGAAATGAAAAGAAGAGAAAAGAATGAAGTGAAGAGAATTGTATATATAAAAAAAATATACTGCCACAAAATATCTGGCTTGGAACCTACCTCTGAACTATAGAGGTTTGTCATAGGAGAACAAAACATATACGTATTTATATCAGCATCAAGTATTATAGCATCGTATTTCCCATGCCTAAATATTTCTATTCCGTTCATCATTCTATGGACCCATGCTCTTCCTCGAGCTTATACACAATCACCTTTGAAACTCCCTCGACATCGAAAATCGAATCTGGGATCTCATTCTAGACCTCATCGTTACTAGAACCCATTTCTATACCGCAACCTTCTTCGTATAATAATACGACTCTCTATTGATAAGAAAGAATAAATATTCACTAGGTAGATACTCTACTTAATTAGTCTATCAATGATAACTTATACACTACCACGACCCGATTAGTGGTACTCAATCTCAACATCCATTCCAATACAACTCTCACGGTTGTAATCAGCTCGTTACTCGCAGAATCATTGCTGCCTTACTATGGTCCACCACTGACCCACTGTCATCATTCACTTTCCATGAAATCTTAATAGCTAACCATACGGAGTCCATACATGTCGTATCAAATCCTTCTAAGGAGGTAACATAATCACCATTTCTGATTCATGAAGAACACTCCTGATCTCAAAGGTTCGTTTAGTCCTTTTGAAACATGGTCCAGGCTCATTCTCAAGATAGTACCTTCTAAGATAGATAGCCCGCTCATGGCGATTACACGAATTAAACCTTTACCAACTACTATTACGACTGGGTATTGCACAGTCATCAGAAGGAATGTCAATCTTCCAAACCATAATACAACCTTCACAGTTTTAACCATCATCACTGTATTCTTTTGGCACAAGCGCCTATAATTATCCTCTTACCTTTAAAGTGTCGGCCACCTCTTTGGCCTTTCCTGATAGTAAAATTTCCTTACATTCAATGTCACTTTAACCATCTCCAAATAAATTTTCTACCTTATTTCAATCACAGCTTATGTGAAAATGCTTTCCTTAAAATCTGATGAGTAAAAAAAAAATCACCATTTTTCCATAAGTTATTGCCTCAGTCTTTAGAGGTTAATCACTGTCATGACTGACTCTCAATCATAATTAGAACATCTTTTATCTTAAGTCCTAATTGCCCTGAATAATTTCGACCATTACTGGTTCGATCCATACTTTCTCATGGTTTAACACGTGCCCCACTTGGCAACATTATAATTACGTCATATTTCCTTTATCAACATTTTTATTCTTGAAAATTTTGAATATTACCTTTTTCCTTGTAAAACCTCTAAGGTTATCCTTCAATCGTTCCTCCTGTATTCCCTAAATACAGGGCATATTAAAATACCATTTACTATTACTAGAACCATTGTCTATATACTTCTGAAAAATTTCTCCACTGATTCTTAAAGGTTGTTGCTACATTAACCCTTTCCAAATCATACTGTCAAAACTCATACTGTCCCTATTAAGGGTGAAATTCCAACCTTTATGCATTCCCCTAGGATTCATTTTAAGTTACCGATGTTCTATCCTTAATTCCACCTTTAAAAGGTACCTGCATCCTTCCATGGATAAATCAAGTCATATATCCCTGATAAGGGTGTCTTATTCAATCATTCCCACCTCGATAGTCTATACCTAACTTCATAATAGCATCCTTATTCAAATTGAGGTCAATCCATATGGCCTCCAAAAGATAACAATGGTCATCCACTTTTCTTTCTTGATTTGGTAATGATAACATGGATGTTCTGGAAGATATTGGTCATGTTCAACGTGAACTTCTTCTTAATAATTCCTTATTTACTTTTGTTGTTTATCTCAACAGTCATCTCAATGTTGGGATATCTTTCATATCTGGCGTCTCCCTTTCTGGGTATCATGCCACCGGTCTTACACTTTACCTTCTTGAAGGTCACTTCCTTCACCCAATTTTCTTAATTTCTTACTTTCTTGTCTCCTCAGTCTATCCGCGTCTCATTATTTATCCTTCGAATTATCTCAAGGTTTCCTCGAATCTTCCCAACTTACAGGGGATAAAATATATGTATCTCTTATACCTTCAACCATCAATTTAACTCATGGTGAATCACTCTCATCCGGACGATTACCTACTTTTCTATTTCTATTTCTATGAGTCTTTAGGGTTTCCTCATACCCAACTCCCTTATCATTCCTCAAACTCTCTTGCCTTTATATTCCTTTCTCTTATCGTTATTTCATGAACCAACACAACATAAGCATTGATTTCAAACATCCCGTCATTCTGGATTCGTGTCTTCAGAATGAATCTTGATAACTTTTACAACTTAGATTCATAATTCATCATACTCGTCTGCCTTTGTTCTGGCTCTTAAGCTTTTACACTATCTCCATAACCTTGAGAAGTACTTTCCTGAAAATAATTGACTGAACTTAAATCAGTTTATTATAATCTCTTGCTCCGTGCCTTCCTTGGCCTTTCACCAGCGGGTGGTCTCTCTCTTAGGAGGGTAAGTGACAAAACAGTCTTTTGTGGTTCGTCAATCATTTAGAATCTCAAATGATTCATCTATTTCCTTTAGCCAGGCTCTTGCCTCGACTGGGTCAGCTTGTTCCTTGGAACTCTAAGAGCTTAGCGACTTAAAGGTCATGAAAGAATTTCCCACCGCACTGTCTCCTCAGGGTGGTGGTTGGGGATAATAGTCTAAGTTCTCTTTAGACAGGTCCATGAATTGCCGTATAGGGGTACCATCTCGGGTCTCCTATCCTTACTCGACTTTTGTTTCCTCAGTCTAAATATTTCTTCCTACTCCCCATAATTGGGGTCATCTTACATAATTTAAATCCTCATTTTCCACTTCATCATGTTATGGGTTCCTTTTGTCTTGGTGGCAACCTCCCTGACTATCACGTTCAGGGTTTGCTCTAACTCTTATTCCTCAAACTAGCTTTCATCTAAGATTTCATCTTTAAGCTCTTAAACCTTTGGAACCCAAATTCTATAGGAATACCTCATTATTCCCTTATCATCACTCTCGGTATTAATCTCATACCTATTTGTTGGCTCTCTGCCTTCATTCATCACTTTTACTGGCACAATATGTTCTTTTCCAATACTTCGGGCTGTATTGCAATCTCAAACAGCTTTTCGGTACCGGCTCCGGTTACCTTCACTACTATTTCCATTTTCTCAAAATCTCTTATAAACTCTCCAAAAGACATTATCATCTTGAGTCTCTCCTTTTTACTAAGGGCATCAGCCACCATATTGGCTTTCCCCGAATGATAAAGAATCTCCCAATCATAATTCTTGATTAGCTCTAACCGCCTCCTCTGGCGTATGTTGAGCTCTTTCTACGTAAGAATGTACTAGAGCTCCTATGGTTTGTGAATCTCACACTTCTCTCCATACAAGTAGTGCCTCAAATCTTTAGGGCAAAACTATTGCCACGAGCCCAAGCTCATGGGTGGGGATATCGAATTTTAAATTCCCTTAATTGTCTTGATGCAGACGCGATTATCTTGTTGTGCTATATAAGAAGCACCCTAATTCCTTATGCGAAGCGTCACTTACAAATCACAAAATCTCATTTTCCATCCGGCAACGCCAACATAGGGAACGTCACCAACCTTTGCTTCGGTTCTTAAAAGTTGTTCTCGCATTTCTCTGTCCATTCGAACTTCTCAGTCTTACGAGTAAGCCGCGTTAAAGGGGCTACTATCTTTACAAACTTGAACGAACCTCTGGTAGTGACCGGCCAATCCTACCTCTGGTAGTCGACCCAACCAGGGTCATCAATTCATCAGTGGTCCTTTATCCAATCTCATCAGGATCCTCCATGGGATCCTCCTCAGCAACTATCCCTTCTAGGACAACATCCTCAACCGCTACATCCTCAATATCAACATCATCCGGTCCTGCGTTAGGACGCTCTATTGGATCCACAATCTGATCTCCAATTAGTAATAAAACATCATCGCGTTGATGTTCCTCAACTTCAGGGTTCGGAGTCCCGCTACCATATACGATAACGAACTACGCTTCTATCGCTACATTTATAAGGGTTCCCATAAGGGTTTTAACTGTCACTACTACGTTAGGTAGTCCGACTATGAACTTGGCAAGAGTTCTTATTATCTTAGTGAACTTATTATCTTAACGTCCCATCATCTCTGAGGTTTATAACGCTTGGCTCTGATACCATTTCTGTAACACCCCCAGATCCGGGGTCGGGGATCCGGGTCGTCACGAGTTCCATTTCCCTTAATAACACCCAATCTTAATAATTACTCAACTACTCTGTACTGTGACCCCACAATAAACACACACACCACACGTTATAGTCTCAGAGATGAACATCCAAAAATAACCACAAGTCATTTTATTCCACAATTATCTGCCAATACACCTTAAAAGGTTTTCTGAATAAATTTACATTTCTTTGCCATTATTACAATTCATAAATATAAATAAATCTGGTACATCAAAAGTTGAAAGCCTAGCCTATTGGTAGTTCCTACCTCAGCTACGACGACATCAATGCTTCTAGAAAACTGCGGAACGTCTCCTAATCGCTTGCGAATCGGGAGCTTGGTTCTGTTCATCTTTTCTATCTGTTGTTGTGTGATGAAAGAAGAAAGCAAGGGTGAGCAGCAAGCCCACCAAAATAATATGTATAATGATTAATAGTATATGAGCCTTCTCATAGTACTCATGAAAGTCTTGGTCAAAATAAATGAACCAAGTTGATATCTTAATGCGATGAAGTCGCAAAATATTCAGTATATATACATATATACTTTTCAAAATCTTGGAAGTCCTCTTCCATACATAATATACACAGAGTTCCAGTTTATAACTGTATAAAAATATTGTTGCAAGGTGATCTCATATATCTAACCTTGTCTCAACGTTTTTTTCTGAAAATCTTTGTCATGCATAAGATAATCATTTACTAGATATAAGTTTAAAAGATGAAGTTACAAGATACTCCAATATACTTATATCTTTTCCAAATACTACTTGAACTACCACCGTTCAAGTTATAATTAGTTTCAAAAGTTCATCACGTAGATGAGACTACAAGACCAGATTTGAATAGATTAAATCTTTAAAATATCATCAAAATAAAATGAAGTTACGAGATACTTCATTTGATGCAAACATCATTTTGAAAACTTGACCCTGCCAACACTCAACAATCGCCCAACCATAGCCTTTCTATCGAAGTGCTCTGGGTAGTGTTGCAGAAATATCCAATTGGATGATGAACTCATTACGGGAGTTTGCCGCGCCAGGAAGACCACTTACGATGATCAGTCGTAGTAGTACAACCCCACCATTTTCTACATGTAGAGGAGAACCTGTCGGATTTACTTGTCAACCGAACACTGAACTCCTAAGGAATGGACCGCCTTAGCGGAACTTCCAGGCCATTTGGGCCAATATAAAAAGGCTGGGCCGGCGCCACTCGACCACTTACGCCACTCCTAGTTCAGATGAAATCCATGACTCTGAAACGTAAAGCTCGTTCCCCCTTTTCCCAAGTAGAAACTTGTTGATACGGCTCCACCAAAAAGTCGTATCTAGTTGGAAAGAAGAACTCACCGATATTTCCCAGGCGATGCCTGTTAATGGATTAACTTGTTCCAAGAATTTTTACTTCCCGAGTGTTGGGTAAGTAATCGATTCATTTAACAAAACAGCAACCTTATTGCGAATATAAAACACACCACAGAGCCGGATCCCTCAGGTTTTGAGCGAGTATTTAAATCCCCTTCGAAAGGAGGATCTTAAATATAAAAATGAGTTTTAGGATCCGCTCTAACTTTTAAAAATCATTTTGAAGACTCGCAAAACATTTTTAAGAATGTTTGGAGTGATGCTGATTTAATAAAATAAATCAATCCCAATATATTAGAAAATATCTGAATATTATTATTTAAATAATATTTCCATAAAGAATAATCTTTATAAAAATAATTGAAGTAGAAGTTTTGAAACTTATATTTGAAATGAATATTAAATATCCAAAGATATACCTATACGAAAGTACTATCTTTATTTGAATAATCAAAAGTGAGTTTGATTATCGACACCTTATTCTTTAATAAAATAAAGAATATATCTCAGCAAATAATCAGAGTCATAGATCCTCAAATAAATATTCAAATAATATTCAATAAATAAAATAAGCTGAGTCATAAGCCCTCGAATGAATATTCGAAATAATATTCATTAAATAATAAGCTGAGTCATAATACCTCGAATGAATATTATAAATAATATTAATTAAATAAAATAAAGGAGTCATACATCCTCAAATGAATATCCAAGTAATATTCAATAAATAATATAAAGGAGTCATAAGTCCTCGAATGAATATTCAAGATAATATTCATTAATAAAATAAAGTTATCGAATAAACCTTATTCGATTAATAGTTTTGAAAACTATAACCATATATATATATATAAATATATATATATATATATATATATATATAAAATCTACTCGGGATCCTCGACTCCCGGTTTTAGAAAATGTTTTCACCTTTGGGTCCCTATACTAAGGGTATATGTAAATTACCGCTATTCTCTAGCATAGGTATTATCAACTGAACCAACAGATATATATATATGACAAGAATACGAAACAGGTATGCATATATATACCATATCAGCATGCTTCAATATATCGCAAAATTTGCTAATTAACCAACATGCATCTATCACAAGATAATGCATATACATATATACATCACAACAACAGTATAACGGGTAGAAAACTTGCCTGAGCGACTTGGGGGTTACGAATGGCTCTGGACGAGTCTGGTAACCTATAAGCAACAAGTAAGTTGGAATTAAACCAAAGTCACTTGTAAATCTATACTTTAACTAACTTAGACTCTAACGCTTATTTTGCGCTTACTGACTCGCTTAAGTCACTCGAGTAGCCTCGGCTCCACCATTTTTAATAATTTAACCTTTACGAGTTTTAAAGCGATTCCCTCGCGAGTGTCTTACCAACTACCTAACACACTTACCATAAATATTTCTTACCCCAATTAGTCATTTAAGGTCCTTAACCAAGGTTTCAAAGTAAGGCGAGGGGAAATGTTTCGTTCGCGAAATGCCGTTACTTAAAACGGTCGTTTCTCCTAAACCGTTCATCGGAATCGAACGAACTACATATCAAAACAAAGCTCGTAACATGAGCTATCTAAACATGGCAGTGGTCATAATCTAGCAGGGGGTCCTCGGGTCCTAATGTTATGCACAAAAACAGTCAAAAGAAAATCGGACGTTACGACGGCTATGTTTACGCGATTACCAATGTTTAAACTACTCCAATTAACCACCAACCAACTCATAACCATCAATACAACAAAACTTCACCGAAACCATACCACATCAGTCCATAATCTCCAAGGTTTTCAACTCAAACAACCACAATCAAGACCTATGAACTATAATCAAGCTTCAATTACCAAAACACTTCCAAATCAAACCAAACTACTAATAATCACAATCCATGCTTCTCATTTCACAAAACCAACCATTAAACTTACTAACAAATAAAGTAAAGGCTAGGGTTTGTAGTTTATACCTTCCTTGGGAGGTGTTAAGTTGCTAGGAAGCCTTAGGGAGCCTCCTACAAGCTTGATCTTTCCAAAGAAATCAAGAACACAAAGTTAGGCTTTGAAGTTTCTAAAAGTCCGATTTAAAGAACTATAAAAATGAGGGTCTTACCATGATTATTTGGACGAGACTTGTGAACAAGAGTTGTAGGCCATCTCAATACCTTTCCAATGAGCTATAGAACACAATATTTGAGTGAGAAATGAAGGAGATACAGCAGTTTTAGTGTTCTGGTTCTGTTTTGGCCGAGAGCATGAAGAACAATGCCTTGGTTTCTTTTTGATTTTGATGAAAAATGATTTGCTTGGCTTGGTTGGTTTGATTTTTGTGTTTGTTTTAGTAAATTACCTAGTTGCCCTTGATTTTGTGTGGTTAAAAAGCCACCACATCTCCTTCCTGCCCATGTCATGCTTGTGTCATCCTCATGATGTCATCCTCCCCTCCTTGTCCTCTTCTCATTGGTTGGGTGACATCATCCTCTCTAATCCCTTTGATTAACTTCCTAATTGTTTGCCTAATGACCGCTGATCTGTTATACGGTTCGCTTAACTTTCGTTTTCGTTTATCATTTGAAGGATCATACCCGGGATCTTATTACTTAGGTTCCCTTAACCTTTCTCAATATATTATATTCCTTTTATGATCCTCTCCTATAATCCTTTAATTTAAATCCTTTTTATCCTGTTACCTTTTTCTCAAATCTTTCCGTATCTAGTGTATTTCCGGGAAAAACCAAAGTGTTCGGAATTGGATTCTGACGATCTTTACATACACTTATATACTACATAGAGTACTAATAAAATCTCAGAATATCCATATCAGAACCCCTACATAGTGTGGCATGAAAAGTTTTCTCATTCAGCAAAAACACTATTCATAAGGGTTTCAAAAATTTCCCAAAAATTGGGGTTATTACAGGATGTTTGAGTTGAAGTTGTACACTGTTTGGGAATGTAGTCTTCCATTTCCTAATCACTGAAGTCCAATTTCCTTTTGGAATGTAGTTTGTATCTGAATTTTCTTTTCTGTGGAGGTTCATTTTGTATTTGCCGATCCTGAGCTTCAGTAATCACAGGTGGTTTTTCGGAAATCTCAGTTGTAGTCTTCACAACTTGAAGTTTGGCCAAGATAGCAGCTTGCTTCTTCTTTTGTTTGAGCTTTTTAGCATCTAAGGTAGCTTGCTTCTTTTCTTGCTTGATCCTTTCTTTTTCTTCCTTCTTAGCTTCTACAAACTGAGGATGTTCAGCCACCACACAGATTTTCTTACCATTCCTATAAATCTTGGAAATTCTCTTCTTTTGCACTGAATCAGATAGATCTTTGTAAAATGCTATGGACCTTGCCAACAGCTTCTTTTCATCTGGTTTTGGAGTCTCAAACATGAGATCCAAGGGATTCTTGTCTGATGACTTTGGATAGTTCCTTTTTGGATTCAAAATCAGATTGGCTTTTGGAGATTTGATGCATGAAGTTTGCCCTTTTTCCAAGCTACCTAGACTCATTTCATTCACTGAGATTTGCTTGACTTGAGAATATTGATGAAAAGTCTTGTCTGGTTTCTGTAGCTGACCAAATTTCTTCTGAATATATGCATCAATCTTCTTCCATTTTTCATCTAGTTCCTTCTCAACAGCTGCAACATCAAGCATCTTGGGATTTGTCTTTGAATCAAGTTTAGCAGCTGCTATTTGGATCAGATCAATGTTGTCCAATACTAGTGGCTTTGGCAAAGTAATTTCTGGAACTATTACTTGACTGATTTGAACATTTATCACATGCTTCCCCTCACTGGTTGACTCTCCTTGATTAATTGGGATGTTTGGATCTTTCTCTCCCTTTTTGTTATCATTAAGTAGAGTGGAGGTGGAAGTTTGTGCAGCCACCAGCTTTTGTAGCAACTGAGTTTGTTGTGCTTGATGAAGATGAATAGTTGTTAGAGAGGCTTATATTTCTCTCAGTCTTGTGTCCAATGAATCCACTTTAGTTGCAAGATTAGAATTCTTCCTCAACTGTCTGTTGATGTCAAGCACTGTTGTATTTGGAAATTTAGCATCCAATCTATCATAGACATTCTTCTTGACTTGGTCAATCTCTGTTTTGATTGAAGTGACATCTTGGTTGTGTTGAAGAGCTTGGATTTGATATAGTTGAAGAGAATTGAGGTGTGCCTGTAGAAGCTGCTTGGTGCTAGCATTGGTAGTGGCTTGAAGAGCATTGTATGTCTGTTGAATGATGTGGAAAAGAGTTATTTTGAAATGTTGCTCATCACACTCTTTAGAAAACACCCAAGGAGGAATGTTTGATCAAGAGCTAGGGTCTGCTTCTCCCGCTATGTCCATTAACTCTTCTCCATCACCATCCTCATCTCCAAAGAAGTCTTCAGACTCACCATTACCATAGTCAACATCATCACCAGCTTTAGGTGGCATGGCTGTGATGGAATCCTTTGCTCCTTTGCATTGAGTCAGTTGCCCTGTCCAGCCAAAAGTTGATATGCTGGAACATGATGAGTAAATATCTCAGCATCCAAAGAGATGGAATCTATGATAGCTTGATCATGCTGAAATAGTTTCTCTCTGTCTGCATCATTGACATTCATTGACTCACTAACAATGATGTTCATCCTTATTTCTCATGTACCTGAATTTCTCTCATTTTCTCTATGTTCTTACATCAAAGGCATCCCTTGGCTCACCACCCTCACACCCTGTTAGGTCCCAATATGTTTGTAGAAGGGGGGTTGAATACAAACTTTACCGTTTAATCGAATAAAATGCAGAATAAGAATTGAAATAAAATTCAAGTTAAATAAAACTTTTATTAAACTTGAAATGAGTTACAACAACGGTATCTGTTACAAGGAATTAATCTCAAATTAATTATCACAAATTTAGAATAAATTCGACATGAACTTTTTCTATTTTTGCAATAATTAGAATCAAATGCTAAAAGCGATTTGAGATTAAGTTCTAGGGATTTTGATCCGCTAGATAGTTACACAAGAACAACAAAAGAATTTCTAGTGGATTGGATTTAACAATAACTGCTAGAAATAAATGCTCTGAGGATTTTACAATAATTTCTCTGCTTCCGTTTGTTTTGTGTTCTTCAAATGGTTGGCTGTGTATTCAAGTGTGTTTAATGAATGTCTTCTGCTTCTTTTATCATAACAGCCGAAATGGAAATGAACTGCAATGACAATCAGTAGGACTATTCTTTTAAACTAACAAGACTTTTGGTAGGACAATCAACTGTACTGGCATGACTTTCGGTATGACTATTGATTGTCATACCGATTGTCATATTAGTACAATCAAATTGTCTTGCTGAAATTAATAACAGATTTTTAATCTAATAAAAATTCTAACAAGACAATTAAATAAATTATCATGACTTTCGATATGACTATTGATTGTCATACCGATTGTCATACTAATACAATTAGTTTGTCTTGTTTGAATTTAAATAGATTTTAAACCAATTAGAATCCTGAAAATCCTTAATATTAATTCTGAATTGATTAATCAATTAATTCAATTAATCAATAAATTAATCTTTACAGATATAATTTATTTTATTAATTAAATTATATGACTTAATTATTTAATAGAGAATTAATACTAATCTTGAGCAACATCCATTCTTCTGAATATCTTCTGAAAATCACTGAAATTATGAATCAATTCCACCACTTCAATGTTGACACTCGATGTACTGTCTGGTTCATGAGTGACTAACTTCCGTGACGTTTCTTCATGTCTTGACTTTGATACTCTGATTTTCTTCAGACTAAATCCTTGTAACTAATTGATACCCTGACGAGATCTCTGTCACTTGATTAAATCCACAATCTTGATTTATATCACTGAGGCTTGATCAATTTCTTGAGCTTCTTCCAGTGAATTAAGTCTTCAAGTCTGTAGATGAATAATGTTCCTTAACCCTTTGACAGATGTTACTTTGTGAGATCTCTCTGACGACAGATCCATTATTTACTTATTACATTCTTATTTGAGTTGAGTTAAATCC
The DNA here is from genome assembly GCF_009905375.1 of Apium graveolens. Lineage (NCBI taxonomy): Eukaryota > Viridiplantae > Streptophyta > Magnoliopsida > Apiales > Apiaceae > Apium > Apium graveolens. The sequence goes on from NC_133653.1 coordinate 31,369,845, forward strand.
TCGAATAAACAAATAGGCTATGACATATGCCTTTCAATCTCCCCCTATTTGCTTGTTAGACAATAACAACAAATACCTAGAGGATAACTCAACTAACAAATAAGAAAAAGATATAAACAGTAATGCAAAGTAAATAGCAGAAAAGTTCTGGATTATATTTAACATTTTCCAGATTCCAAAAGAAATTTACAAGTGAATACAAGATAGATGTTCCTCTAGCCTGAACATATAACTACATTAGTCTATCTTGATTCATAAAGCTCTAATCATATTACATTGAGTTTTGAGCTAATTGACTTCAGTTGTCTTCTCTTCTGACTTCACCTTCTTCTAAATCTTGAAGCAACTCTTTGTGAAACACACGATCCTTTTCTGAAGTGAAGCTTGCTGGTCTGACTGGTTGAACTCCAACTGACTTCAGCTTATTCTTGATCTGATTGTACCTTTTAATATTCTTTTCACAATAAGCTTGAATCAAATCAGCAGCTTGAGTCTTCAACATGGATGAGTATTCAGCAGTTCTTAAATGATGTTCCATCCAGACCAGATGCTTAGCTGAGTAGTCTTTAAGAGATTGTACATCTAGCTGACAGATTTGAAGACAATCAGACTTAAAGAATCTCACCTGATGAGGATTGTTGACCACTTGAGGACTAGCCCTGCTGGCAAACTCTTTAAGCCTTTCTCGAAGAACTTCATTCAATTCTGAGCTTCTTTTTAGCTTGTTGAGAAGAACCCAAGTCTCTGACAAAGAACGATTCTCAAACAGATGAAGTGACACCTTGAAAGATCCTTCACTCTGACAATATACAAAAATGCTCATCTCATTTAGGGATCTGTCAAAAGCAGCTGTGATCCTTGAGACTTCAGTCTTGATAGCATTCATGTACATGTCATTGTTAGGATTTGAGATTTCCAGCTTGTCAAGAAGATGTAGGAACTGCCTATCATTGTTAGTGCTCAACTGAGGCATATCAAGTACTCTCCTAACTTCATCCCCTTTTTCACCAATCTTCAGTCTGACATCTCTTCTCCTTTCTTGAGCCTTAATGTCATGAAGACGTTGTTTTTGAAGAGTTTCTGTTCTTTGTATGTCTTTCCTCATGTCAATGATCTGGGAGACCTTTTGAGTTCAGCTTCTTTTCTTTTCATCTCTGACTGCTGCTGCTGAAACTCTTTCTCAAAGATAGGATCCACTGAAGGTTCCTCTTCCCATTCTCCAAAATCACTTTCCTCTTCAGCTTCAAATAAACCATCTTTATCTTCCAAGACTGGTTCAGTGGGAATGTCAAAAATATCAAAGTCATCCTGTTCTCCACTGTAGTAGACATCATCAGCCTTTCCTTTGTCTCCAGCAGAGGTATCTTTTTCTTTCCCCTTTCCACTACTCTCTTTCTTCTCCCCCTTAGTTGAGGGATCCTCTATGGACTTTCCCTTAGATCCTCCATGACCTCCATCACCTCCCGAGCCTGAGCCTCCACCAGACGGCCCTTCAAAGTAAGTCCTTTGTTCTTCATTGGGACAGTGAGAATTTTTGATCATGTAGTACAGGTGCTTCATCCCTTCATTCAGATGTTCCATACCTGTCTCTATCTTCAGAAATCTGGAGGAATCCAGTGAATGATTCATTTCAACCAAATCTTCAAGAGAAGTCATCCTTGTATGTAGAGAGCAGAAGTTAGAAATGTCATCAGCTGATAAAGTTGGAGTTTCCTGAATGGAATTGAGCTTTGGTGTGACAGTGTTCTTGAGATCTGAGATATCATTCCTTATGAGTGCCAGCTGATTGTTGACAGAGGTGGAAGAAGGAGACCGTTCAACCACTTGTGCTTTGAATGATTGAGCCTCAGCTTGGCTTTTAGCAAGTTCTTCTTTTAGAGCAGCAATTTGAGCTAACAGGTTTTCAGTATCTGTGTCTGTGTGTGCTCTCACCTGAATTTCACTCGTGTTAGGTTCACTCACCTCATGTGCTTGTGTTTCTCTCAATATAATTGCCCGTGAGGAGTCTTCCTGTTGCTGTTCTTCTGTACCTGCAGTTAAAATCACCCTAGCCTCTTCAAGAGAGGTCAGTGGTGGTGCAATGGGAATTCGTGAGTCCCGATCCTCAGTCAAACCTATCATTTCACGTGAAATAGATGTCTGAATTGCTTCAGGGATAGATTGACCGAGTTGCCCTCCACTTTTTCCAGATAAATCTGCGAGTGAAGAATCCCGTGAGGGAGCCAGAGGTGTTTGATCTGGGAGGGGAGAAAATGACTCTATTAAGGGTGGCTGAGAGTCAGATTTTCCCTCAGAAGCATGTGACTGCTCTTCTGCCGTAACTATGGCAGGCACTGTAATAGACTCTATGTGCAGTCCTTGCTCTGTGTCCTGAGTATCATCTGTGGGTATGTATGGTTCCATTGTAAGTAATGGAATTGTGCTTGACTCAGTACAAGATGCCATGGCCCTATGGCGAATTTCAATAGATTCATCCTGTTGAGAGAATGTCTCTAGTAACTGTTCATTGGCCATTTCAAAGTCCATGTCCTGTTGGGAGGACAAGGATGGGCTTTCAGATGCCTCAGTATAAGTTCTTCTTTTCTTTGGAGGAGGCAGAGCTGAGGGTTCACTCATATTTAACAATGCACTACTTCCTATTAATCTTCTGGGTAACATTTTAGACAGTGGGGGAGAGGTTGAGATAGGTTGTGACTCTGTGTTTGGCTCTATGACCTGGGATTGAAGCTGTGGTTCTACAACTTCATGGTCAGTCCTATCGACCACTGGGGGTCTTTCAACAGAAGTAGGAATGGAGTGAGAGTGAGGAATTACTACTTGTAATGGAAGAGCATCTGATGTTGGAGGAGCCTGGGTGGCTTGAACCACTGGAGGTTGAGGTTGCTGTTCATGACCGGGAAGATTGAAAATAGGTAAGGGAATATAAGTGGCCATGAAAGCAGATACAAATACTGGAACTTGCATGAATTTGAAGGTTGTGTCTTGGCGGGTGTAAATCTTTTTGCTTACTGGAGGGGGTTCGGTTACTGCAGAGTTAGCAAAAAGGGCTTTGTGCTCAGGTGTGAGAAGATGATCTGCTATAAGCATGAGAAAACGAGCATAGTAACATGATACCCTACGATTTGTAGAATGATCACGTAAAGCAGTAGTGAGACGTCTCAAGAGAATGGGAAAAAGTAGTTTGCCAAAATTGATCCTTTGATTGAAAACAACCGCAAGACCAATATACTGCAGAGTGGAAGTGATGTTGTGAAAGTTGGATTTAGTGCAATTGGCAAACACTTTAGAAAGTGTATCGAAGAAAATATCCCATTCAGACACCAAATTGGATTTTGAAAGTTTGGTTAAATTGATCACCCCCTAATAGTGAATAGCATGGAAAAAGTTTGTGATATCATTTTCAGAGGGCAAATTACAGAAATTGTCCAATGGAAAATGTAACGCTTGATTGACGACTGTTTCATCAACTATATACTGTGTGTTTGCTACGGTGAATGAAAAAGATTTTGAATCATCGGCCACAGTAGAGGTTGTGCAAATCAGTCTAAGCAGATCGACATTTAAAATCACATTTGATTTAATAGCAGAGCTAACAATCGAATGGTCATTTAAAAATCTAATCCATGGCTTAAATTTTTCCACATCACATTTTTCTGGATTAAAATAACCAACCTGATTATGCGCGACAATTTGGAAATTGAGAGCCATTTAAAATAATAATAAGACACACACTTTTAGAATTTTAAGAATAATATTAAGAAAATTTGAATTAATTAAATTAATTTAATAATTCGAATTAAATTAATTATAATCGAAAAATTTAGACAGAAATGTATCTCGTTAAAATTCTTAACTCACAAACGCAGATTTGAAAAGCCAAAAGACACAAAACAGAAATTAAAATTAAAATAAAAAATACCCAAAATCAACAAACACAATGATTCGAAAAAAAGTTTTGAAAAAATTTTGGCAGCACTCTGTTATATATATGTATGTATATATAACAGGAGTAAATTGCTGAGTTAGAACTCGAGCACAAGAGTAACAATGGAGATCTGTTGGTTCGAAGAGAGAGAGAGAGAGACAAGACTGTTCGGTTTGAAAATGATGAGAGAAAACTGTTGTACGAAATGATAAAACAAAACAACAAAACTGATTAAGTAGTATAACTGGTATGACAATCCGGGATTGTCATACCGATTGTCATACCAAGTAAAAGAAGGAAAACAAATAAAAGAAGTAAAAAATAATAAACACTAAATTTATAACTGGTATGACAATCTGATAGTCATACCGATTGTCATACCAGTATAAAATAAAAGAAATATATATATATAAAAGTTTATAACTGGCAAGACAATTGATAGTCATACCGATTGTCTTACCAGTATAAAGCTATACTGAATCATAATAATCAAAATTTAAACTGAAATGACTTTCAACAAGACAATTTCAATTGTCTTGCCGATTGTCATATCAGCTTTAAAAAAAACACAGAAACACACATATATATAAATATGTACTGAAATAAAGACTTATATAACTTAGTAAAAATTCAGAAAATATTTACAAAATTAAAATAATTAAAATATTTCAGAGATAATAATATTTTCAGTCCAAAAATAGATTTCTTTTGAATTTTAATAAATTAAATTCATAGAAAAATATTTTTAGAGAAAATAAAATATTCTGAGACATTAAAATTAACAAGTTGAGTAAATAAATAAGATAAGATAATAGAAATTACATAGAAATAAGCAAGAAATATGATACAATGATAAAATAAATTTGCAAATGAATTTTTCATTTATGAAAAATTCATTTGTAAATTCATTCAAGAACAGATCTCAGATATTAACTAAATTAATCACTAAAACTATTCAACATGCCCAATTTACCAACTAATCTGGTAAATGTGGATTCATCAAGTGGTTTAGTGAAAATATCTGCTATTTGTTCTTTTGTTGGAACAAAAAATAGTTCAACAGTACCATTCATGACGTGCTCTCTAATAAAATGATACCTGATGTCAATGTGCTTTGTCCTCGAGTGCTGCACAGGGTTGTTGGTGATGGCTATTGCACTTGTATTGTCACATAAAATAGGAATTTTGTTCAATACAGAGCCATAGTCTTGTAGCTGGTTCCTAATCCACAAGATCTGAGTACAGCAGCTTCCAGCAGCAATATATTCAGCCTCGGCCGTTGAGTTGGAAACTGTTTGCTGTTTCATGCTGTACCATGAGACTAGTCTGCTACCTAGGAATTGACGACTCCCTGAGGTGCTTTTCCTATCAACAACACTTCCTGCATAATCTGAATCTGTATATCCAACAAGGTTAAAACCAGATTCTTTAGGGTACCAAATACCTAGATTTGGTGTTCCCTTAAGATATCTTAAGATTCGTTTAACAGCAACGAGATGAATATCTCTAGGATCCGCTTGGAACCTTGCACATAAGCATGTAGCATACATAATATCTGGTCTACTTGCAGTAAGATAGAGTAACGAGCCAATCATTCCTCTGTAGCTTGTGACATCTACCTTAACGGAGTTTTCACATGGTCCAAGCTTGACAGCTGTAGTTGATGGAGTCCTTGCTGATGTAGAATCCTCTAGATTGTACTTTTTGAGGAGTTCCTTGAGATACTTGGATTGACAAATAAATGTTCCATCTAACCTTTGATTTACTTGTAATCCAAGAAAGAACTTCAGCTCTCCCATCATGCTCATTTCAAACTTGCTGTGCATTAACTTAGCAAATCTCTTACAGAGATTATCATTAGTAGACCCAAATATTATATCATCCACATAGACTTGGACTAATATAGTATCATTCTTATGTTTTTTAGAAAAGAGAGTTTTGTCTATGACATCTCTAATAAAGCTATTTTCAATAAGAAATTCAGAGAGAGTGTCATACCATTTTCTTGGAGACTGTTTGAGCCCATAGATAGCCTTGAAAAGAAAGAAGACAAAATCCAAATGATCTGGATCTTCAAAACCAGGAGGTTGCTCTATATATACCTCTTCATCCAGCTTTCCATTCAGAAAGGCGCTCTTGACATCCATTTGATAAACTTTAAAGTTTGAGAATGCTGCGAATGCCAGAAATATCCTGATGGCCTCAAGTCTAGCCACTGGAGCATAGGTTTCATCATAATCAATGCCTTCAGCTTGAGAATACCCTTTTGCTACCAGTCTTGCCTTGTTTCTTGTAACCACACCATCTTCATCTAGTTTATTCCTGAATACCCACCTAGTACCAACAGCTTTCTTGTGTGTAGGTCTAGGTACCAGTTTCCAGACTTGTTGACTTTCAAACTGATTGAGTTCATCTTGCATAGCAATCACCCAATCTGGATCAGTTAGTGCTTCTTCAATCTTCTTAGGTTCCATCTCAGAAAGAAATCCTGAGAACAGACACTCATTTTGAGTAGCACGTCTAGTTCTGACTCTAACATCTGGATCACCAATAATCAACTCAAAAGGATGAGCTTTATTCCAGACAGTCTGTCTTGGAAGATTTGATCTTGATGATTCGCCTTGAAATTCATTGGGATGTTGTGTCCTACTTGATGATCCTTCAGCATCTCCCCCTGAGTTGTTGCCATGTTGACTTGAAGATTCTCCGTCAGTAGCAGTGGTATCTCCATTGTTGCCAAAGTTTCCATCACTATTACCTTGAGTATCATCATGATTAACAGGTTCTTCACCAGCAACAACCTCAGGTTCTTGACCATGTTCTGATTCTGAATCTGACATATCATCAAACTTCAGTTTCTCAGAAGGATCTTCAGTTTGGATACTAGGGAGTTTAGTGTCATCAAATGTAACATTGACACTTTCAGTTACTTTGTGTTGATCAATGATGTACACTCTGTATGATCTTCTTCCATATCCAACAAAAATACCCTCATATGCCTTTGCCTCGAATTTACCACGACGATCATCTCCATCCTTGAGCACGAAGCATCTGGCACCAAATACATGAAAGTATTTGATAGAAGGTTTCTGTTCATTCAAAATCTCATAAGGAGTTTTCATGAAGTCTTTGTTGATTAGAGTTCGATTCTGAGTATAACATGCAGTATTGACAGCTTCAGCTCAAAAGTACATTGGAAGACCTGATTCACTTAATATCGTTCTTGCAGCTTCAATCAATGTACGATTCTTCCTTTCTACCACTCCATTTTGCTGAGGGGTTCTAGGAGCTGAAAATTGTCTGGTAATCCCTTTGTCTGTACAGAATCCATTGAGAAGTGAATTCTTGAATTCTGTTCCATTATCTGACCTTATTGCTCTAACAGGGACATTAGAATCTAACTCAATCATCTTGATATGATCAATCACAACTTGTGGTGTTTCATCCTTAGAGTGAAGAAATAAAACCCACGTATACTTGGAATAGTCATCAACTATCACAAGACAGTAACACTTCTTTGACATTGAAAGGACATTAACTGGTCCAAATAAATCCATATGCAATAATTGCAGAACACCAGTTATGAAAGATGTGTCAGTGCCTCTGTGACTTACTTTCTTTGACTTTCCTTTCTAGCAGGCCTCACATAGTCCTTCTGGAGAGAATTCCAGCTGAGGCAGACCTCTTACCAATTCTCTTTTTACAAGAGAATTCATTGTTTTGAAATTGAGATGAGAAAGTCTCTTGTGCCATAGCCAACTCTCATCTGACGATGCCTTTGCATAAAAACAATTGACTTCGGGATTGCTTCCAGAGTTCATGTCAGCTACGAACAGATTTCCTTTCCGGATTCCCATTAAGGAGGGTTTTTCACTTTTCTTGTGCAGAATCTGACACTTCAGTTTGTCGAATAAAACATTGTAGCCGTTGTCACAGAACTGACTAATGCTAAGCAGATTGTGTTCAAGTCATTGCACAACATACACATTTTCAATAATAACATTTCCAGCTAGCAAACAGCCATATCCCTCCGTTAAACCTTTGCTGTTATCTCCAAAGGTAACTACTGGGCCAGCTTTCTCAACCACATTTGATAGCAGGGCTCTATCTCCGGTCATATGTCTTAACGATCCGCTGTCAAGAATCCACACTACCGGTTGTACCTGTTTAATGCCCTGCAATACAAATGGATTAGACCTTCTTCGGAACCCAAGCTTGGCTGGGTCCGGCATACTTGTAAAATTAGCCTTTATCAGGCAAAACAACATTCTTAATTTTAATATTCTCAACGTTCTCAATGACTGAACATTTGACCTTGTGAACAGCCTTGACAAATTTCTGTTTAGGCTTAGGCACAAATGTCTCCTTTCTAGCTTTAGGAGGACTAGCAGTCTTAGACATATCATGCTTTCTATTATTCACATGCTGACGAGGAGTAGTCTTATCATTAGAAACATGCTTACCATTAAAATAAGAATACATCAGATTAAAAGCACAAGACATACAATTAGGAACACCACATGCTTTATGAGATGGATTAACAATAGGCAACTTATGCATGGTAGACATGGCATTTGTGTTATCCAACTCATGTGTGTCTGAGTTAGTCTCAGTTGCTTTCACAACCTTGACTGGAACTTTTGACACACTTGACTTGGAGACAGCTTTCTCATTAGCATTATCTTCAGCACGGATTTCTTCTTGAATAATAAATGAGGTCTCATCAAATGGTTCAGCAATTGATTCTTTATAGAGGGGTTCATCAACACCCTTAAGCACAAGAATTAAAGTAAGCTTTAACCTTAGCAGTATTGTAATCATAACCTATTCCAGATGTTTGATTAACATCTTGCTTATTGTAAAACTCTTTGGACTTCGAACAAGAATTAAAGTAAGCTTTAACCTTAGCCTCAAGACCGGTGATCTTGTCTTTGAGAATAGTTTCAAGTTGTCTATAACAGTCAACTCTATTCTCTAGAAAAGATACTTGTTCTTTTAATTTATCTTGATTAATGTGCACAAGTCTTAATTCATTGACCTCTTTCTCAAGGTCTTTGATTTGTTGATTTAACAATTCATTATCACGACGAGCACAATCTAAGGAACCTCCTAGATGATAAACTAATTCAGCATCAGTAAATTTTACCTCTTTTTTTGACGATGAGGTGTTTGCATCACTAGCCATGAGAGCAAGATTCCCACCTTCTTCATCTTCACTTTCAGTATCATCCTAGCTTCTTCCCTTTGCCAGGTAAGCCCTTTCAGATTTACTCTTCTGATTAGAATCGTAAGAGTTCTTCCTAACTTGTTTTGGCTTCCTGCATTCTGTGGCAAAGTGTCCCAACTCATTGCAGTTGAAGCATCGAATGGTGCTTCGATCAACCATCCCTGTTTTATACCCACCACTGCTGGTGTTAGAGGATGAAGATCCACCTTTCTGGAATCTGTTGTAGTTGGACTTGTACTTGAACTTGGGATTCCTTTTGAATCTGACATTTGAGAATCTCTTGACAATAAGGGCCATTGACTCATCCTCCAATTGCTCCAGTTCTTCCAAGGAATAATAATCATCTCCTGATTGATTTGTAGTAGGAGGATCAAATTCTGCTACTATCACATTTTCTTCAACCTTGGAAGACTGTACCATTCTTTCTGACTGTTGAGATTGTTGTTGATGTTCATCAGCTACTAGAGCAGTAGACGTGCTGACCACTATTCCTTTCCCGTAAACTTCCTTCTGCTGAATCTGCTCCAACTCATAAGTCTTTAACACACCATAGAGCCTTTCCAAAGAAATCTCACTCAGATCTCTTGCTTCTCTTATGACAGTGATTCTATGTTCGAGATGAGTTGGCAGTGTTAAAAGGAACTTTTTGTTGACCTCCCTGATGGAATAGTATTTACCATTAATGTTCATTTGTTGATCAATGCATTGTACCTCTCAAACACTTCAGTGATTCCTTCTCCTGGATTGGATTTAAAGTATTCATACTCAGAGGTTAGGATTTCTAACTTATTCTCCCTAACTTCCTCCGTGCCTTCATTAATAACCTCAATAGTTTCCCAGATATGTTTGGAATCTTTACAATTCATCACATGTCTATTCATCAAGGGATTAAGGGAATCTACTAAAATTAATTGAAGGCTAGCATCCAGGGAGGCTTCTTCTATTTCAGCAGGAGAGAAATCCTCAGGATCTTTCACATAAGTTCTTGCTTTGGTGATCACCACATCATTTTCTATTACCTCTGGTTCAATAACCATAGGAATTTTTGGACCCTTCTTTAACACTTGCAGATATTTGGGATTAGCAACTTGTAAAAATAGTAGCATCTTCTTCTTCAACATAACATAATTTTCTTTATCGAAAAGTGGAATTTTAACGGTTCCAACTTTTTGTGTAGTCATTATGAATTTTTTGAGTGAATAAAAAATTCAAGGAGTGAAAGAAACACAAAAGTCTAGGATCTAGCTTTGTACGTTAATCAGAAGGCTCTGATACCAATTGTTAGGTCCCAATATGTTTGTAGAAGGGGGGTTGAATACAAACTTTACCGTTTAATCGAATAAAATACGGAATGAGAATTGAAACAAAATTCAAGTTAAATAAAACTTTTATTAAACTTGAAATGAGTTACAACAACGGTATCTGTTACAAGGAATTAATCTCAAATTAATTATCACAAATTTAGAATAAATTCGACATGAACTTTTTCTATTTTTGCAATAATTAGAATCAAATGCTAAAAGCGATTTGAGATTAAGTTCTAGGGATTTTGATCCGCTAGATAGTTACACAAGAACAACAAAAGAATTTCTAGTGGATTGGATTTAACAATAACTGCTAGAAATAAATGCTCTGAGGATTTTATAATAATTTCTCTGCTTCTGTTTGTTTTGTGTTCTTCAAATGGTTGGCTGTGTATTCAAGTGTGTTTAATGAATGTCTTCTGCTTCTTTTATCATAACAGCCGAAATGGAAATGAACTGCAATGACAATCGGTAGGACTATTCTTTTGAACTAACAAGACTTTCGGTAGGACAATCAACTGTACTGGCATGACTTTCGGTATGACTATTGATTGTCATACCGATTGTCATATTAGTACAATCAAATTGTCTTGCTGAAATTAATAACAGATTTTTAATCTAATAAAAATTCTAACAAGACAATTAAATAAATTATCATGACTTTCGGTATGACTATTGATTGTCATACCGATTGTCTTACTAATACAATTAGTTTGTCTTGTTTGAATTTAAATAGATTTTAAACCAATTAGAATCCTGAAAATCCTTAATATTAATTCTGAATTAATTAATCAATTAATTCAATTAATCAATAAATTAATCTTTGCAGATATAATTTATTTTCTTAATTAAATTATATGACTTAATTATTTAATAGAGAATTAATACTAATCTTGAGCAGCATCCATTCTTCTGAATATCTTCTGAAAATCACTGAAATTATGAATCAATTCCACCACTTCAATGTTGACACTCGATGTACTGTCTGGTTCATGAGTGACTAACTTCCGTGACGTTTCTTCATGTCTTGACTTTGATACTCTGATTTTCTTCAGACTAAATCCTTGTAACTAATTGATACCCTGACGAGATCTCTGTCACTTGATTAAATCCACAATCTTGATTTATATCACTGAGGCTTGATCAATTTCTTGAGCTTCTTCCAGTGAATTAAGTCTTCAAGTCTGTAGATGAATAATGTTCCTTAACCCTTTGACAGATGTTACTTTGTGAGATCTCTCTGACGACAGATCCACTATTTACTTATTACATTCTTATTTGAGTTGAGTTAAATCCTCGAATAAACAAATAGGCTATGACATATGCCTTTCAAACCCTCACCTTCACCTTCTAAGGTGGAACTCCTCTCACTCTCTTTTGCCAGGCTGGATGAAATAGCCTGCATGAGTTCACTCTTTTCCTCTTCTTTTGCCTGGGAGCAACCCAGCCTCTCACTCATTTCACTCCCTTCCCTCAGTCCTAAGAATGATTGTACAACTACTAACTCATCTACACTTGTAACAATTATTGAAATTTCAGTGTGTGTAGAGAGTACCGACGGATGAGGAACATCCATCGGGATAGTAGTTAGGCTAGCCGACGGATGACTGCTGTTAGGCACATCCATCGGGATACAATCACTAACCGAAAGATGAACAATATTTATCGGAATAGAAGAAATGAATGAGTTTGGAGTGGATACTATTGTGGACTAAATGTAGATTGATGAAAATTTGGGCACATATGTCTCAATAGTTCCTGAAAGAATTGGAAAGTGAGCCAACAAATCATCTAAAAGATGATGCTCACTTGCACTAGATTTTGGCTTCTCCAACAGAGTTAAAGAAGGGGAATCAGGAATTGATGTGTTGATTATATCCAAATCTAGAGATTTTGTGGAAGAGTTTGGTGTTTGTGGTGCTTCTATTAATAAAGATTTTGGCTGTGACTCCACATTTATAGGAGCCACATCAAATTGACTTTGAGATGGTGCAGTGACTGAGTCTTTAGCTTCAGTTTGCATTGTTTGTGTTCCCTGTGCATCCCCAATAATTTTAGATCTCTTCTTTCTGGCATAAGTTTGGGGTGAGCTTGTGTCCCTTCCCCTCTTGGCCTGTGCTCCTGGTTGGGAGCTTGTTTCAATAGTGACATCATGTTAGGTCACACAACACTGTAGAAGGGGGTTGAATACAGTGTAGAATACAATCAAATCGATTTCGAACACAAGTAACAGTAAACAGATATATTCGATATAATAAACTCTGTTACAATGGAAATGTTCTCTCTCAGTGATGAACAAATATCACGAGCGCTGCTAGGTTACAATGTATGATCTTCTCGATAATGATAACACATATAGTGTAAACCTATGTCTGTGTTTATATAGTACACAGTTACAAGATAACTTCTAATTGATATGGAGTATAATTCTGTCTCCTAAAATATTTCAATCAGATATCTTATATAATTCTTTAAGTCCTCTAACTCTTTCCATGCATATCTTCTCTTTGTATTAGTCTCGATCTTCTTTCCTGTAAATCAGCTTCCTTCCTTAACTGTTAGTCCTCTCGTACTTAAGTTCTGATATCCATCTTCAGATAATCTAATTTCTGATATCCTTAAGTTCTGACTTCCAGTAAGTACTAATTCCAGTAAGTACTGATATTCCCTGTTTGTTAACATCTGAAAACTAAACATGAAACATATTAGACATGACATCTCAAATATATCTAACAATCTCCCCCAACTTGTAAATTGTGCAAAAATATACAAGTTAATAGATTTGATTATGTCAAAAATATTTAAGTTCAAATGCAATGAGAGTTTAATAAGACTATTAACTACAACTTACAGTCCTTGTAGCTTTACCAGTATCAATGGATCAATCTGAATCCATAATGATTCTTAACAAAATCTTTTACCAGCTTGTCTTCAGCTTTCCTCAGAAATTCAACTAACTGTGCTTTGACATGCATCAGTTCTTCATCTTTACTATCACCAATTTGATAAATGGTTGTTCTGAGAGCTTGAATTGATGTTCTTTCAAGTCCATCACCAAGTCTGATAACTCTAGGATGTGAAGAGTTTTCATTATAACATAAGCATTTTCCTTTCAGAATAACTTCCACCTTAGCAGAATTCTTCAGCATAGGAATTTCTCTTCCATCATCTTCAGTAATCATTGGTATATACTGAGAAGTCTTTGTACCAGAGATTCTAAATAGATCTCTTATAGCCTTTAAAATGTATTCTGACCATCTTCTTGTAACATCAAATTTTACTTCCAGAAGATAGTGAATATGTTGAAGTTCTCTGACAGACTTCTTTAGCACATCAGTATCAGCTAGTCTATAAGTTAATCCATCATTGAGAAATAAAATCAATTTCTCCTTTAGATTTTCCTTATCATTAGCATCTATCACGATTTGAGCAGACAGCACTTTGTCAAGGTGCTTTTCTTTGATTTGTTCATATGGTTTGTCTGTCAACATGAAAGGATCTCTTAGAGTAACTTCTACTCCTGTTTGTATCTTTTCTACATCAGAACCTAATCCAACTTTATCTCTAGGTTGCTTGGATCTCAACCCAAATATTGCAAGTTGATTCATCATAATATTGGATTTTGGTTCAACTGGAGTAGCTTTCTTCCATAACAGCTTCTTATCAGCAATTGTCATCTTTTCCAAATTAACTTGATCAGAATTTGTTGTTTATTCTGTAACTTGTTGTTCTTCATTCTGAACAACTTGAGCAGTGTCAGAGGTTGTTTTAGATTCTTCAATTATCTTTCTTCTCTTCAGAATTTGAACAGTTTCATCTTCTATCAAATCATCATCATGCATTGTAGTTTGATAGACTAGAATGGAAGAACTTATCTTTTTCTCAATCTTTAAAGGTTCACCAACCTTTTCTTTTCCTTTTGACTTAGGATCAATCTCAGTTTGTGATCTAGTCTTGGACTTTAAAGTCTCAGAATTTGACTTTTCCCTGATCACAATGCCTTTTTCCTTAGGCCTTGGAGGTTTCTTTGCATCAGAAGCTTTAGACTTAAGATTTGTCTTTTCAGCTGCAAATCTAGCTTCTTCCTCCTTGAGAGTTTCCAAATCCATTCCTGGATTTTGTTTCAGAAATAGTCTTCTAGCTATCTCCTCATCAAGTGTCTGGATTTTAGGATTTTTGTAATAAACAGTAGTCTGCTTCCCCTTTACCTTCAGAGTTTGTAAAATTTTTTGAGAGTCTTTAGATCCTGACTGAATCAGAATATCAGAAGTTGACATCAGACTTTGTTTATCAAAACTTGACTTCATACTTTTAGCATTCATAGCATCAGAACTTGACTTGTTCTGTGTAAAAGAATTTCCTTGAACTTTTCCTTGACCTCTACTCTTATCAGAGTTTCCCTGATCATCACCTTTATCATCCTTCTTCTTCAGTATTTGAGTAGGTGAGCATTTGGACTTAACTACCTTCTCCCCCTTTTTGGCATCATCAGGAAGTAAGAGAGAAAGAAGAAGTTCAACTGAAGATTGGATTTCATCAAATTGAGCTTTCTGAGAAACTTGGTTAGCCAGGACCTCATCAATTTGGGCATGTTGCTTCTCTTGAATCTTCTCAATGGCTTCAATTTTTTCAAGAGTAGGTCGGATATATCTATTCTTGTCAAGCTTAAGTTGTAGATCTAGCTTATCAGCTTTTTCCTTTAGTGTATCAACCTTCTCATGAGTAGAAGAATGTAGACCTTGAAGATGTTTGGTAGATAGAGCAGTGATCTTGAGTTGTGTCTTTAAATCAGCATTTGTGAGCAACTCATCAGCTTTAGCAATATGCTCTGTCAAAACGTTAGAACTTGGAATGAAATCAGTATCATTCCACTTCTTGGTCCACTCCACACCTCTGTGAGTATCCTCCCAAGGAATATGTGCTTCCTTTTCAACAAATTTCTTCACCAATTCTTCCTTTCCCAGAATGGGAACTGGAGTCTCAACATAAACATTGTCTTCAGAACTTGAGGAAGACTCATTATGTTCTGACAGCACAACAGTGTGTGAAACAACTGGAGATTCAGGAACAACTTCATTTAAATTCTGAACATCAGAATTTATCTCCAGAGCTGGTGTGGTTGATGTAGATGGTATCTCATCATTTAAAATTGGAAAATGAGTTGGAGATTGCTGAGCTTCTGTAGATGGAGCTTCCAGATAAAGAACATTTGGTATATTCAAATTGTGAATATCTATCTCAGAATTTTTAGTTTGTTCTTTAGCATCATCTGTAGCTTTAATAGGAGAGACAAGAGGGGTTACAACTGTATCAGTAGCAGTGTCTTTGGCTTGAGCTGGAAGGGCTTCAATGATAATCGGTTCTTGTGAGATCAGAGATTCCTGATCCCCTTCCTCAGCTTCTTCAGTATCTTCTGATGGAGCCTTAGCCAAATACCTCCTAGCCTTCATTTTCTTCAATCTCCTTGCCAATTAAGGAGTTGCTTCCACAGTAACAGAACTTACAGATTTTTTTCTTTTCAAAGTATCAAAAATGTGAGTTGATGTTTCTGTTTAAGAAGTAAAATTCTCAGCTTCAATTATCACAGGTTCTGATGCATGAACCTGTGCTTCAACTGTTTCTCAAATCATCACAATTTATTATTGACCATAAGTTTAATCAAAACATTCATCAAAGGATAAAGTTCAAATAGATGAAGTAAAGATTAATAAATTATAATTAGAACATTCACAGTCACATAATATGAGAGAAACATAGACCAAGTCTTGCAATCAAAGGAAATTTCATTAATATATCACGAGTACATTTCATGAAATTTATAGATTACATGCAAAAATTACAAGATGGTCCTAGTCTAAAATGGTTAACATCAACAGCCTTAGTCCTAGTCTAAGAAAACCTATCGACTAGTTCCTCCTGCTGCTGACAAAGAGCACTGCAAGACGGATGATCCGTTCTTGCTGAAGGAGAGCCTCTCTCCTTTCTTCCTCCAATCGATCAAGATGGAGTTGGTAGTCCATCGAAAAGAACAAGAGGTCTGTGTGAACCTCTTGTGGAACAGAGTTCCAGAGCTCTTCAGGAATGACGGTGACATGCCACTCCTATTGCCAGTCATCACAACTCAACTCTATATTGAAGGTTTCATAGTTCACGAACAAGTTAAAAAGAACCATTTTTGTTTATGAAGAAGAAAAATGATGAGAATTAAAAGAGAGAGTGAGTTTGTGAGAAAAATGGAAGATGATTTGGCTGGTATGAATAGTCGATTTAAATAGCCAATGGAATACCAAGGGACGCGAGGACTGTTTAACGATTAAGAGTAAAAAATAATGATGTCTCATCTCCCTAGACCGATGTGTAATAATAACAGTCAGTAAAAAGTTAAAGCAAGAGTTAATGAGCATGAGAAATAAATAATAATTACTGTGCACATGCAGGTTTTCAAGACAAACATGTTTATCACTAACCCATAATGATTATGACTGTTTTTATCTCACCCAAATATATTCTTATTTAATATGATTATTTCAATTTTTTACCACAAATAAGTCAAGTAAAGAATAATGCCACGTAAGCATCATGTATTCCATCAGGATTTAATATCAGAACTTAAACTTATATCAGATTTTAACAGTCATCAGAATATGGCTTCTGTACTCAAAAAGTGAATATCTTTTTCTGTGATTCTTCATACAAATACTGACTTGATTCTTCAGAGTTTAATCATCAGAACTTTCATCAGAACTTGTCCTTAGAATTTATGCAAATGACACTTAACTGTTTGTCAAAAATAACTTAATCACCACAGTAATTTTCATCATTCATATGGAGTGAAAGTGTGTGCATTCAGCAAAATATCATATAAAGATTAAAGTCTGATAAACTTCAGTACATCTTAGAAATAAGGCATAACTAAGAAAAGTTCTTGAAATCTATCATTAATCATGAAGTCTACTATAGAACAAATTTATGCAAGAGTCCACCTCAACTGTTTCTGCTCATTTTATGCATCTTTTGAAATTCCTTTTTACAGTGGCTTCTCAGTGTAAGTGAGTCACAACTGCTTATCAGAATTTATGCTGTTGTCATAGTATTTCTCCAGTAACCAGAGAATGTAAAAAGTCACCAAGAAAATTTATTTGTTTTTCTAATGCATAATACTTAATACTAGCAATGCACTTGGGTCTTCCTTTCCACATATTTACTCTAGATCTCAAAGGAGTACCTGACTTTTATTTCCTTTTCTTTTGATAAGTGAGGCTTATCAGCATTTAGTTCATTCTTAAGATTTACTGACATCAGAATCTAACAGATAAGAAGCAAGAATCTAGTTTGTGACTTAGTAATAAGATACACAAAGTAAACTTGACTAAGCTCAAAATCAGAATTTGCTTGTGTTAATGAGTTTCCACATAAACAACTAATTCAAACATGGGATTTCTAGTAAGTTAAAGACTACTAGGTCAGCATCTAGCACAGTTATCCTCATTGGATTGAATAGTCACAGAACATTCAAAACACTATCAGAGTTTAAAGATCCACATCAGATAACAATCAGCATTTAATGAATTTCAATTAAAGAACAGATTTCATGAAGATAAGATAATCTGTAAACACTGATCATAAAGTCTGATGCATGAGAACAAAAACTAAGCAGATTTAGAGAAAGAACTTGAAACCATTCCAAGTTCATTTACCAGTCTTGTAAAAGTAGCTTCATATAGTGGTTTGGTGAAGATATCTGCTAGTTGTTGATTTGTTGGAACACAATGCAATTCCACTGTACCTTTCATCACATGTTCCCTTATGAAATGGTACCTAATGCTGATGTGCTTTGTCATTGAGTGTTGAACTGGATTACCTGTCATAACAATAGCACTTTGATTATCACAGTAAATAGGGATCTTAGAAAATTCTAACCCATAATCTAGTAACTGATTCTTCATCCAAAGAATCTGTGCACAATAGCTTCCTGCAGCAATATATTCTGCTTCTGCAGTTGATGTGGAAATTGACTTCTGTTTCTTGCTAAACCAAGAAACCAATCTGCCTCCAAGAAATTGGCAGCTTCCACTAGTGCTTTTCCTGTCTATTTTGCATCCTATAAAATCTGCATCTGAGTAATCTATTAGCTTAAAATCTGATTCTCTAGGATACCACAATCCCAGATCAGCTGTACCCTTAAGGTACTTGAAAATTCTCTTCACGGCTATTGAATGAGGATCTCTTGGATCAGCCTGAAATCTTGCACAAAGATAGGTAGCATACATGATATCAGGTCTACTTGCAGTTAAATAGAGTAAAGAGCCAATCATACCTCTGTAGTTAGTAATATCTACTAATGAACCAATATCTTTATCTAACTTGGTTGCAGTGGGAGTGGATGTTGTTGAACTATCTTGCATTCCAAACTTCTTCAGTAAATTTCTGGTGTACTTGGATTGACAGATAAAAGTACCTTCTTCATTTTGCTTGACTTGAAGTCCCAGAAAATAGCTGAGTTCTCCCATCATACTCATTTGATATCTTGACTGCATTAGCTTTGCAAAACCTCTCACAGAGTTTGGCATTTGTAGAACCAAATATAATATCATCAATACATATCTGTACCAAAAGTAAGTCATTTCCATGGTTGAGGTAGAACAGTGTTTTATCAATCGTACCTCTGCGAAATCCACTTTCCAGAAGGAATTGGGCTAAAGTCTCATACCATGCTCTTGGAGCTTGCTTAAGGCCATAAAGTGCTTTGTTAAGCCTGTAGACATGATTTAGAAATTTTGAATCTACAAAGCCTGGAAGTTGTTCAACATAAACCTCTTCTTCAAATTCTCCATTAAGAAAAGCACTTTTCACATCCATTTGAAAGACTTTAAACTTTTTGTGAGCAGCATAAGCCAAAAAGATCCTTATGGCTTCTAATCTAGCAACTGGTGCAAATGTTTCATCATAATCAATACCCTCATGTTGAGAGTAGCCTTTAGCAACCAACCTTGCTTTATTCCTTGTAATTATGCCATCACTGTCAGTTTTGTTTCTGGACACCCATTTTGTGCCAACAACTGGTCTATTTTTTGGTCTTAGCACTAGGGTCCAGACTTTATTTCTTTCAAATTCATTTAACTCTTCCTGCATTGCTTGCACCCAATCAGCATCTTGAAGAGCTTCTTCCACTTTCTTTGGTTCAGTCTGAGATAGAAAAGAATGATAGAGACATTCATTTGATGTTGCAGTTCTAGTTCTGATACCTGCTTCGGGATCTCCAATAATTAAGTCAGGTGCATGTGACTTGGTCCACTTCCTTGCAGATTGAAGTTGACCTCCTAGAACTGGATCCTCCTCCATGATTCATGCTGTCTCCATCAACATTTTCTGATGCCCTCCCTGTAGTTATGCTCTCTGAGACATCAGAAATTGACTTGGATTCTTCAGGATTTGAAGTATCAGAGCTTCCAGATTTATCAAAATTTGGCTCATCAGAACTAGGTGAATCAGAACTTGAAGAGCCAGTGTCAGGTTCTGATGCTTCTTTAGAGTCTTGAGATGTGGTAGGATCTTCAGCTTGCTCCCCCTGGACAGGTGTATTTTCCTTTGGAGTTGTTACCACAGATTCAATGACATCAGTACTTACAGGATCAGAGTATAAATCATCAGAATTTACAGAATCGGAATTTAAGTCTTCATTTTTAAATCTCAGCTGATCGTGATCATTAAAATCTTCAAGTCCAGTAATCTTCTTATCATCAAAAGATACAATGATAGATTCTATAACAACCCTTGTTCTTAAATTGTAGACTCTGAAGGCTTTGGTGGAAAGTGGATATCCAACAAAAATTCCTTTATCAGCTTTTAGATCAAATTTTGACAGCTGCTCAGGATGAGTCTTAAGATAAAACACTTGCAACCAAATACATGAAATTATTTCAGATTTGGCTTCTTTTTCTTCACCATCTCATATGGTATTTTTCCTTGCTTGTTTATGAGTGTTGCATTCTGTGTAAAACAAGCAGTCTGCACAACTTCAGCCCAAAAGTAGGTTGACAACTTTGCTTCACCAAGCATTATTCATGCAGCTTCAATGAGAGTCCTGTTCTTTCTTTCTACAACTCCATTTTACTGTGGAGTTCCAGGTGCAGAAAATTCATGTTTGATTCCATGCTATTTACAGAACTCTTCCATGATTGAATTCTTGAACTCAGTGCCATTATCACTCCTTTTAATTTTAACAGAATCTTTGACCAACTTATCCAGCTATCTAACATGATCAGTTAGAGTAAATGCAGTTTCATTCTTCTTGTGAAAGAAGTACACCCAAGTGTACCTTGTGAACTCATCCACTATAACTATATCATATTTCTTCTTTGCAATAGACATGACATTGACTGGACCAAATAGATCAACATGCAGTAGGTGATAAGGCTCAAGAATTGATGACTCAGTTTTGCTCTTGAAAGAAGATTTTCTTTGTTTTGCCTTTTGACATGAATCATAAAGGCCATCAGGAGCAAATACTGATTTTGGTAATCCTCTCACAAGATCTTTCTTTACAAGCTCATTTATGTTGTTGAAGTTTAAATGAGAGAGTCTTTTGTGCCAATTCCAGCTTTCTTCAATTGATGCTCTACTCAACAGACAGATTGCAGAACCATCAGAACTTGTTGAAAGTCTGGCTTCATAAATGTTACCATGCCTGTAACCTTTCAGAACTACTTTGCCTGTAGAATTGCTTACAACTTCATAGTGTTCTTCAAAGAAATCCACATGATAACCTCTGTCAAAAATTTGACTCACACTTAGCAAATTGTGTTTAAGTCCTGAGACAAGAGCTACTGATTCAATGATGACATTCCCAAGATTAATATTATGTTAGTCCCTTAACAATATAGCAAGAATTACAGAAGGGGGGTTGAATGGAATTCTTGAACCTTTTTCTTGAAATAAAAATGTTCAACTCGATGATAGATATATTTGTTTTGATTAGCACAATGTGGAATGTAAACTTGAATGAATCAAAACATAAGTAATTAAAAACAAGAGTCTTTAAAAACTTTCTGGTGGATTTAAACAATTCCACCAGAGATATATATATAATATATCGAGAGGACTCTGTGTGCAGAAATGCTCACAGCTGCTTACAAAATGGAACTACTGAGAATACAGGAAATGCTAAAGATTATGCTTACAAAGATTTCTCTGTTTGTGTGTTTCTCAGCTATCTCAGTCATTTTTCTATTTGCTACTCTCTTGGTTTATATATTACCAAGATTACGAAGTCAAAAAGACTGAACAAATATAAAATCTAACAGTCTTGATCTTTGCTGCTTTTCGTCCTCTATTACCCAGTTAATGGGCTTCCACAGTGTGTTTATATCCAACTCGACGGCTGTGTGTCAGCTTTCACTGTTCAACTGATGTTTGAATTCTTGATATGATCATCCGTCGACTTTCAGATCATCCGTCGATGACATGATTGATCATCCGTCGACTGCTATGTTAAACATCCGTTGATAGTCATTTGATCATCCGTCGAAGGCTTTGTTAATCATCCGTCAGTAGCTATTTTGGCACTTGACTTCATTTCACTTATACAGAATTACAAGACATTGCTTATGTAAAATTAATCAACTTATTTTGCATATCTAGTTAAAGTCAACATGACTTATATGCTACTACAGATTCTATACAAAGGTGCATACATCACTGTGCTACAAACTTATTATTACATAAGCTACTCACTCGATGGATAATAAGTTAATCATCCGTCAGGACTATAATGAGTTATCCGTAGAGACTATAATTCTTATCCGTCGAGAGCTACATAATTTCACTAAGTAAAATCTACTTAGACATTTTGTTTAAGTGATCATCAAGTACACAACATATTCACAACAATCTCCCCCAATTTATGTCTACTGGAATTGTAGCCATAAATTAAGAGACACTTGATGATTACAAAACATCCTAAACATATATCTTTAAAGATAAGTAGATAAAACTGAAAGTGCTTCAATTTAAACAAAATATACAAGGTTTGGCTCACAGTTAGTTCAAGATGCTCCTCTAGCCTGAGCAGATTTTTCTAGTTTCTTGAAGGTCTGGATCTTCTTCCAAGCTTTCTCTTGTTTTCTTCAATTTGATTCTGGAGCTGCCTGTGGAATTCTAATTCATCAGATTCTGAGAGATCTAGCATTTCTTGCATCTCCAAGAGAGTCTCATTGCTAGAGATACTCAATTGGTCTTCTAGTCTGAAGAATCTTCTCACACCCTTATCATCCATGAATTCCATCAGCCAGTAGGGCCTTAGATGCACTCTTCTCCCTGTGTATGGGATGATAAGAGTCTTGGGAAGTGCATCTTTGGCTCTAACACTCCTTATCTCTTCAATCTTCTTCAATACTAATCTTCTTGCAGTTACATTGAACCCAAAGTTTTTCTTGAAGGATGAATAGACTTTGATCAACACAGCTTGGCTTTCTTGAAGTATCCTGTGAAGAGGCCACTGAATCTCCCTTCCTCCTTTGTACTTGAACACCAACCTTTCAGGTAGGTTTCTATATGCATCAGTTGCTTTTACTTCATCCAGCTCCTCCAGATAAAGGTTTAGATCTGAGAATTCTTTGATGTCACACAAGTAGATCTGAGAATTCTTTGATGTCACACAAGTACAAGTAGTCTCCCCTGTTGACCTTGGGTTGAGCTTTGACTACTAACTTAGATTTGAGAGGTGACAACTTCACTTTCTTGACTGCCCTTGATTTTGTCCTTTTTGGCTTAGTAAGGATTGGCAAGTTGAAATCAGGAATTGGTAATTTATCCCACTCTATTGGCTCATCCTTTGGCACAATAGGCTCTCCATGTATGTTCTTGTAGGGGTCCACCACCCTTATGTCTTCAAATGGCTTTGATGCTTGAGTTTTAGCTTGAGTGGATTCCTTAGGAAATTGATCTTCCAATTCCTTGTCAACAACATCTAGTTTCCTTTTTGTTCTTCTAGCCAGTTCTTTCTTTCTTGGGGATTTCTTCTGTTCTTGAATCTTCTTCTTTGATTCAGCAGCTTGAGATGGTTGAGAGGGAATTTGTTGAGAAGAATTCACAGCCTGTAGCTTGGCCAAGATAGCAAACTGTTCTTTCTTTTATTTAGACTTCTTTGCATCTAGAGCAGCTTGCCTCTTTTCCTGCTTCAATCTGGCTTTTTCTTCTTTCTTTGCATGAGCAAATTGTGGATGTCCAGCTACCACACAAATTTCCTTTCCATTTCTGAATATCTTTGCAATTCTCTTTCTTGAGGCTGAATCAGCTGGATCTTTGTAGAAGATAATAGATCTTGACAGAAGCTTCTTTTCATCAGGCTTGGGTGTCTCATACACAGTATCCATAGGGTTCTTCAAAGATGACTTTGGATAGTTTGCCCTTGGTTTAAGAATTATCTCAGCCTTTGTAGTCTTGATGCAGGAAGATTGTCCTTTCTCCATATAGTTCATGCTCATCTCATTCACACTGATTGGCTTGACATGAGAGTGATGGATGGCTGACTGAACTGGTTCCTTGACTAATTCAAACTTTTTCTGTATTTCCTCATCAATCTTTTTCCAGTTGATCAGAGTCAACTTTCCTTTATCAGCATCTTTCAAATTTTCTGCTGCTGCATTGATAAGATCTATACCATCTGCAACTGGTGGCTTGGAGATAGTAATTGAAGGTACAATTACTTTGCTAATTTGAACTAGAAGTGTCTCCCCCTCAGTTGGTCCTTTCTCCCCCTTACTTGATTCTCTCTCCCCCTTTTTATTATCATCAAGTGGAGGAGTTAGGCCTTGTGCTTTAGCCAGTTGCATAAGAAGATTTGTCTGAGTCTGTTGATTTTGAAGAAGTAGAGCCACTGAATTCTCAATAACTTGAACTCTGTTCTCCAGCTTGGCTATCTTCTTGTCAGAATCTGATTCTCTCCTTAATCTCAGTAATAGATCTTGCATGGTACTATATGGCATTACTGAATCCAGCTTCTCAGAGTTATAGGTCTTCAAGTCAGCTATATCCCTTTTCAATTCATCCACACTGAGATTCTGTCTTAAGTGCTGGATCTTCATTAGATGTAGAGAGTCCAGGTGAGCTTGAAGAACAGCCTTGGTACCAGCATCTGAAGTTTCCTGAAGAGCCTGTTGAATAGTTATTACTTGCTTGACCAAGGATACCTCAAATTGTCCTGGTGTAGATTCCTTTGCCCATGCCCATTTAGGTAAACTTAAAGCAGAACTTGGGCCTTCAGCTCCCCCTAAGTTCATGCTTCCATCCAAGGAACCAGAGTCATCATCATCAGAATTTACTTCAAATTCTTCAGATGGCTCTCCAGCTTGAGAAGGCATCCCGTTAACAACAATTTTATCTCTTTGAAGAGATTCTGTGGTGTGCACTAAATTTAAAGTCTGCTCTGCCTCCACATTGCCCTGAGCAGCCAACAATTGATAGGCTGAAACAGGGTGAGTAAAAGTGTCAGCATCCAAGGAAATGTTATCAATTATAGCTTTGTAATGTTGCTGAAATTGTCTTTCCTTTTCAGCATCATCCACAATCATTGACTTACTAGCAATGGCTGGTTCAATCCTTATTTCTCCTGTACCTGCCTTTCTCTCATATTCTCTCTTTTGTTGTATCAGGGTCTCACCCTGGCTCCCCACCCTCACACCCTCACCTTCACCTACTAAGGTGGGACTCCTCTCACTCACTTTTGCCAATCCTGAATGAATGGATTGCTGAGATTCACTCTTTTCCTCTCCTTTTGCCTGGGAGCAACCCAACCTCTCACTCAATGCACTCTCCTCTCTCAGTCCTAAGAGTGATTGTATTACCACTAAGTCTTCTGCACTTGAAATTATTGAAGTTTGAAGTTGTGCAGAGACACTCGACGGATAAGTGATATCCGTTGGGTGAGTGGTAAAGCTATCCGACGGATAACTGCTGTTAAGCTTATCCGTCGGGATACAATCACTACTCGATGGATCGACGGATGAGCAATATCCATCGAGAGAGTAGAAGTGAATGAGGTGGGAAGAGAAACTATTGTAGACTCTGTGTTGATTGAAGTTATTTGAGGCACAGATGTCACAATAGAATCTGAAAGAATTGGCAAGTGAGCCAACATATCATCTAAAAGATGATGCTCACTTGCACTAGATTTTGGCTTCCCCAACAGAGTTAAAGAAGGGGAATCAGGAATTGAAGTGTTTATCATGTCCACTTTCAGTGAGTTAGTTGGTGAGTATAGTGTTTCAGTGGCTTCTATAATGAGAGATTTTGGCTGTGACTCCACATTTATTGGAGCCATATCAAACTGAATTTGAGAAGGTGCAGGGACTGTGTCTTTAGCACCAGTTTGCACTAAGTGTGTGCCCTGTGCATCCCCAGTTGTTTTGGATTTCTTCTTTCTAGTGTAAGTTTGGGGTGAGCTTGTGTCCCTAACCCTCTTGGCCTGTGCTCTTGGATGAGAGCTTTGTTCAATAGCTACATCCTTTTGGGAGGATGCAGCTAGAAGAGAGCTTTTGTCCTTTTTAAGCACTGCAGTTTGTTGGGAAACTGCAGTGTGGCTAGGCTGGGATTCACTCAACTCTCCAACCTTATCCTTGGGGTTTCTTTGATGTTCACCCCTTCCCTCACCTATCTTACCCTCCTTCACACTCCCCTCTTTGGCTTTCGTAGATTTTTCAACTGGTACCTTTTGAGAGATACCAGAGGGGGTTTTCTTTGATTTGGATTTGGAAATTGCAGTTGTTTTGGCAGCTTTGGTAGGCAACTGTTTGGTCATTGTCACAGTTGCCATAGCTATGCCTGAAGTCAAAGAAATACAGAAGATTGGAATAGTTGAGGGTATGGATGAACTTACCTCACTTACCTGAGGTGTCAGCATTACAGGAAAATAGAACATTGGCACATCCCTGTGATGGTTGGCTCTGTTCAAGTCTGCAATGATTCTTCTCTCTTGAACCCAACAAGCCAATTTGTTGTCTGGGTTCTCAAGTGCAATCTCTTGACAAAGATGGTTAGCCAAAAGCATAAAAAATCTAGCATAGTAAACATTCTTTCCTCTTTTGGCTAAGTCACCTAGTTTAAAAGCTAACTCATACACCACAAGGTCACTGAAATTGTAAAATTTGTCTGTAACTAGCATGTATAGCATGTTAAGCATGGAAATGTTCACAGAATCAAAATTACTGATTTTTCCAGAAAAGACTTTAGTTACAACATCACACAAATAACTCCATTCCTTCCTAAGACCTAGTCTTCTAATCTCACTTAGCTTATTAGTAGGAAGTGCATAATGCATGGAATTAAGCATATTGATCAAATCAGTGTCAGTGTGTGGTGAAGTTACATTATCATCAGGAATCTTGAAACATGCTTTTATCACATCACTATTGATACAGAATTCATTACCTTTGATGGTCAGAGTGATGGTTTTGTCAGTAGAGTTGTAGACTGCTGTTGTCCACATCTCCTCAACAACTTCACAATAAATTGTGGGTGATTCCAGCATGGAAAAACTTAACTAGCAGTTCTTCACGAAGTCCATCATCTTGTGATGGTCCTCTGATTGCTGAATACCCTTATTGACCAAAGCAGTGAAGTTGTTCTTCTCATAGATGAACCCAGTCTGTGACATGATCTTTACTACGGGTGCCATTGTTAGAGAAGAAAGCTTGAAGAAAAAGAGGATTTTTGCTTGAGAGAGAGTGAAATAAACACAGTTGAATTTGAGAATGATAAAAGAAAATGATTAGAATGAAATAAGCTTTTATACTTTGCACAAAAACAAAGGATAAAAATAATAAAGAGAAGTAAATTATCCAATAGAAATTTCCTAAATTAGCCGTTTTAAAATAAACTGTAAAAATTCCACCCATTATCCATCGTGTAATGCTTACAAACTGTAAGTATACTCGATGGATAATGTTCAGGGAATTAACGGTTAAGATTTAGACACTTCGACGGATGAGGATAAACTGTTATCCGTCGAGTTTTAAAAGATTCCAGAAAAATAATTGATTTTATTATTTACAATTTGTATATCGACGGATGACTCAAGCCGATGGATAATGGTCATCTGTCGAAATGCAAATTTTGACTTAGCCAAAATTTCATTCAATACTAAAAATCAGCTAAATTTCTGGCTACTTTTCAACTTGCAAAATATTTCAGATAAATTCAAGAGTAATTAAGCATACCTAACTCACTTACCAACCTAGAAAAGGTGGATTCATCCAGTGGCTTAGTAAAAATATCTGCAAGTTGCTTCTCACTTGGAACAAAATGTAACTCTACAGTACCATTCATTACATGTTCCCTTATGAAATGTACTTGATGTCTATGTGCTTTGTCCTTGAATGTTGCACTGGATTTTCAGTGATGGCAATTGCACTTGTGTTGTCACAGAAAATAGGAATCCTTTCAACTTGCAAACCATAGTCTAGCAATTGATTTTTAATCCATAAAATCTATGCACAGCAACTGCCAGCAGCAATATATTCAGCTTCAGCTATAGAGGTAGAAACTGAATTTTGCTTTTTACTGAACCAGGACACAAGCTTGTCTCCTAAAAATTGACAGGTTCCTGTTGTGCTTTTTCTATCAATTCTGCAACCTGCATAATCTGCATCTGAATAACCAGTTAGATCAAAACCAGAATCTCTAGGATACCAAATGCCAAGTTTTGGTGTTCCTTTGAGATATCTGAAAATTCTCTTAATAGCTATCAAGTGAGACTCTCTAGGATCAGCCTGAAATCTAGCATACAAACATGTAGCAAACATTATATCTGGCCTACTAGCTGTTAAGTATAGAAGTGAGCCAACCATGCCTCTATAGCTTGAAATATCCACAGACTTTTCAGTAGTGTTTAGTTCAAGCTTAGTTGCAGTAGCCATGGGAGTTTTTGCAGATGTGCAATCCATTAGATCAAACTTCTTTAAAAGGTCAAAAATATATTTAGTTTGACTAATGAATATTCCATCACTGACTTGCTTAACTTGTAAACCAAGAAAATAAGTTAGTTCTCCCATCATACTCATTTCATACTTACTTTGCATCAGTTTGGCAAACTTTTTACAAAGTTTCTCATCTGTAGATCCAAAAATAATATCATCTACATAAATTTGAACAAGTATGCTAGAGCCATTAACATTTTTGAAAAATAAAGTTTTATCTACAGTACCTCTTGTGAAGTGATTTTCCAAAAGGAACTTTGATAAAGTGTCATACCAGGCTCTAGGTGCTTGCTTCAGTCCATAAAGTGCTTTCAGTAGATAATAGACATACTCTGGAAAATTTGGATCTTCAAAGCCAGGAGGTTGACTAACATACACTTCTTCCTCCAAATCTCCATTCAGAAAGGCACTTTTGACATCCATTTAATAGACCTTGAAATTGACATGGGCTGCATAGGCTAAGAAGATTCTGATGGCTTCAAGTCTTGCAACAGGAGCAAATGTTTTATCAAAATCTATTCCTTCTTGCTGGCAATAGCCTTTAGCAACCAATCTTGCTTTGTTCCTTACTACTATGCCATTTTCATCCATCTTGTTTCTGAATACCCATTTGATGATAAGAAGATTACTGGACTTGAAGATTTTATTGATCATGAGCAGCTGAGATTTGAAAATGAAGACTTAAATTCTGATACTGAAAATCCTGACAATCTAAATCCTGATACTAGAAACTCTGATGGATCAAACTCTGATGTTATTGAAACTGTGGTGACTACGCCAAAGGAAGATGCACCTATGCAGGGGGAACATACTCAAGATCTTACCACATCTCAAGAAGCATCAGAACATACATCTGGCTCTTCAAGTTTTGATTCGTCAAGTTCTGATAAGCCAAGTTCTGATAGTTCTGAAAATCTAAATTCTGAAGAATCCAACTCAGAGAGCATAGTTTCAGGGGGAGCATCAGAAAATGTTAATGAAGACAGCATGGATCATGGGGGAGCATCCAGTTCTAGAGAAAATCTTCCATCAGCAAGGAAGTGGACTAAATCACATACACCTGATTTGATAATTGGAAATCCTGATGCAGGTGTCAGAACTAGAACAGCTACTTCAAGTGAATGTCTTTACAATTTTTTTCTTTCTCAGACTGAGCCAAAGAAAGTGGAAGAAGCTCTTCAAGATGCTGATTGGGTGCAAGCAATGCAGGAAGAGTTAAATGAATTTGAAAGAAACAAAGTCTGGACCCTAGTGCCAAGACCAAAGAACAAATCTGTTGTTGGTACAAAATGGGTATTCAGAAACAAAACTGATAGTGATGGCATAATTACATGGAATAAGGCAAGGCTGGTTGCAAAAGGATATTCTCAACGGGAGGGAATCGATTATGATGAAACATTTGCACCAGTTTCTAGATTGGAAGCCATAAGGATATTTTTGGCGTATGCTGCTCACAAAAAGTTTACTGTCTTTCAAATGGATGTGAAAAGTGCTTTTCTCAATGGAGAATTGGAGGAAGAAGTATATGTTGAACAACCTCCAGGCTTTGTAGATTCCAAATATCCAGATCATGTCTACAGGCTTGATAAAGCACTTTATGGACTTAAGCAAGCACCAAGAGCATGGTATGAGACTTTAACTCAGTTTCTTCTGGAAAGTGGATTTAACAGAGGAACTATAGACAAAACACTGTTCTACCTCAACCATGGAAATGACTTACTTTTGGTCCAGATTTATGTTGAGGATATCATCTTTGGTTCTACAAATGACATACTTTGCAAGAAGTTTTCCAAACTGATGCAGTCAAGGTATCAAATGAGTATGATGGGGGAATTTAGCTATTTTCTGGGCCTTCAAGTCAAGCAGAATGAAGAATGCACTTTTATTTGTCAAACTAAGTACACCAGAAATTTGCTGAAGAAATTTGGAATGCAAGATTGTTCAAGTGCATCCACTCCCATGGCCACTGCAACAAAACTGGACAAGGATACTGGTAAATCAGTAGATATTACTGATTACAGAGGTATGATTGGCTCACTACTCTATCTAACTGCTAGTAGACCTGATATCATGTATGCTACCTATCTTTGTGCAAGATTTCAAGCAGATCCAAGAGAACCTCACTTAACAGCTGTGAAAAGAATTTTCAAGTATCTTAAGGGAACAGCTGATCTGGGATTATGGTATCCCAGAGAATCAGATTTTAAACTAATAGGTTACTCAGATGCAGATTTTGCAGGTTGCAAAATTGACAGGAAAAGCACAAGTGGAAGCTGCCAATTTCTTAGAGGCAGATTGGTTTTTTGGTTTAGCTGGAAACAAAAGTCAATTTCCACATCAACTGCAGAAGCAGAGTATATTGCTGCAGGAAGCTGTTGTGCACAGATTCTTTAGATGAAGAATCAGTTACTGGATTATGGGTTAACATATTTCAAAATCCCTATTTACTGTGATAATCAAAGTGTTATTGCTATGACAGGTAATCCAGTTCAACACTCAATGACAAAGCACATCAGCATCAGGTACCACTTCATAAGGGAACATGTGGATGAAGGTACAGTGGAATTGCACTTTGTTCCAACAGATCAACAACTAGCATATATCTTCACAAAACCACTGTGTGAAGCTACTTTTACAAGATTGGTAAACGAACTTGGAATGGTTTCAGGTTCTTTCTTTAAATCTGCTTAGTTTTGTTCTGATGCATCAGACTTTATGATCAGTATTTACAGAAATTACTCTCTTTGTGTATTCTGTGATTAATTGAAAATTGCTTAAGTACTGACTGGTGTCTGATAGGACTTTCTAAACTCTGATACTGATATGTCTGTTTAAGTAACTATTATATCCTATGAAGATACCTGTGTTAGATGTTGACCTAGTAGCCTTCAATAAACTAGAGATCCCATGTTTTAAGTAATTATTTCTGTGGAAATCTACTGACACAAGCAAATTCTGATATTGAGCTTAGTCGAGTTTACTTTGTCTATCTTATTACTAAGTCACAAACTAGAATAATTCTTCTCATCTGTTAAGTTCTGTGGCTAGTAAATCTGTTGAATGCCCTAAGTGCTGATAAACCTTACTTATCAAAGAAAAAGAAAAAGAATCAAGGAATTAAATCAGGTACTCCTTTGAGATCTAGAGTAAAAAATGTGGAAGGGAAGACCCAAGTGCATTGCTGGTATTAAGTAATATGCATTAGAAAACCAAATACATATTTTCTTGGTGACTTTTCACACTCTATGATTACTGGAGAAATACTCTGATAATAGCATAAATTCTGATAAGCAGTCGTGACTCACTTACACTGAGAAGTCACTGTCAAATGGAATTTAAAAGATGCACAAAATTAGCACAAAACAGTTGAGGTGGACTCAAGCATGAACTCATTCAATAGTAGGCTTCAGAATAATGACAGATTTTTAGTAAAGTTTTAGTTATGCCTTATTTCTAAGATGTACAGAAGTGAATCAGACTTTACTCTTTGTCTGATATTTAGCTTTATGCACACACTCAGCACTCCATATGAATGATGAAACTTACTGTGGTGATCTATGTTATTTTAGATGAACAGTTTATGTGTCAAATTACATAATCTTTGAGGACAAGTTCTCTTGAACGTTCTGATGATTAAGTTCTGAAGAATTTATATCAGAATTTGTGTGAAGAATTACAAAGATAGGCATTCATTTTTCGAGTCAAGAAATCATGTTCTGATAACTGTTAAGTTCTGATATAAGTCTAAGTTCTGATATTAAATTCTGATCATTTACTTGACTTATTTGTGGAAAAAATCTAAAAACAGTATCATTTTAAATCAGTATATGTTGGGGCAGAATATTAACAGTCAATATACTTAGGGATAGTGGTACACGTACTTGCACAGTAATTTTTACTTGTTCTTATGCGCATTAAACCTAGTTTTACCTTTCCAATGACTGTTTTCGTCTTCCAAGTCTAGGGAGACGAGGTAGAATTAATTCTACCTGTCAGCATTAAATTTCTTGCGTCTCCTGGCATTATCTTGCCTATATAAACAAACACTTCGCAAGAGCCTACACATCAATTCTTCTCTCACACACTCACCTTCATTTTCTTATACCAACAAAACCATGGTCAACTACACATGTTTTTGAACTATGAAACATTCAACATGGAGCTGAGCTGTGAAGCCTGGCAGCAGGAATGGCACGTCACTGCCATTCCTGATGAGATTTGGGACTCGGTTCCCCAGGAGGTTCTCACCCACCTCCTGTTCTTCTACATGGACTACCATCGCCATCTGGAGTGATTGGAGGAAGAAAGGCTGGAAGCTCTCCGCCAGCAAAAGCGAATCATCAGACTCGCTATTTTTTTTTAGAGAGTAGGAAGAAGAAATAATTTATTTTCTTCTTCCTGTTTTTCTTCATCGTCAGCGTTGCCCTGCTTCTTGAGCTAGGACAAAGGCTGTTGATGTTAGATTTAGAAGCTTAGGACAATCTTGTAAAGTTCTGATGTAATTGAAATTTCATGAATGTATTCTCTTCATATATTTATGGAATTTTTACTTTTTGAAAGTTTTTTTCTCTGAGATGTTTGTAATTTAAATGCACTGATAAATCCTGATATATCCATATTCTGATGACCATTTTAATGTTGATTAAGTTCTGATCTTACAATATCAGTACTTATTTACTTGATTTAATTTTGGTCATTCTTATATTTGAATTTCTTCTCAGAATATTGGTTTTGCAGTGAAAAATAATTGAATAAGTGGGAACAGTTTCAATTTTGAATTAAAACTGATTTACCTCGATTAATGGAATTACTGGGTAAGTGGAACGGTTTTTCCTTGAAAAATTGCAAGTGGGTAAGTAATGATTACTGTTTTCCCGTGCCCATTAACTATTCATTATTACTGCATGTCTGACAGGTGTCCAACGGTTATATTTTTTTTTCAAGTATAAGTAAGACAGAGAGAAGATTTTCCAATCTTTTATCTATCTTTACACTTTATCTCTCTTTCTTTGCTTTTACTCTCTTTCATCTCCTAAGTTGGTTTTTCATACAGACATTTTCTCAAACACCTAATAGGCAACTCTTAATTTTCGATTTTACTCATGGCACCTAAGGATTTGATCATTGATGGAGCTAAGTTTGTTCCAAATAACTATGTTGCAATTCTCGATCATACTGAAGCTCCGTCTGAGTTGCATTTTGTGCAAGATCTTCTTGCACACAGTGAAATTGGGTATGCATTGACCCAGCCTTCAGTCTTTTCAAGCCAACAAGTTCTGACATTTTGGCGGACTGGGCACTTTGATAATGGTGGTACATATGGTACTCCCATATTGTTTTCGACGTGGATGATTCTAAAGCCACTGCTTCCCCATTAACTCCAACTCAGGAAGCTGCTACAGAAAAGGCCAACACACCATCTGTGTCTCCTGTTCAAAAGTATGTATCTCCTGTTGATCCAGGCACAAGTGCTGAAATTAATATTCAGAACCTGGTTGTGCCTGAGGTACTTACTTAAAAGCTCCAACAGCAATTCATCCATCAACAATACCTATCTCTGATGCTACTCAAACTCCAGAACTATCTACTATACCTTCTCTGCATCTAGATGTTGATGATCAGAATATAGGTGAGCATCATGATATGGCTGTTAATCAGAACTTGGAACCAGATCAGCACTTAGAGGATGATGCTGAAGCCTCAATTGCTTCTCATACTGTTGTTTTATCAGAAGATGCTGATTCTGTAAGTTCTGATGCTGCAAATGCTGATGAAACTGGTGATGCTACTCCAAATGCAGATGCTGATGAAGGAGGTCCTTCAGGACATGCACCTCAATAAACTGTTCCTAAATCTGAACTAGTTAAGAAGTTTGTTATCAGAGAAGCACCAGTGCCTTGGAGTGAAACTCCTGCAGGACAGGAGTGGACTAGGGAATGGAACTCAGTTACCTGTGTTCCATCTGCAAAGAATCTTGCTGAGCACTTAACAAAAGCTGATGAGATGTTAATTACTGATGATTTCAAAACACAGCTTCGAGTCACTGCATTGAGTACTAAACATCTGCAAGGTCTTCATTCAACTACTCATGCAGAAATACATAAAATTCAGGAAGAATTACTCAAGCAAGAACAAGTTCAGAAAATTGACAAGAAAAATTCTTCCAACCTACCTTTGACAGAGTTGCTTATATTGAGAAGACTCAAGAGAAACAACAATCACAGATTGATGATATTTTGAAAAATCAAGCTTCTCAGCAATCTCAACTTGATGAAATCCAAGCCTCAGTAGAATTGCTTGTCTCTCTTATGTTACCTGCTGATGCCAAAAAGGGGGAGAAAGTAATTAAGTCCAAATGCAAAACTGATAAGACACTGAAGGGGAAGGATGATGAAAAACATGACCAAGGAACCTCTGGAATGGGTGGAGGTCATAGTCAAGGTAGAGGTTTCTCATCAAGAAAAGTTGAAATCACAAGTCACAAAATAAGTTCTGATGCTGGAAAAAGAATTACTTCTGCTACTGGTAAAAGGATAAGTTCTGATGCACTTTTAGATCTTGATGAAGAAATGTCAAGACAGTTATTTATTAAGGAAAATCCAGGAATGGACTTGGAGAGTCTAATGGAAGAAGAAGCCAGACTTAAATCAGAAAAGTCAAATCTAATCTGAAGTTTCTGGTAAAAGAAACTTCCAACACTCAAAGGCATTGTGATAAAAGAAAAGACAAATCCTGAAGCAATTATGGCTAAATCACAACTGCAGATAGATCCAAGGTCCAAGGGCAAAGAAAAAGTTGGTGAACCTATCAAGATTTATGTGCCTCCTGTGAATGAAGAAATTACTGATGAAGATGTTGATCTTGCTCTGACTTTAAGAAAAGTTTCTAAGACAACCTCTAACATGGCTCAAGTTGTTCAGAGTCAAGAGATAGTTAGTTATGATAAATCAAAGACACTCCTACCAGGATTCACTAAAGCCAAACAGACTCAGCCTTTGAAGACTACTGCAAGTGGTTTTGAAGCAAGAGTGGTTACTGGAAAGGAAGCAAGAGATAAAACTGGATTGGGAAGTGCTGATGAAAGAAGAATACAGAACACTACCAATGATCCAACTTCCTTAAGTGAACCAGGTATTGGAGCAACTCCTGAGAGATTGAATCAACTGGAATCTGTACAAATGGTTTACCATACCTACTTGAAAGAACACATTTTGTTGTACTTCATGACAGATGGTAGGGTTTATCATATCAGGGAAAATGCCATTCCACTGAAGTATTTTAAAGAACTGGAGCATGTATTATTCTTACTTCAAGTGAATGACAGAATAACAGAAAGTGCTGCAAACTATTTGAAGAATCAGATTCAGAGACAGAAAAGTCTTTATTCTGTTAAGTCTGACAGCACATATCTTCCAAAGTACAGAGATCACAAGGGTGATATAGTTGAGATGAAGCCCAACACTGCCAAGATTATAACTACCTTTCTGGGTTACAGGGCTGTGGAATTCAATCTTGAGTCTGATAAGGCATATTTGATCAGACTGGATCAGGACATAAGGAAAGCTAAAATTAATGATCTCAGGGCTGCAATCTTTCAAATTGGTGAAAATTCTGCAGAACTTAAAGATGCTAAAAGGAGGATGATTGATGAACTCAGATATGCTAAGAGATGTTTGTTGAAGAACTATCTCAGAACAACTCCTGACATTAGAGAGATCAGAAGATGAAGCCAAGTCAAGATCTACAACTGCTTAAATTCTGATATGAATACAGACTGAAGTTGTTATCAGAAGTTAAAGATTGGTAAAGCTTTAAGGACTGTAAGTTGTAGTTATCTGGTCAAATTCTCATGCATTTGTACTTAATATTTTTGACATCATCAAATATCTGTTAAACTTGTATATTATGCCAATTTACAAGTTGGGGGAGATTGTTAGATATATTTGATAATGTCATGGTTAATGTGATTTATGTTTAGTTTTCAGATCTTACTTAAACAGGATAAATCAGTACTTACTGGAAGTCAGGACTTAAGGATATTAGTACTTATATTATCAGGAGATAATCATCAAAAGATGGATATCAGAACTTAAGTACTGAAGGACGTTTAGATAAGGAAGTCAGCTGGTTAAAGGAAAGAAGATCGAGACAAACATAAGAAGAGATATGCATGAAGAAGGAATTCTATGAAGAATAAAATACTTGGAAGAAAAGATATCTGATTGATATATTTTAGGAAGCAGAATTATATTTCATATCAATTAGCGATTATTTTGTAACTGTGTAGTATATAAACACGGACATAGGGTTTACACTATAAGTGTTATCACAATCGAGAAGATTAATTATTGTAACCCTAGCAGCTCTCGTGATATTTGTTCATCACTGAGAGAGGACAGTTCCATACTGTAACAGAGTTTATTGTTTCAATAAAGTTTGTTTTCTGTTACTTGAGAAATTAAAGTTTGATTTGATTGTACTATACACTGTATTCACCCCCTCTACAGTGTGTGTGTGACCTAACAAATTGCACTTGTGTTATCACAGAAAATAAGAATTATGTCCACTTGTAGACCATTGTCCAACAATTGTTTTTTCATCCATAAAATCTGTGCACAGCAACTACCAACAACAATATATTCAGCTTCAGATGTAGAAGTAGAAACTGAATTTTGCTTTTTACTGAACCAGGACACAAGCTTGTTTCCTAGAAGTTGACATGTTCATGTTGTACTTTTTCTATCTATTTTACAACCTGCATAATCTGCATCTGAATAACCAGTTAAATCAAAACCAGAATCTCTAGGGTACCAATTTCCAAGTTTTGGTGTTCCCTTGAGATATCTGAAAATTCTCTTAATAGCTACTAAGTGAGATTCTCTAGGATCAGCCTGAAATCTAGCACAAAAATAAGTAGTAAACATTATATCTGGCCTACTAGCTGTTAAGTACAGAAGTGAGCCAACCATGCCTCTGTAGCTTGAAATATCCACACGCTTTTCAGTAGTGTTTAATTC
The DNA here is from genome assembly GCF_009905375.1 of Apium graveolens. Taxonomy (NCBI): domain Eukaryota; kingdom Viridiplantae; phylum Streptophyta; class Magnoliopsida; order Apiales; family Apiaceae; genus Apium; species Apium graveolens. The sequence goes on from NC_133653.1 coordinate 31,407,290, forward strand.
AAGCTTAGTTACAGTGGCCATGGGAGTTTTTGCAGATGTGCAATCCATTAGATCAAACTTCTTTAAAAGATCAAAAATGTATTTGGTTTGACTAATGAATATTCCATCACTAACTTCCTTAACTTGTGAACCAAGAAAGTAAGTTAGTTCTCCCATCATGCTCATTTCATACTTACTTTGCATCAGTTTGATAAACTTTTTGCAAAGTTTTTCGTCTGTAGAGCCAAATATAATATCATCTACATAAATTTGAACAAGTATACTAGAGCCATTAACATTTCTAAAGAATAAAGTTTTATCAACAGACCTCTTGTTAAGTGATTTTCTAAGATGAACTTTGATAAAGTGTCATACCAGGCTCTAGGTGCTTGCTTCAGTCCATAAAGTGCTTTCAAAAGATAGTAGACATATTCTGGAAAATTTGGATCTTCAAAACCAGGAGGCTAACTAACATAGACTTCCTCCTCCAAATCTCCATTCAGAAAGGCACTTTTTACATCCATTTGATAGACTTTGAAATTGACATGGGTTGCATGGGCTAGGAAAATTCTGATGGCTTCAAGTCTTGCAACAGAAGCAAAAGTTTCATCAAAATCTATTCCTTCTTGTTGACAGAAGCCCTTAGCAACCAATCTAGCTCTGTTCCTGACAACTATGCCATTTTCATCCATCTTGTTTCTGAATACCCACTTGGTGTCAATTGGATTCTTTTCCTTAGGCTTGAGTACCAGCTTCCATACCTTATTCCTTTCAAATTGGTTTAGCTCTTCCTGCATAGCTAAAACCCAATCAGGATCCAACAGAGCTTCTTCTACCTTCTTTGGTTCTTCCTTAGAGAGAAAGCTGATATACAAATATTCTTCTTGAGTTGTTTTCCTTGTTTGAACTCTAGAAGATGCACCACCAATAATGAGTTCAAAAGGGTGATCTATAATCCATTTTCTCAGTTGTGGTAGATTAGCTCTTGATGAAAAGGCCTCATTGTTGTCTTGCTGTGTGACTGAGTTTTGATTAAAAGAAACTCCCCCTGAGTTTGTGGATCTTTGACTTAAAGTTGGGGTTCTTTCTGTAAGTGATCTGTTTTAACTCTCAGCTTCTCTTATTGTACCGACGGATGATGCACTTTGTACCTCGACGGATGAGGGTGATTGTCTACCGACGGATGAAGCATTATGTAACTCTACGGATGGATGAAGCATTATGTAACTCTACGGATGGTGAGTTATGTGCTTCATTAGGTGTAGATTTTTTTGTGTTGTCCTTAGCCATAGTTTCTTGATCACTTTCATCATCACTGTCATCACTAACCATCTCAACATTATTAAATTTCAGGCTCTCATGGAAATCTCCATCTTGCAGTCCTTCAATCTTTTTATCATCAAACGCAACATGTACTGATTCCATAACAATGTTGGTTCTTAGATTGTAAATTTTATATGTTTTTCCAACAGCATATCCAACAAATATTCCTTCATCTGCTTTGGCATCAAACTTTCCACGTTGATCAGTTTGATTTCTTAAAATGTAGCATTTACAGCCAAAGACATGTAGGAAATTTAGAGTTGGCTTCCTATTCTTGAACAATTGGTAGGGTGTCATGCATTTTGCTTGATTAACTAAAGAGATATTCTGAGTGTAGCATGCAGTATTCACAGCTTCAGCCCAAAAGTATGTTGGTAACTTTGATTCTTCTATCATTGTTCTTGCAGCTTCAATAAGACATCTGTTCTTTCTTTCCACCACTCCATTTTGTTGTGGAGTTCTAGCTGCAGAAAACTCATGCATAATCCCATTATCTTCACAAAATGATCTCATCACAGAATTCTTGAACTCAGTTCCATTGTCACTCCTGATTCTTCTTACTTTGAAATCCAGACGATTGTTGACTTGCCTTAGGTGATTGATGATGATTTCACTAGCTTCATCTTTGGACTTTAGAAAATATGTCACAGAGAACTTTGATAAATCATCTACAATTACTAGGCAATATCTTTTCCTTGAGATGGACAACACATTGACTGGTCCAAATAATCCATGTGCAACAGTTGCAAAGGTTCTTCAATTGTTGAATCAAGCTTCTTTCTGAATGATATTTTAATCTGCTTTCCTTTCTGGAAGGCATCACACAATCCATCATTAGTAAACTCCACATGAGGGATACCTCTGACCAACTCTTTCTTGACTAGCTCATTCATGGTCTTGAAGTTTAGATGAGACATCTTCTTGTGCCATAGCCAACTTTTATCTTGACTTGCTTTACTGAGAAGACAAGTTACTGATTCTGCATTTGATGAGTTGTAATCAGCTAGGTACACATTCCCTTTTCTCACTCCAGTGAGAACCACTTTGTTGCTCTTTTTATTGGTCACAACACAGGCTTCTGAATTAAAAGTGACTGAGTTGCCCCTATCACAAAGCTGACTGATACTCAACAAAGTATGCTTGAGTCCATCCACTAGGGAAACCTCTTCAATGATGACATTATCCTTTGATATAAATCCATATCCCACAGTATAACCCTTGATGTCATCTCCAAAAATAATACTTGGGCCAGCTCTTTCTTTGAACTCAATGAGCAGGGTAGAATTTTCAGTCATATGCCTTGAGCAACCACTATCTAGATACCAAAGATTCTTTCTGTTTCCCTGCACACATCAAAACCAAATCAAGTTGATTTTGGTACCTAAGTTTCCTTGGGTATTGCCTTGTTAGCCTTTTTCTTTGGTTTCTTAGGTTGATCTCATTTGACTTGGGGATCTCAGATTCATCCTTAGTCATTTGAGTTGGACCTTTGAAGCCAGTCATTGAAACAGAATTATCATGCACATTTTGGTTTACATGAAAAGATATGCTATTTGCAAACATGTTATTCCAGTAAGGCATTCTAAATGGCATTTGTGGCATACTAAATGCAGCATAATAAGGATTAGGTGAAAATGACATATTAGCAAGTTGTGCATTCATATTCTGAACATGCATAGCATTCATAGGCATGGCAGTCATGTTGGGAAAAGAAGAAGGTGCAGTCATGGGAGTAGGCATAGCAATCTTGCAATTAACAGACAAGTGATTAACACTACCACATTTAACACATATTATTCTTAGAGCATATTTATCAGGTGTGTAGTTGTTATGTTTGTTAATCCCTACCTTCCCATTTCTATTATTTTTCCTTTTAGCTTCTGTTTTAACCACAATCTTTTCAAGTCTGTCATTCAATTGCTTGATAGACATATGACCAACATTAACTTTCTTTTCTTTTCTAACTTTGACTTGATTCTCCTGGAACAAAGTTTTTAGAAACTGATCCATATTTCTCATTCAATTTAACTAACTTAGCTTTGCTAACTGGTTTACTCACAGCCGACAGATGTGGCTCCTTGTCTCTCAACGAATAATCCTTTTGATTATCCGACGGATGATTTTCATCATCCGTCGAGTCCACATCTGTAAAGAGTCCTTCAACCAGATTGGAATCAAGCTTCTCTTTGCTCTTTTTCCAGGCTGTATCACAAAAGGATCTATACCTTGAACTTTAGTAATTTGAGCATGAACATCTCTAGATAATTTCCATGCTTTAATTACTTCATGTTCTCTCTCAAACTATTATCTTAAAATCTCTTCTTTCTTCAAGGGCTCAGTTATTCATCCTTAGCAGTTTTACACTCAATTCTCAATTTTTCAAATTCAATAAATTAAGACTCTAGCACATTATTCCACTCACTTAAAAACAAATTATTTTCTTTAATTTTAGCATTTTCCTTAGTGAGAGACTTAAGTGTAACACGCATGTGATATAATTTTGTAGACATGTCAGTTATGCATCATTACACCTCAGCTTTAGATAAATGTGCTAAGTTAGTGGTGATTACCTGATTGCTTGAAGAACTGGTCTCTGTTTCATCTGATTGGCCATTAGGGTTAGATTGACATAGCTTGTTTCTTCATCTTCATCCAATCCATCTGCAGCCCCGTCATTTTCTTGTGTAATAAAAGCTCTTTTGCTTGAACAACTCAAAGTATTTCTGCTTATAATCAATAGGCTCAAACTTCTTTTGCTGAAATCAGACTTTTTACACTTACTAGCAAAATGACCTGCCAAGCCACATTTGAAACACTTAAATTTTGACTTATCAACCATGTTTCTATTTGGCTTGGCTGCTCCAAAATTTTTCTTGAATTTGAGTTGGGAAAATCTCTGGATAAAAATACTAGATGCTCATTAATATCATCCATGTCATCTTGGCTCAACTGATCTTCATTATCAGCTACCAGCCCTTTACCCTTATTTTTACAGACCTTTGATGTAGATTCAACAGCTTCCACATTTATCTCTTTCTCCTTCTCTAACTCAGCAACCAGTGCTATGGATCCTCATTTCTTCCTTCCTTTCTCCATCCTTTCATCTTGCTCTATTTCAAGCTCATAGGTTTTCAGGATGCCATATAGTCTCTCCAAGGTGAACTCCTTGTAATCCTGAGAATTCTCAATGAGACTGTCATTGGCTTCCACTCCTTTGGGAGAGATCTAAGGAACTTGAGGTTGGATTCTTTTGTTTGATAGACTCTTCCATACAGCTTCAAAGCATTTAGTAGCTTTTGAAATCTACTAAATATATCAGAGAGTGACTCACTTTCTTTACAGTGAAAATGCTCATATTGCTGAATCAGGAGCTGCATCTTGTTCTCCCTCACTTGCTCAGTACCATCACAAATAATGTATTGTGTCCCAAACCTCTTTGGCTGTTTTACAGTTAATGATGTTATCAAACATATCACCATCAACACCATTGAATAATATGTTCATGGCCTTCTTATCCTTCCTGACTTGCTCAATATCAGGATCTGACCATTCATGCCTAGGTTTTGGAACAGATGGTTCATTGCTAGTTGCAGCTCTCATTGGTACATGAGGACCTCTCTCTATGCATTCCACATAGGCCTCATCTTGGGAAAGAATATGTAGGTGCATCTTCACCTTCCAGTGGTGATAGTTGTCTTTGTCCAGAAATGGAATTTTAACTCCAACATCCTTCTTGTTCATCTTGTTGTTTGTTTTGATTTTTTATAATCTTTGTTTTTCAAGAGCTTGCTCTGATACCAATTTTAATTCCCTAACAATACAACAAGAATTACAGAAGGGGGGTTAAATGTAATTCTGGCTATTTTTTGAGATTTTAAAATTGTTCTAACTAAATATATATATATATAACAGTGTTTGATTTGCAATAGTGCGGAATGAAAGAGTAATAGAGATCAAAACACTAAGTAATAAAACACAGGCTTTTAAACTTTATGGTGGATTTAAAAGTATCCACCAGAGATATATTTATATCAGATTAAGAACTCTGTGAAGCTTTGAATAGCTCACAGCTGCTTTACAAGTTGAACAAACAAAACTACAGAGAAATTCTTACAGAATACAACTTGATATGTTTCTCTAAAAAATAAGCTTGCTTAGTTAAATGTTCGACTTGCTACACTTGGTTTATATAGCACCAAGTTACATGACAGTAAGACAAGATAATAAAATAAAACCATATCTGGTCTAACTCCATGCTACTTCATTACTCTATTCCAACATCTTTGAATATCTTCACATTAGCATGGAAATGGTAATGCTTCTTTGTTCTTAAAATCCTGCTTAACGGGTTGCCACATTCCTTTTGTAAACACCAGACGCATGTGACTTTGTTGTCACTATCAACGGCTATTTTGAATATGATCATTCTTCGGGAGTAAGTTGAACATCCGTTGAGAATATGTTGATCATCCGTCGGGAGCTTGTAGATCATCCGCCGGGAGTCTATCTGTCACTTGACTCTATTTCACTTATACAGAATTACAAGACATCTCATATTTACAATTAGTCAACCTATTATACATATCAATCTAGTAGTCAACATGACTTAGAGAACCCTACACAATCTACTAGATTAATACATGTTGCAGAAATGTGCTACATTACTTATTATTACATAAACTACACTCTCGATGGATATCAAATTGTCATCCGTCGGGACTATAAAGTTTATCCGTCGGGACTATAAAGTTTATCCGTCGGGACTATATTAGATCACTCGTCGAGAGCTACAATATTCACTAAGTCAAATCTACTAAGGTGTTTTGTTTAACTTATCATCAAATTCACAACATATTTCTAACATCGACATAGTACTCGTGTTAAAACAGTACCTATTAAATTTCAAGAATTTGTGGGTCTTCCAAAGTCCATTGCTTCAGCTATTACTAGCTTTTCTCTACAACCTGAGCCAGATATCTTCACACCTACACATCAAGCTTTTATAGCTAATATTACAATGTTCCTGAACCTACTTCTTACAAAGCTGCTTGTGAGCATTCGGTTTGGTGCGAGGCTATGACGCTTGAACTGGATGCTCTAGAAGCAAAAAAAAACATGGACTGTTGTTCCTCTACCTCCAGGCAAGCGAGTTGTGAGTTGCAAATGGCTTTATAAAGTCAAATTTAATTCTAATGGTATTGTTGAACGATATAAGGCGCGATTAGTAGCTCATGGTTTTACACAAACTGAGGGAATTAACTATTTTGATACCTTTGCTCCTGTTGCAAAGATGTCAACAGTCCATTTGCTCCTTTCTCTAGCAGTTGTTAGCAACTGGTCTGTGACTCAAATGGATCACTAATGTTTATCTCTATGGAGATTTTGAAGAGGAAGTTTATATGTCCCTTCCTCAAGGATACATCTTACCTTCTGACTTCCAAAACTATTCGGCTCGTACTCCTCTTGTGTGCAGACTTGTTAAGTCTCTCTATGGGCTTAGAAAATCTCCTCGTAAATGGTTTTGTGAAATTTAAAACAGTCTTGCTTGCCTATGAATTTACACAAGCATATTCTGATCATAATAATTTGTGATGACATCTCCTACCAGTTTTTTGGCTATCTTAGTGTATGTGGATGACAATTTAGTGGTGGGAAATAATTCTTCTACCATCACTCAAATTAAATTTCATCTTGCTTCTCATTTTAAAATTAAAGATTGGGTCCCTTGAAATACTTCTTGGGTATTGAGGCAGCAAGATCCGATGAAGGAATTTATCTCAATCAACGAAAATATATGTTAGATATCATTAAAGATACTGGTTTAGAACATGCTAAAGTTGCAACTATTCCTATTGAACAAAATCATACGTTACTGGGCAACACTGCTTATCCTATTCTATTTAATCCCCCTCTATAGCAGACTGGTGGGGTTTAATATACTTAACGATTACTCGTCCGGATCTTTCATATACAGTACATGATCTTTCCCAATTTATTGCTTCTCCAAGGCAGTGTCATTTGGATGCGGCTCATAGAGTTGTTCGCTACTTAAAGCATACTCTTGGTCAAGGCATCGTACTCTCCGCTAATTGCTCTTTAGCTCTTACTGCCTATGCTGACGCTGACTGGGGAGGTTGTCAAATTACCAGACAGTCCCTCATGGGTTACTGTGTCACTCTTGGTGATTCTTTGCTTTCCTGGAAATCTAAAAAATAACAAACGGTGTCTCGATCCTCTTCCGAGGCTGAATATCGTGCCTTAGCAGATGTTTGTTGTGAGTTAACCTGGTTACTCAATTTATTTCATGAACTGGGTTTCTCCAAGGCTCAACCTGTCACTCTATATTGTGACAACAACTTGCCATGCACATTGCTGCCAGTCATGTATTTCATGAGCGCACAAAACACATTGAAATAGATTGTCATTTGGTTCGTGAGAAGCTGCAGAGAGGAGTTATCAAAACTGCTTACATACCTTCCAAAGCTCATATAGACCTCCTTACTAAAGCCATTCCTTCATACTCAATGTTGCAACACTTGTCCAAGCTAGGAGTGCTCAACATGTTCTTACTTCCTAGCTTGCAGGGGGATGATAAAGAGAGTCAAACTCTTGAAGTCAACTTACTTGGTGGCTAAGTAAATTCATATTATAGACTATAGTTGATTAGGCCAGGCTGTCATTTTTGTAAGCTACATATATAATAGAGTTGTTCATATCTCAGATCTACGAGCTTGAGATATCAATAAAATACTTTCTTCTTGCTTTAATCTCTCTCCACAAACATGTTAAGCTAACTCTATTAATGGAGTTGTCAGACAATACCTGAACCGTTAGATTATCAATAATCTAATGGTACATGTTAACCCTACCAATATCATTTCTCGGTGTTAACTGCCTAGTGGTTACTCCATCAATTTTTTCCGATTTTCTTTTTCAACATGTACTACTTATTTGAGTATCTCTATAATTTATATTTTTTCCGGTTCAATGATTTTTAAGTTAGCCCAAATAAAGTCATAATGTCATTTTTATTTTAACAATTATCTTGCAAGATCATAAAATTATAAATAAAGTATTGCATATGATTAAAAGGAATGAAATCATTTTCGCATTGTAATGAATATTTTTAAAATAAATTTTGTTGAAACTTTTATTAAAATTCATTTTTCTATTATGTAATTTACTATATATTTTAATAAATAAAAATTTACAATTAAAGTTGGGGTTGTTAGGTAATTGAACAATTTTTAATCAAATTTTATAAA